>NC_143076.1:20927857-21234642 GCF_052426305.1 Pelodiscus sinensis
ATTCTTAATGTTTTTGCTGTGTCTGAAATTGAAACCAGGAACTGATTTACATTTTGATGATATTTTAACAACTGTAACTATGCAAATGAAAGAACCATTAGACTTCTGGAGTTTGCAGAAGCAAAGCTGTGCACCCAGTGTTTATTTGCATGCCACAGCTGCGATATGTTATCTGGGTTCCTGCTGTTTCTTAGCCATCTTGGTGTCTGAGCTCTGGATATAAACCAAAAGATTTGGCAGAGCATCTGGTTATGTGCATGGTCACCTTCTGCCAGATAGTTTACAAGTAAGAAGTGGTGCCAGACTTTCTGCATTGTTAGGCTCCTCTCCTTTGTGAATACGAGAATTTAAGCTGCTTGACAAATTTTCACAAAGCCTAGTGTTAGTAGCTGTGCATGTATCTACCAGTCTCTTGCAGATCGACAGCAGCAAGAAGAGGAGACCTATGCAGATGCGTGTGATGAATTCCTGGATCCTATCATGAGCACTTTAATGTCTGACCCGGTGATCCTGCCATCTTCCCGAGTCACTGTGGATAGGTCAACAATAGCCAGGCATCTCCTCAGGTATTCAAGAAAAGTTAATTGCATCTGAATGAGGAGTTCAGCGATTCACTAAGAGCAGAGGATCCGGGTCCCTGGGCAAGTTGGGAGGAAGTTGGCTTTGTTCTCCCAGAAGGGGCAGGGCCTTGGGTTCAAGAGGCAGGGCAGGGGCAGTCAGCTCTGAATGCTGCCCAAATTGCGGCACATCTAGGGTTGCCAAATGGTTTAACCAAAAATACCAACCCCCCCCCCCCCCACACACACACACCAAAAAAAAAAACCATCAGGGAAAAAATTCTTTTAGGGGAAAAAAAGGTGGGAGACCAAAGTTGTTGAGCCAAAAAAAAAAGGATCCCGAGAGTTATTTAAAAAAAAAAAAAAATTAAAAAACCCCAGCATGGCCCCTTTAAGACCAGGTGCTGGGCTCTGCCTCTCCTAACAGGCTGCCGGCAGCCGGTGGCCATCTTCTCTCCCTGCTCTGGACCAGACAGCTCCTCTGCAGTATCAGGTAAGTGAGAGGGATGGGCTGGACCTGGCCCGGTTGCTGAGTGTGTATAGGGTTGCCAGGTGTCTAATATTAACCCCAACAGTCTAGTATTTTCACCTCCTGGCAAGGAAAAAAAATTCAGAAAATACCAGATGTCCTGTATTTTCTGATTTTTTTTTTTTTTTTTAAACCAGACAGGAGGTGAAAATACCAGACTATCCGGGTCAATACTGGACAACTGGCAACCCTAGGCATGTCCCCCCCCGCTCTAACCCTCAGCGCTGTCTGGAACGTGAGACATGGGGCTCCAGCAGCGATTAAAGGGTCCGGGCTCTTTTGAATTATCGGACCCTGCAGTTTGCTGGGGAGGAGTTGGTGTTTTTGCTGTCAGAAGTTGGGACAGGACCACGTGGCCATTCCCATGCATGTGTACAGCCATTCTCCTTTACAAATTTCCCACGGTTATTCTAGAGCCTAAGATCTTAGCTATGTTGGATTTGCAAGTGGCTATAATCCATCTGTTTTCAAAAGTGCTAACGATTTATTAGCCAGGTGTAGTTTGTATGCCTGGACCCTATGGCATTGTGCAGACCACATTTTTGCTTGTGTTTTTAATGAAATAAAGCACAGGAGAGGTGCTCCAGCCTACAAATTGAAGTTGGGGGGTGGGAGGAGAATATTAAGACTTTTTAATTTAAAAGCAATTTGAATATTAGGAAAACTGCAGGTGTTTCTTCATTCTGATTGTAGGTTGAGCATGTTAGTGAGTACAGATAAAAACCAGAAATGTTTTCCAATAAAAGCATGAGCATAGGAGATTTGCTTTTTTTCATCCAAGTAGTAGCACATTTTAATCTGTGTATAAATAATCATCTTCTGTGTGTTATGAATCAGAGGTTTAGTAGCTGGTCTGTGTTGTGCTTTGTTCTCTCTAATACTGTTGTATACTCTTGTACTTAGGTGTATTGTGAACCTAGACATTTTAGTCTCAGATGCACCTCTGAAAATGATGAGAATGGTGGTGTCTGACTTTTGGAGGATGTTTGGTGAAGCCTAATGATTACATGTAGTGGACTAGTATCTATAGGCAGGTCTGATTCACTTGATGGAACAGTGGCTGTGCATGTCTGTGGACCATGTTTTTGGCTTCATATGGTTACTTTTTAATCATAAAACAGTAGTCATAGACTGAGTCTCCTGGACTTTCTCTCTTTCTTACAGTGACCAGACAGATCCTTTCAATCGCAGCCCCCTCACTATGGACCAGATCAGACCAAACATAGAACTAAAGGAGAAGATCCAGCAATGGCTTGCAGAGAGGAAAAAGCAGAAAGAGCAGCTAGAGAACACACTAAAATGAACAAATGAAAAAACATCCTGACAAATGAACAAAAGTTTATTTGCAAGAGTGAAATCCCCTTGCAGAGACAATGGATGGTGCTCCAGAGAATCTGTGAATCAGTGCTACAGTCTACTCTTTAACCACGATTGCATTTAGTGCATTGCCACTAGACCTGGAGCCTTGCTTAGGCCCTTCCTTTTATCCCCTTCTATTTTTTGTTTCCATTAAGTCTTTTAAAAAATATCAGAACCCTCAACTACATCACAAATTCTCAGCTCAAGAATCCTATGGTCCCTTCTTGCACTGTTGGCCACTGGTTAATTTTCTTGTGTTTGTTCTTCACAGCATTCACTGTGTTTTAATGAATGTCATGTCACACATTTCAGTGGCTGTTAGCCACCACAAAATCTCTCTTCTTCTGGTACTGCTGCTTTGGCTCCAGACCTATTCAAACTATGTAATGTTCTATCATACTATGTTTAGTGTGGAAAAAAAATTGTGTGTCCACAGCAGCCCTTAAATTAGATGTGTGTGAGGATGGAAGAGGTTCTCTTATGCAGTGTTGTCTGTAAATATTGGTTGAATACAAGGGTTGACGTTCAGCGTGGTCCATGGCAATGGGGCAGCACTGAAATTGAAACATTTAGAACACCATCTGAAAGTTGGATGTGACTGAAAGGTAGGGATAGTCGAATGGTTCAGCAGCTTCTGTAACAAAACCCTCACGGGGAATAAGGAGGTCATGCTGGGAAAAAGGAGCGTAGGTTTAGAAAAGCCTCTCACTTGGCTGCTGGGGACTCTTACTAATGATCGGTTACCTGCTGTTTTGTTCAAGGAGCAACCATGCAGGAACCCACCATACCCAGACACAGAGGATAAGCTTTTCTCAATGGGGTTCTGAGAGTCTCCATATGATTTAAATTAACCTTAATTAGTAATGGTTTAAGAGCCTATTGGAAATGGCACTGTCTGTGCATTGTGTACATACTCATTCAAGTACACTATAAATCCTGCCTACATTTATATTGTACTTTGTGCATGTTAATATGTAGCCAGTGTGTATATATCCTTAGACATATGCTTTATCAATAAAAATGTCAGGCTTCAAGTCATTTTGAAGTTAATGTGTATTTGGTCTTAAGATGAGTTTGTTCTGAATGTAGGATCAGGGTCAGGTATAACTTCTCTCAACACTTCATCTCTCTGTACAACTACAACACTGATTTTCCCCCCAGCTATGGTGATAACATTACCCTTGGGTTGGGGATGTGCCTTACAAAAATTTTAGCATTTCTTTTTGAACAAAAACTAAGAGCAAAGCTTGGGCTCTTACTGCAGGTGCTTTCAAGAATTGGTTAAAATTAACACGTCAGAAAAGGTCTTAAAACACATAATCCTTGAGTCTCCTGTGTATGTATTCATGCAAGCCTAGAAATACCAGAATTTGAAGCTAAATAGTTTAATATGTATGTTTTATTCTTGGTGGGTAGGTATGTTGATTAGTTATACCTATGAAATAGGCTTACTAGTCAGTTTGTGGGAAGAGGAGGGTTTGTGCTGGGAAGTAGCATTACAAGGACTCATACTCATAGACTTTAAGGTCAGAAGGGATCATTATGATCATCTAGTCTAGTGCAGGCCACAGAATCTCACCCACCCCTCTTAGAATAATCCTCTCACCTATGTCTCAGATATTGAAGCCTTCAAATACTTTGAAGACCCCAAGATGCAGAGAATCCTCCAGCTGTGATCTGTGCCCCATGCTACAGAGGAAGGCGAAAAACCTCCAGGGCCTCTGCCAATCTACCCTGGAGGAAAATTCCTTCCCGACCCCAAATATGGTGATCAGCTAAACCCTGAGCATGTGGGCAAGACTCATCAGCCAGACACCCAGAAAGTTCTCTATAGTAACTACTATCATCCCTCCATTGACCTATTTCCCACTGATAATGAATGGTCAATTAGTTACCAAGATCATGTTATCTCATCAAACCATCCCCTTATCATAGAACTGGAAGAGACACCAGGTCATCAAGTCCAGCCCCCTGCTCTAGGCAGAACAACTGGAGCTACATCACCAGGCACAAAAGAAGAAACATTCGCCCCCAGGGGCCTAGCTTCAGTCCATACGCTGCAGTTTGCTACTTCAGAGGATTTCACCAAGGAGGTCACCGAGATTCCCTGTAATGTTTCTCTCCTGAGTTTGCAAATGCTAAATGATGGAAGCGGGGGCACTTACACGCTGCGAGGCCACGTGAGAGGGGAACAAGCATGTTGGAGGCTGCCCGCGTGAAGGAGCTGCAGCCCAATGAGCAATTGGACAGAAGTGGCATTTGGGCAGGGCACGAGCCAGAGGGTTTGCTACCCGACCGGCTTCTGCTAACGGGTTTGCAAATAGTCCCCCGCAGGAGACGGGCTGCAGTGTAGCGGGGAGCGTCTCGCGGGCCCGCTGCGGCCACAGGACGGGCCTGGCTTCTGCGCATGTGCCCCTTTGGCTCCCTCGCGCGTGAGCAGCCCCGCTCGTGGCCGATAGGTGACTGTGGCGGGCGCCTGATCAAAACGTTACCTCTGCGGGGGAGGGGAAAGGCCCCCGCTGCCCGCCTGGGGGCGTGGCCAGCGGGCGGCGGCGACAGGCGCTGCCGGGGCAGCCCGCGCGCAGGGGGCCTGAGGGGTCCTGCTGTAGGTGACATTCAGCCTCCGGCTCCTGCCTCAGCCGCTGCTCGCGCCGGTTCCGCCATGGCCCAGGCCGCCCAGAGGCTGGTGCGGCGCGTCGTCAGCCAGGGCCCGCAGCTCGTCAGCGGTGAGCGCGGGGGCGGGGCGCGGGCCGGTCTCGCTCGCAGCCGCTTCTAGGCCCGATGCTTCCCCGCCGAGCCCGGCCTCGCGCTGCGCCTGGGCTCGGGCCCCGCCGGGAGCGTTCCTGCGGGGCGGCTGGCGCGTGTCCCAGGCCGGTCCCGCCGCGCCGGCTCTAGGGCTCGGCCGCACTCCGCTGCGGGAGGGTCGTTGTCCCGGTGACTCCCGCTCCGTCCCGCGGGCTGCTCTTAATTTAAATGAGCCGGAGGCTGCGGCCTAGTGGTTCGCGTCAGTGCAAAGGGCGAGCTAAAGTCGCGGAACTTGCTTCGTGCGAGGTTCTGTCGGACTTTACTGACGGGCTCGGACCGTGCGGTCAGCGGGTACACGAGCTAAAGGGCGGGGGGAATAACCCGCAGACCAGCTTTAAATTGAGATCTGCAGCGGAGAAAACACCCCTGTGCAGCCTCTTTCTTCCAAATTAATGCTTCTCGGCGAGCTTTATAAAAGGAGGCATTTCCCTATTCTAGTGATGGGGGGAATTGAGTTGCAGCTATGAAGTGATTTCCAAAGGTCACGTAGCAGCCCATCTAACGTGGCATTGCAGTTGGAGTGGAAAGGGGTTATAAGCAATTGGGCAGGAATGCACTTAGTAGCCATGTTTCCAGAGGTACTGAGCACCTGTACGTTTCATGGAAGACTGAGAAGGATGAGTGTCTAATACTCAATGAAATCAGGTCTTTTCAACACAAGATGGATCCTCACAACATCCTCCTTCTACCCAAAAGAAACCAATTTGAAAACACACAAAATAATCTGTCCGCAGCCCTGCACACATACCCAAAATTCCATTGTCGGTGGATTTTGTTATTAGTTTCACCTGGTACACACATGCTGTAGTGATCAGCCATGATATAAAACCAGATTAGAACTGCTTTTCCTCTAAACGTACAGGTGTAAGGGCAAAGTTTGAGATGCATAGATTGCACTAACTTTTGCTCCTATATTTGAGGTTAGGATGTAGTGATAAGGAAAATGCTGAGAGATGCAGGATGTGGTGGACTTCTAGTGGGTTGTCAGGCTACCAAGTTGCTAAAAGCAAATAGATAACCTTTGTTTTTGCTAACAAGCTATATCTCTTGAGAATTCTGGCTCTTCCTTTTCTTCTGTTCTATGCATGTCTTGATACAAGTTTCTTGTACTTCTGGCTCTTTCCTCTTGAGAGCTTTGTAATTGCAATGCATCTTTGCCTATGTTAGCTGAGGTCCTTTTCTATATGAAAGGTATGATCTACTTTAAAAGGTTTTCATTTAAAAATACTGCATTCTGCTTGTCCAGCTGGGGGTGTATCTCTGGCCTTAATATGTTTGGAGGAAGGTCATACCTTTTCGATCTTTGATTCTATCGAAGGCCAAGGAATATTGTCTAAGTATTAAGTATGAAGTAGTCTTTAGCAAAACTTTATTCCTGAGAGTTTAAAATAAGTGGCTCTGTTGAACTAATATTAGCTTACTTCATAATGTCCACAACTGAAAATGAAGTATTAATTGAAGGAGTAATTGACAAACTATGGAGAGAGTCTAAATTGAACATTTTCTGATGGTTTGAAGACCTTAGCAATACCACATGGCAGTTGAAGAAAGCGTGGGGTTTAGTGGAAAGGCTTTCAGTGGCCCAAAAGGCCATTTACTTTGGAATTTTCTCAGTTGGTGTAATAGACTGAATTTTTGATCTTCTGGAAACAGTGTAGTGTTTGTCTGAGATTTTTCATTTTATTCTGGGTTTAATTTGGAGAGCAGATCTCCCCCCTCCCCCCACTTGAATTACTTATGTGCAAGCATCCAATTGCATTCAGAATGCAAATTGAAAACAAAATCAATATTTTCTCAAGCTTATGCTGGAAGATGAAATCTACCTTCATGAGCAAGACTTCATTCAGCTGAGCTTATAGAGACTGGAGAGTTTTTACAACAGTATTACTTGAAGTCCAATTTTGAGGCCACATAGGCTGGCGTTTACCTAAGGTTTAATTTTTTGCACTATATAGTGCATAATTATCAGTAGTCAAACATTTGTGTTTTCAGTGGTCTCAGGCTTTGTAGGGATATTGTCTTAGATGCAGAATGCTGCAGATGTTCTGATTGAAATAACACTGTTTTCACATTACCACTTCCTCAGCTTTTGCAGAGAGGTAACTCTAACTCTGCCTAACTAGGAAAAGCTTAATAAAACACATTTCAACAAGTCTATCAATGGCTCTTAGCCAAGATGGTCAGGGATGCAACCTCATGCTCTGGATGTCCCTAGCTTCTGATTGCCAGAAGTAGGTGTAGATGATGGGTTACTTGATTACCTGTTCTGTTCAGTCCTTCCAAAACACCTAGCATTGGCCACAGTTAGACAGGATGCTGAGCCAGATGGACCATTGGTCTGAGTGTATATGGCTGGTCTTATTAAAATTAACTGGTATGATTCTAACATCTAATTATTCATGCTTCCAATATTGATGCATGACAGTTTAAGAACAAACAACTAAAATGTTTTTCACTTACTCTTTCTAGTGGTAAATCATAACACTATCTGATGGCAAAACAGTGATACTACTGAGTTTCCTATACTAATCATGTGGCAACTTAGATAGCAACTGACAATTCCCAACCAGTTGATAGTTTGGTACTGATCTGAGGCCATGACATGATAAACATTTTCATACAGGCTTTGTGAATGGCTGAGTTCCTAATGATAAGTATTCTGTACCTTTAATGCTGTAAACAGCCTGTTTAAGGAGTTGTGAGCATGTTAGACCAGTAATTTCTCTCCTGGCTCCAGTAAGATTTGGAATGGAATGCCATGTGTTTATTTTAACTTAAAAACCCTCAAAAGGTTTGCGACCTGGATACTTGTATGATTGCCATTCTCCTTGTGTGGTATTGCCACAGTTGAGATCAGGAGAGGTGCTTGGCTGTGGGTTCCTTAATGTATATGAAAGCTGCTGGCAGGAATCTTGAAATTGCCATCCCACACCTGGCCAGAATCAGATCTGTTAACCTTCTGAAAATGCTGCTAAATCCACTTATTTCCTCTTTCTAAGTCTGAGGGTTTGGGCTGTGATGGATATATTTATTCGCAGTCTTTATGTTCATGGTGGGTTTTTTTTTTTTTTTTGTTTTTTTTTTTTTTAAATTTATGGAATAGGCAGCCAGAGCGCTGGTTGGGTGTGTAGTCATAATTTTTAAAATTAAATATCTGCTCGTTACCAATATGCAGCTCAGACACTTTAGATTAGGTGCATACTTGATGAAAACAGTAAATGAATGTGATGCATGAATAAATATTTGTGTCCAGTGCACACATCTGTTTCTTTTAGCTTCTAGTGGATTCATCCTGGTATTTTTCTTTTCCAGCTGCTGTGACTTACTCCAAGCCTCGTTTGGCCACATTTTGGCAATATGCCAAGGTTGAGTTGGTTCCTCCAACCCCTGCTGAGATCCCCAAGGCGATTGACAGCATGAAAGCTATGGTTAAAAGCTTTCAGTCTGGTCACCTCGCACAGCTCACAGTCAAGGTAACTGCAGGCTAAATAAGAATGGATATGAATAACCGAAGCGTGTTTCCCCAGGGGTTTCTCCAGCCAGGCTAGTTAACGCACTTTTAGCTGGGTTACATGTAGTAGCATAAAAAGCAGCCCAGAAAGTGGCTTGTGCTTGTTGTTTGACCAGAGCAGTTAACTTGCTAGACGCTTTGTTGATAGTCTAGCCCACTGTGCATTCTTAATGAGCGCATTCTGTGAGGAGGTGGGGGGGAGGTTGAACAAATATCACTTCTGATCTTTCCACTTTTGTGTCTGCAGCTGCCTTATTTTCAAAAGGAATGAAATGCATTGTTACCCTTCTGATAGAAATGTTGGGTGAAGGTATATTGGATAATCTAGTTTGGAATTAATACTTCTGCTTGACCTAACAATCAACAGCTTAAGGATAGCTTTAAAATGCTGCTACCTTTTACAGTGCAGTGAGGAGAGATGGTGCTATGTTCTGTAACTGCTGTGTCTCATAGAATATTTTGGGAGGGGAGGGAATACGTCTTTCCTTAATAGAAACTAGGGCATTGACAAGCTGGATCAGATCAGTAGTTCTTTTAGTTCAGTACCTTTCGCTGTCAATGACAAGTTCTAGATCTAGATACTTAAGAGGAAGGTGCAAAAAACATACAGTTTGGGAGCTATGTGATAACCTGTCCCAATTAAGTTTTCCTTCTAACGCTCTTCTATTTTTTTTATAGGTAGCCTTATTCCCAACCTTATTAGGAGGTTTTAGTCCCTTCCCAAACTCTTGCAAATATCTATTGTAAATTTGGATATCCATGAAGTTTTCTGTCTCAATCAGTTTTTAACTTGCTGTTTTTCAGTTTCATTGAATGTCCCCTTGTTCTTGTATTGCACAATGGGGTTAGCCTCCAGGTGCTGCTATTTAATTAATAAAGCAAGGTCCAATAAACCAGTCACTTCTAGGCACTTTTCCAAATAATGTACCTCCCCCCTTCCTGATCTGTAAAGAGTCATTCAGTAATAACTTCTTTTACTATAGGAATGGGAGTTCAAATTAAGAATTGTTCTCTGAACTTACCTGTAGTTCTGGGTCTTTAATTGCCTAGTCCTGGTCTTCTGACTGATGCCCCTTTAACTCTTCACACATCTCTTCCTGAAGTTACCTGTAATATTTTGAAACCTTGTTCATTTATGTTAATCTTCAAAAAGTAATTTTTAAGATAAAAATGGGTTGGCTGCATATTCCTCTGGAGTCTGGCAAATGCAGCTATATTCCAGGAACTTATTGAACTACTGACATCCTAACTTAAAAAGCTTTACTTGTGCCATGAAAAACAATAAAGCTATTCTCATAAAGAGGAGATACTCGAGTTGGGGAATTTATAGGTTGAACTGAATAGCATTTTTCATGGACCAGCTTTTCATTTCTTTACCATATTACAAGTAGTAGAATTTAGATGTGCTTTTTCTGCAGCATCCATCCACATCAATCAAATATTAACAGATACACAGATCTGCACACTAGTACTGAACAGGTATTTCGTGGGTCCAGTGTATTGCTTGGCACTAAAACTTGAATGTGTCTCAGTATTTATGCTTTAAAGCATTCTCTTTGAAGGGCTCTGGAAGCTAATCTGTACATAAGACTTGAGCGCATGTCAGTATGTGCTGTTACTACTTGGGTCATGGGGAGTAAACTCTTAGCATTCTTGGCTTTAACTAAAGATGCTGTTATCTCATGAAGTTGGGCAGCTTTCTAGCCATCACAGCCAAACTTTGTGTATGGTTAACAAAGCAAAGGAAGATGTTAATGCAATAGCAAACATTCTAAAATGTGGCTTTCTTTCTTTCAGGAAGCTCTGAGGAACGGTTTGGTGGCCACAGAGGTGCTGATGTGGTTTTACATCGGTGAGATCATAGGCAGAGGCAGCCTGATTGGATACAATGTTTGAAGACTAGTCTTGTTTCACTACTTTGTCCCCTAAGTCTTGTAACAGTGTTTGACAAAATAAAACCAGGAAATGATGTGGACATGTGGTGGTCTCTTAGTGGTGTTTACACAGTGAGCTTGTCCCCGTCCTGTTAGCTTACCAATGATGGAGAAAGTATTAGTTAGTATCTAGCTGCCGGGAGGCCATCCCTCTTGAAGTTACCACAAATGAAGTTACCCCTGTGCTGCTTTGTAACACTTGAGAATGTGAATCTGTTACTGTAGCAGGCTAATTTGAATTGAAAGCTTTTTTTTTTGTCACTTCTTTAGAACTAGCACTTGGAAAAGTTTACTGACTATGAAATCTTTTGTTCTGCTCAAGTGTTTAGAGCTGAGGAATGTGAACCTCTGATCTGCATCTCACAACCTGCATTTTTACTTTGATTCTGACAGTTTTGGCAACAGCTGTAATTGAAACGAATAAAAGCCCATAATTTAAACCATCAGACAGCAACTTAGCATCCCAGTTTATCAAATGGTATAAAAGTGATCTCTAATTCTACCCGGTTCAGTTGAAATGTCAGGTATATGTAAAGAGCTGGAAGAAAGAAAAGACAGAATAAGCCTCTGAAGTCTTCTCACAACTTGGTAGGTATACATCATCCAGTGGTCTTGCTGTGCTCCTCTGAAGGGCTTTCTGACATACAAGTACAAAAATTTCCTCACTGTGATCTTACCCATACGATTAACTCTTTTTAAAACAAGTGGGACAAGAGAGCAGTTTGTAATTGGGCAGATTGCTCCATCTTTGTTGAAAGTTTTCAAGCAATCTGATGGGAGTTTATTATTTATATTGCCATAGAAAATTGTGGGTCTCTAACAAATGAGCTGCTTTCCTCTCTTGCTTTTAGCAAGGCTAGTAGCATCTCAACTTAATATTGCCTGTTAAGCCGCCTTCAACCAAGGCAGAACTGCTAGGCGAACAGAATGTTGACATGTGTTCTGTCTACATGACATCACTAAACCTAAATGAGACCGAATCCGGTGTCCCAAAGTAAAGATGTAGTGCAAAGCATGGCTACAGGTTCCTTTTGCAGGGTCTCTAGGTGGTGAGTTTACAGCCTTGGTAGAAAAATGTTTCAAGTTTGTTGGCCCTATAACTTAGCACCTGACCTGTGCATAAATAGAAGATATTGGCTTACACTGCTGATAACTCCATGAGCACAGAAGCAAGGACAGGGGGAACAAGCACTTAATTTCCAGCAAACTTCTGCTGAAATGGACATATAAGCTCAGCTGCTTCATCGCTAAAGAAAACAATGTAGGGACTCTTTTCTCTGCTTCCAACAACATTGTACTTGCCATGACACTGGGTATTGCTGTTACTGGAAGCAAGCTGTTTCATAGCTAGCAAAAAACTAGTCTGTGTTGTAGCCAAATGTCTATGCTAGCTATTTTAATAGCAGGTCCCAATTCCCTACAACATTCTCTTGGCTTGGCCAGTGATTGAGTCTTGCTTTCAGCCCCTGGATGGGTCTCCAGTACTCTGGCTTGGCTGCCCTGTGTGACATTAGACAATTTGTGGCAGACTAAGCTAATAGATTACTGTTTGTCTCTGCAGCAGTAGCATAGGTCTCTGTTAAAATGCTTTTTTCAGTAGGAAGTCTTACATGATAAAATGTAACATCCCTGCTTTGGTATCTATTCAGAAAGCATACTTCACCTGCCAGTTGTGGGTGTAGTTGCAGGTGTTCTTCTGCATTAACATTTTGGATGGAGGAATTCATTTGAAATACTAAATGTTGAAGTTAGGCAAGTATAGCACTTAACAACCCTAATCTTAATCCCCTTGGTATTGTAAATGACCAGAATTTTTGTTTGGGTTGTAGTTACTTCCTAGACCTGGCATTTGCGGTTGGTTTCCTACTAGAGAAAGGAGAGGAGGGGGAGAACTGCACTATCATATTGATAGCACAATTCTCTGCAGTATCCTTACACTAGTAACCAGTTTGTACCTGATAGGTTGTTTAACGTTTGCCAGTCAATGACTGTCTCAGCAGATTCCCCCTTCACAAAGATGTGGTCAGTACCTACCCACCACACACTCCAGTCCTGATATTTTGCATTTGCAGTAACTAACGTCTTTCAGTGGTGGCATCATAGTGAACTCCTTACCAAGCTTGTTATGCTATTCCTGCCCCATTCCCTAGCATGGGAGCATGTGGCTCAGACACATTTCTGTCTGCACCAAGTAAGCCCCAACAGGATTCCCTCACCTCAGATGCATTCATATTAATGTGAAGAATTTCTAAGCCAAAAAGTAGAATACCTCCCCATCCAGGAGCTCAGGCTTGATGGATTAAGCTGAGAACTACTTTAGTCTTACTACTTGTAGCCCCGTAAGAGAGCATTGTATTCTGTTCTGGAACATAAGCCATTTAAAGCTTCATTCATTGCATGCCAGCATTGCAGAATTGTACCTTTCACTCTTGGAAAGCATAATAGAAATACCAGGCTCACCTTATACAGCTCTGATGATGGAACAGGCAGCTGTACAAGTACAAAAATATCTTGCTCACAAGTCACATGTAACAAATCTTTACAGGTGCCTGGCTGAGCCTGGGCACTGCTTTCCAGACAAAAGTAGGTAAGACAAAGGAGTGCTTTGTCAGTGCCTCCTTGGGTCATCTTGGAATAGTCTCTGAAGAGCTAATGGCAGCTGCATCTGGGTAGTGCTCTTCCTTCTGGTAGTCTACTGAACAGGGGCAAAAGCACAGAAGCTTTCAAATCTGCAGCTATGATCCTGATTAGCTGTGGTCATTAAAAATGTCAATAGTATTGCTGTAGCTACCAGAGGCCCAAGTAGTGGCTAGGCAACACAATAAAAAGATGGGTTCCTTGACACTTGTGTGTGTGGTTTTCTGTTTGGTTGGTTTTTGTTCTTTTTTTTAACCTCAGGGTCCTGCTGTAAACTCTGGGACTGATTCAGTCTCCTGCTAAATGCCATTCCTGCTGATTTTAAGACATAGAAAGGTTGACCCTATGCAGCATTGCTGTATGTGGTTTTATGCCATTCCTGCTGTGTGGATGGAGTGCTTTACCATTAATCTTTTCTGTGTCTTGGCGCAGGTGTGAGTAAGCTACTCTAATTTGACTGGGGAATAGATTGGCCTATCAAGATCAGGTTGTGGGGTGCATAAAGGTGACTGTTAGCTGTGTACTTTCTTCTCCCCCCCCCCGCCCCCCCACACCCTGGTCTGTGCCTCCTGAGTGCGGCAGGAAGGAATTCAGCTTTTGTGCAACAATTATTAGTGTCTCTCTGCTTTTCCTTATATGAAGCTCTTCAGTACTTCCTGGCCCAAACTGCCGTATGTGGTCCTGTGTGTACCAAAATGGCTATATCTTCGTGACAGATGGCCCAACCTTGACTAAAGCCATTGTGCTACACCAGTGGTCACCAACCAGTAGATTAGGATGTCCTGGTGGATCTTGGAGCCTCTACAAGTGACCCTGACTGGTTTGGCTAAGAGTCTGTCAAGTGCCAGCACTTCAGCTACCCCTGCTCGCACTGCTGCACAGCTCCTGCCCTTTGCCTTGGAGTTGTCCTCTCTGGAGCCTCCTGCTTGCTGTGCAGGGGAGGGTGCTGGTCTCAGGGTGCGCCCCCCCCCCCACTCTGTATCCTATCTCTACTGAGCAGAGAGGGGGCACAACAGGACCTGAGATGGAGTTTGTTGGGTGCTTTTGGAAGTGGTGCAGGGCCAGGGCAGTGGTGAGCCTGTGTAGTCCCACTGCACCACCACCCAGGAGCTACCTGAGGTCAGCAGGGCCCAGCTGGATCCCAAAACCCTACCCCAGTCACGAACCCCCTTCTGCACCCCTGCATCCAAACACCCTCCCAGAGCCTGCACCTGGAACTCCCTGTGGCCCAACAGCCTGCCCCAAGCTCAGCTTAGAGCCCCTCTCACACTCCAAATTCCTTAAGCCAAGACCAGCTCCTGCACCCTAATCCTCTGCCCCAGCCTGGTGAAAGTGAGGGAGCATGGAGCAAGCAGGGGGCAGGCCCTCAGAAAAGGGGCACAGGAGGCGGGGCAGGGTATTTGGATGTGAGGTAGATCTTGGATGTAATTCAAAAAGCAATCTCGTGCTTAAAAGGTTGGAGACTGCTGTGCTACACAAACACCAGTCCCTGGCTATAGTGTTCTCACTAACTAGTTAAGAGACAGGAAGTATCAATAGCCCCATTTTACAGAGTGGAAATAGCAGCCAGAGAGAGAGATGCATGGTTTATGTAAGCTATCGAGTCTTTCAAACTGCCATGTAGACGTGTTGCTGCCATCTTTACAGATGGTCCCAGAATTCAGAGAGCTTTAGGATGCAATGCATAAAATTGCTTTTTAAAAATAGGCATTCTCATCTTAAAATTCTCCTCAGGTGGTCTAAAGTTTTTACATCAAGTGTCTAGGTCTTCTTCTGTGCTTTTGCATTTTGTTGCTTGATCCATGAAAATAAGCCTGGTTTTGGGTGCGTGTGTGGGTATGACTCATGCCTGCAACATTGGGGTGCAAATGCTGCAGGCAAGGCTTGTGGAATGGGAGCGGGGTTCTTCAGTGGATTTAAAACAATTTGTGGCAACATTTCTGTTGCTGTTCAATTTGGATTTAGTGTGATTGCTCCTCAGAGCAGGGATCAGTTTTTGTTGCATGTGTATAGCTCCTCCACACCGTGGAGTCATTAAGTGCTGGCGTTCCAATAAATGGTGTATGGTAAAAGCCTTCTCTATGTTCCTTGCAATGCAAGCATACAAGTAGTGCCAGAGAGAACTCCACACCACTAGGACTCAGGAGTGTTTCTCCTTTCAGTTAGGCAAGTTCTGTAAGAGCCCCCAAACGCGGTTGACTCAATCATTCACAGCTGGGACCAGTGACAGGCAAGTCTTATCAGTATAGTCCTGTGGGTGGAGCTTAGGTTGCAGAGAGGCTCTGGGACTCAGTTCCCAGCTGGCTGGAGAATGACAGTAGAGTGGAATTACGTCACCCACACTGTGTCTCAGTAGCTGACTCACAGTGGCTTTCATGCTGATAAGAGCAAGTAACCCACCCTCCCAGCAAGCAAGGAGACTGCTGTGCCAGCATCTGCATAGTGGGAGACAGGCTAGGCATGGATGGAAAATCCTGAGCTGCCTCCAGTATCCTTGTCCCTGCTTCTGAGAGAAGTTTGTTGCTATACAACCTTGGTTAGAGGGCAAGGTCTGTGCTGAATGGCTGAAGCCTGCAGAAAGCAGATAAGCTGTAGTTACAGTAGTGTTATGCCATTTTCTGTACAGGTTTTTTCTAGGTTACCCCAGATGGATCTTTGAGAAACGTTAGCTTCTGACTTTTAACCAAACAACTGATGAATGACTGACTGCCTCTTCCTCCCTAGCATTCAGGGTTAATTAAAATACCTTAGCACAGCTATGAACTGTTTCTTGCATATTAAAATCCTTTCCCAACAGCCACCCTGCATTTCTATAGCTGCCTGATGTCATCTCCCTCATGTACACCCACCCGCCGCCAAGGAAACAGCAGCCCCAGTTCTCCAGCACACATGGTAGCTGAGGTTTACAGCTACTCCCACATTTCTGAAATTATTTAAACAGGGAGTGAAGTATAAATATCTGTCCATGTTTTAGGGGAAATCCCCTCACCCAGACTGCTTAACAATCAGGGACAGAAAGAGGGCATTGAGTGCTACATCTGAAACCAATGTTACGTGCACGCTAACCAAAAGAAACAGGAGTTCTGTGTGGCCGGAAGGCTTCCCCTCTCAAAAGAAGTTGGCCCAATAAAAGATATTATCTCTCTCAACTTGTGTCTCATTTCAACGATGAGGCATTTCATGTGGAAAGAGAAGGCATTCATCTTTTGGTCCACAGCCCACCCCTTCCAACTTGTAAAATGTGACTGGGCACAACACACGCCAAGAAGCATCCCTAGTTGGGTGGGACAAGCCATGTTGTGAGAAGGGGGGTTCTTTCTTGACAATGCTGAAGTTTATGCTTCAGTTTGGTGTTGGCATGCTGTGCTGTTGAAAACTCTGTCTTGTAGATGAGTTAAGCTGAGATCTTGGCACTTTGTGGTTATTAAAGATCCCAGTGTAGTTTTTGCAAGCTGAGGGTTGTTACTCCAGCTAACTTCCATCTCATAGAATTACACTCTGCCTCCCTCCAGTTTTAAGAGAATATGAGACCTTACACAGAAGTCTTAGCGCAAGAAGTAGTATTGTTGGGCATTGCTATGCAGCTGATGGAGTCCACCCCAGAGGTGATTGCATTTCAGTGATGAGAGGAAATGGTTTCCATTTGAAGCTGACAAACTCTTTCAGCGTGTGGGTACTCTGAGAAATGTTTCTTGTTAATACTATGTTTGTATTTAGAGCTTCCTACCTGAATAGATTTTTCTATTTGCAGGATGCTGCTATTTCCTCAGTGGTTCTATTCACGGGCTGTGCATCACCCTATGCACGATGCTGTGCTCAATTGGCTTCCTATTTCAATTTATTTGTATTTAATACAACTTCATTATGGAGCATTGTCACACACAATAAAGCCCCAGATGTTTATATATGAAACACAGACCCTTACAGAGGTCCTCGGGGATGCAGCTGACAAAAAGGAAGATGTTGTTGGCACCACTATCTGAGCAGTTGAAATATACACAAAAGAGAATATTTGGTCCCAGTTTGTGTTTTAGTTCATAAAATGAAAACAGTTGTACAAGCAGGAAGCTGAGAGTTACCACTAGAGAGCACATTGTCTACCTGCCCCTTCCAGCCCGGTTCATTCTTCTCCTGGGGAAGACATGCTGTTTTGGGAGCATTTGGTAGATTACGATGTGCCTCAGCAGCCTGGCTTCAATAGGGACCTTGCAGATGGCAGTTAGATTTGCCTCCATAATAACATACAAGTCGATGACTAATGAAACTCACATAAACAAGTTGTGCTCTTCTTCTTGATCGCTTTCAACCTGGATGTTGTTAATTCGGCTTTAAAAAAAATTAGAAGTGTGGCCAGGGCACAAGCACCTGGATCATAGCTGGCTGATATGAGCAAATGAAAAGGATCATCATCAAGTGTCAATCTCCCAGCATTTTCTAGGTAAAGTCCCCCTCAGATAACTGACACCACAGAAGACAGCGAGTCACAGAAGACCTGCTGGGTACTCTCTGCCCTTCATGAATGCTAAGTAACGAAGCTTCCAACCCCCTTGCAAGGTAGGTCAGGCACCTCTATTTTATAGAGGGGGAAACAGAGGCCAAGAGCCACTGAGTGACTTTCCCAAGTTTGCAACAGAAGCAGGAATGGAAGTTGGAGCTGCTCATCTCCGGTCTTTAATAAAAGACATTAAAGTTGGTGTGTTTTTAAAGCCAGACATTTTCATCTACCTTAATGCTAGCCCTCAACATCCTCTGCTCTGACTTTAGCAAGCAAGCAATTGGTAACAGATCCATGATGTTTCCCCATGCCACTTCCAATTGCTCAACAGGAAAACACAGGTTAACCCACTGAGTTTTGCATATACCAAGTTCTAAACTTTCTTCAGAAGACCATATTATAGCTGTAACCTTCTGTAGAGGCTTCCTAGGATCTACTATCTCTCTTCCATACACACACTTGCCCTTTTATACGAACATTTCCTGAAGCATAGCCTGCCTAGAAACTGCCCATTTACATCTGGCAAAGCCAAGCCAGTGTTGCCTTTAAAGTAACCATTCAGTAGCAGGCAGTTGCTGACTGCACCTTCCTCTTCCCTTGTTAGTGAGCGCCTGTTCTCTTTTCCCTCTGGCTGCTGAGGGGATGGCCCTGTTCACAGTGGGAGCCAGCTAATGTGAGACCGCATCCAAGTACGATGCTCAGATTAGTGCAGGTCTCAGCAAGTACCCCTCTTCCCTCTCCCCAGTAGCTGCACAGGGTCAAGACTAAGTTCCTGAGTGACTCAACAGCAACGGAACATGACTCCCCCCGCGCGTGGCTGTTCAGCGGGGTCTCCTTGTCTTTGCTCCAGTGCAAGCTGACCAGAGGCTCACACCCACATTTCCTGTGGCCTAATGGAGTTAGCAATCAGCAGCTTTACTCAGTGCTCTAACTTCTGTGAATGGGATCAGTGCAGAGCCTCCCTTTTTTGTTCCAGTCTCCCGGGCAGTCCAAGAATGGGGGTCTGGGAAACTTGTCCTACTGAATTCAAACCTGATGAGCAAATGTTCATTTGGATACCAGGATTTTTAAATTCTTACTGTACTATTAGTGTTATCCTGCGTAGCTCTGCGGCGTGCTGGAAAACATCCTAGCAGATAAGCCTGTAATTGAGAACAAGGTGAGTCCTGTATATGGTTGTATAGAATGAGTCTGCCAGGTTCTTCGAGGGTGCTTGGTATGGAAGGGGCTTGATAATTGTCTGATACTATTATTATATTGTGAGAGGGAATTGACTCCTTTTTTCCTGTGAATGGCAGTGGAACAGCAAGATATCTTTAGCAATTATGCATCTCCCATATTTGTAACCCTGTCGCACAGTACCCATCTGTGAAGGGGAAGCTGTCAGACCCCTTAATGATAGGACTTTTTTCTCTAATTAATTAGAGGTGCTGCAGCCTATATGGGGTTACAATTGTGATCTTGACTTCCAGCACAAGTGCACTGCTCCGGAGGTAAAGAGCAACTCCTCTTCTTTGGCTATCTCTCTAAGCGAGGCTGATGTCTGTCAAGGGGATTTATTGGTGGGTTTTAAGTGGCTGAGGAGCCCCATCTGAGCCCTCCAGATTTTCCCTTGGAAGTGACAGGTGTAATCTTGGAAGAGACAAAGGTGTTGGCTGGACTGTTGTGCCCTTGCTTTGCTTCTTTGTCCCGTCTCGCTTTCTCAAGGTAAGTGACCAAAGCTCTTTTATAACTAACTCAGGCTTCCTTCCTTTGCAGCTGACCTCTCCATGCTGCTAATCCCCACCTATATTTGCTGCTCTGTCTGTGGATGAGAAGTTACTCAGGTCCAGTCACGTCTGACATGAGCAGGGTTCCTGATGCAGAGGGCATGTACATGCCATGTTGCAGGGGCTGCCAAACTCACTTCATTTTTGGACAGGAGATTAGTGCAGGGGCGGAGAGGACCTGGCAGCATTCCAGCCTGTTGAGCATGCAACCCCTATTTTAATGGACTTTTAAAAAAACTTTCTTTATAAAAGTTTTAATGAAAAACCATCCTAATAATGCTCCTAAAGCAGGACTCCTGCAGTATAATAAATAGCTGCCATGTCTTCAAACCCAGAATGGGCTGTGCCAGTTATTCTGTGTTCTCTTTGCTACTGCTGCAGGTACTAGTGTTTGTTTAATGGCATTGTTCCCATCTCATCCACCTTCTCCTTCTGCTTGATTTGACAATGATGTCTTAGGGAAACAAAGTGTGTTATGTTCAACATGGAGGTTTTATTGTTTTAATTAATATTAATAGTATATCTAATATTTTAATGAATAAAAACAGCAATGTATTAGGATTTAAAGTCTCCTGCAGCATTCCTAAAGCAAGGTGTGCATCTCAGATCAGCAGCCAAAGCTCAGAGAGGAAGCTTGTTACTGAGATTATGTTACATCAGTGTTACTGTGCTTTTAAGGAAGCAAGTCTTGATAGGACATATGAGTGGGTATCAAGCCCGTTCTTCCATGACAGATAAATTGGGAGTTGGCTTTATGTGGACTGTGATTTAGGGACTGAAATCTTAGAATGACCATTCTTCAGTCAGATCAAAGCACTTTGGATTGGTTACTTACTTTTCTTTTTTGTTGTTAAATGTTTTTCTTCCAATAATAAACATCTTGTTATTTTACCCTTACTTCCTCTGCAGAATTTGCAAATAGATAGTTCTGTGCTAGTGCGATAGAACAGAAAGAGAAACTGATCAGAGTCTAGGCTATTTTAATTGTTCAAGGTGAAGTAAGTATAAAAAGTAAACAACACAACTGGTGCCAAGTAAATTAGATAGGTTATAAAAACTGAAAAGAAATTTAACCAAGGCATCACTAGTAATACACAAGGGTACAATCTTGAGGTTTCAACTCCATCAGGGCCCCATTGTGCTAGGCACTCTGCAAACCCATAACAAGAGACAGTCTCTAACTCAAAGAGCTTTCAGTCTAAATAGACAAGCAACAACATATTTATAAGTGGAGCTGGTGGCAATGCCTTAAGTTTTTTGCCTGCCTTCCCATTATAAGGCCCAGTTTTCATGTGCTTACAACTGTGCCAAATTTAATCAGTTTGGGCTGAATATTTCTATGACAGGTATTTGCCTCAGTCTAATTGTTTTTTCAAGTTTCAGCAAAAGAGGTCCAGCCATTCCTTGAATGAGATTATGGAAAAATACATTGCTATATGAAAACAAAATGCAATTAACATCTGTGCAGTAGATGAGCTTTGGAGCAGGGAGTTGAAATTTGGCAGAAGGGTCACCTTGGTATTAGGGATGTGCCTTTTGCCTACCCATGGGGAAAATAGTCCCAAATTTGGTCAAATTACAAATCTCTGAAAAAACTCAGTTTGCAAATGCTCAGTAGAGACTTGTCAGCATATCAGCAAAATTCTCCAAAGAATCTGTCTGCACTAAGCATGCTCCAAGCCCTCACAGCTCCTGTGCTCTTGCACCATCCCCACAGACTGACTGAGCATGCAGGCCAGAAGGGGCAGAGCAGGACTCTCCCTGCAGTTGTTTCTCTTGGTAGAGTGCAGCTGCCGTGCCACCACTGAGAGCTGGGAGATTGTCTCCTGTGGTGTTTTCCTGCTTCCCCTGCTGGCATTCAGGCAGTGTGTGGAGGGGTGTCCACATTGAATAAAGAGGGGTAAGAAATTGGAGGGAGTGGAGAAGGAAGTGTGAATATGAACTGGAGAGTAGAAGGCAGGAACTGAGCCTGGGATGGGGCCAGTAGGAGGACAGAAGGGATAGGACCAGAAGGGAACAGTGACTGAGGTAGGTGCCCAGAGTCAGAAAGGTCTCTATCCAATAGAGAACACACTCTCCAAACCAGGAACCGAAGTCAAGCATCCCTTCTATTTGCTGTTAGCAGATAAACCAAAGTGAGTCTCATCACCCTTTAGTGGCTGGTCCACATGGATACGTGTACACGCGCTAATCTTACTGCAATGGCTGTTGTGCAGGTTTCTGCTGCGGATCTAAAGGTGTGAACCCTGCTGATCACATGAGTTGGGGTCTATATAGTCCCACTTGATGGAATTTCTTAAGCCTTTAATTACATGACCACATGCTATTTTTCCACAGGATTCCTGCCTCATTCAGTGTACAGGTTGGTTCTACTCTGGAGGATGAAGCAAGGTTATGTAGTGGTGGAGAATGTCGTCTCTAGGACCACTGTCTCATGTGTGGCAGAAGTTGGAAGGTATGTAGGGAATTAAGCAGGGGACTGCAAGAAGAGAAAAGATGGTATGGTCTCATGGTTGACTGAGGCATATTGTCTAAACAGGCTGAATTAAGGTTGTACAGGCCAGCTTCATCCTGGCTTTTCCTAACATCTAAGTGTTTGACTTTACAACCTTAACATTCTTTTAACTTGTAGTTTTGGATGTAATTTACCAATTTTTAAAAATCCAAACTGAAAAAAACCCATAAATTCTATCCTATGGGATGATATTGACCTACAACTTGTGTTATCAATGAGTCTAAACCTTTAGATCCAGAGCTTGACTTTGTGTCCTCAACCTTTTAACCGAAGTGTTTGATGTAATGGCTCTTATTTTACCGATGGGGAACAGACACAGGTTAATGGATTTGCCCAAGGTCACCCAGAGAGTCAGTGGCACAGCTCAGAACTAAGAGTCGTTGTTCCCCCCCCCCCCCCCATGTCCTAAGCCCCATTTTGGTATCATAGCCCTACTCCTGCAGCCAGCCTGGCAGGAGACATGGGCAGCTGATTTATATTTGAACAGCAAAAGCCACAGGTTGGTAATACATTTTGTGGCTGAACTACCCTACCCTGCAAAGCTGCCTGTGGGAGGAGGGGGTGCAACAAGGGCACCCCCCAGAGGAACAGGGAGGGGGCAGGAGGGGGCACCCCACTGAGCAATTAAAAGTTTGACAGGGGGCACCCCCAGTGCCGCCACGAGTCACCTCTGGCTGGGAGCTGGAGCTCAGCCCTGCCCCGCGGGGCCCAGCAGCAGCATGTCTCGGCACGGGGGAGCCCCGCGGGAAAGGCAGGTGCCCGTTCAGAGCAGATGGGCCCGGGACTCGCTCAGCGCCTGCTCTCCAGGGACCCGGCTGAGCCCTGCTCCCGAGCGAGCCTGCCCCCGGTGGGCTCCCCGCAGCTGCCCCTCTCGCCGAGCATCCCCGCCATGGGCCGGGCTCTGCACTGACCCTGCCTCCCTCGCGGGGGGGGGTCATTTGCTCCCCGCTGCTGTTCCTGGGCTGGAGGGGAGCCCAGGAGTCCAGGGGCTGAGCCACGCGCCAGCCCTCCTGGGGCCCTGTGCACAAGGACGGGTGTTCGCGGGTGAGGTGCACCCTGCAAGCCAGAAGAGCCCTGCTGGTCACAGCTGCTGGGGGCGGGGGACAGTTAGAAGCAGTTGGGGAATCGGTTCTGGCCCCACACCTCCCATTTGGAAGCTGCTTGCCCAGGGTGGGCAGAGCCCCCTTGGCTGTGAAGGGCCCTGCTATTTCAGCGTTTTCTCCAATCCCATTTGGGTTCAGTCTCTGCCAGTTTGCTCTCCCCAAGTCCTCTCCCTGCTGGGCACTGCCAAAGCAAGGCAAAAGGAGAGCCGGGGCACTGGTGCATGGATTACAGCCGTCCCGCTGCAGCTTCTGAGCAAACCCTCAAAGAGACAAGCATTAGCCCAACTCTGTTCCCTGGATCTCTCTCAAGGGCAAGAGCAGAACCTAGCGCACCCTCCCCACCTATCCCAAACCACCGCTCATCGACCCTGTAAAAAGCCTTTGAGGTGACACTAAGGGATGCACACACCTGGCCTTGTCCCTGGCTGGGCGTGTGTCTGCCAGAGAGGGCAATGCAGGCTGCGCGCCATGGCCAGGCCAGAAGGCAGACTGAGAAGCCTCAGAGGGGAGATCATGCCAAGTAGCAGCGGAGTTGCCTACTCAGCCGTCTTCCCCCCAAAGACGGGGAGTGATCCCTTGGTGGCCGTACAATTGTGCTTGTAAACACTGGAGCAAGTCACAGATTTTGTAATGAGCCCAACCCTGCTTCCCTTGGCTCTGAGAGGTGGGGTTCTGGGAAGCGGGGTTGGGTCGGCCTCAGATCGCTCACTTAGCAGGGGAAGTGCAGACAATGGGGTCTGCTGGCTGCTAAGAGGAGGGCTGCTGGCATGGCACCTGAGCCTTGAGAGGACTGTAAGGGGGATGATGGTGGTGTATGAAAATATACCATGGAGGCAATAAGAGGGACAAAACAGCATGGGAAATGGGTACTAGATGGCTAAACAGGCCAGGTAGCCACATGGGGCAAACATGTGGGGGCCAGGGGGTTACAGATTTGAGGGAGGGATTGCCAAGGATTACAGCTGACCATCGGGGGCCACAGAGGTAGATGGGGTATTACTGGGTGGAGAAGGAGCTGGTGGAGTGAATGATGTGAACAAGGGCAAAACCAAATTTGGTGGGAAGCTTCCCATTTGCTTCAGGATGGTCAGGGGTGCAACCTCAGGCTCTGCGTGCCCCTAGCCTCTAACTCTCACAAGCTGGGACTGGATGAGAGGTGATGGATCACTCAGTAATGGCCCTGTTCTGCCCGCTCCCCACCCCCCGGAGCATCTGACACTGATCACCATTGGAAGACAAGATACTGGGCTTGAAGCAGCACAGGCACAAGCAGCTGTGGAGGGTGCAGAAAAGGAGGTTACTTCCCTACCTGCTGATGTCCGTCGGCAGAATGCAGAGCAGAACAAAATCTCATGAAACAGAAAACAGGATGAGATTCCTTCCTTTAGTGTGACATAGTTCCACTGGCTTCAGTTTAAGAGTTTATTCCAGAGTAGAAGACTTACCCGGCAATGCTCAGATCCTTATCTCCAGTAAGTTTTTTCTTCTTTTAAATCATTGCTATGGGGTGGGGTTGGAGATGAGGGGTTCAATATGCGTCTGCCCTGGAGAGAGAGGACAATCCCGGCCCTCTCTCACCACAGCAGCTTGGAGCCACGTGAGTAGCACCTCTCCATGGCTGCTGCAGTCCAGTGAGCACAGCTGGGGGACAGACAGTCACACAGACTCTCTGAAATATTTAATAGACAGCTTTCTGTACCCCTGCTCCCTCCCTAGTGGGGTTATAACTATCCCGGTCCCCATCTTTGGCTCCTTGCTGCTCCTCTGTGGTCATTCTACAGTGTACCCATCCTTCCTATCAGACTATTCCCTTTCCATTTTATGCGAAACAATCGAATTCTACGGATATACCATTGTCCTGGTTGACCCTTGCTTTAAGTTATAAGAGGAAGCTTCATACCAAATCCAGGGGTCCTAGCTCTTACAGTTTAGGAGTACCTTGTATATTCAAAAGCTTTCAGAGGTAGCCAAGTTAGTCTGTAACAGGAAAAACTTAAAAAACAACAAATAGTCTAGCAGCACCTTAAAGACTAACGAAACATGTAGATGGTATCTTGAGCTTTCGTGGGCACAATCCACTTATTTAGATGAGCCAGTCATCTGAAGAAGTGGGCTGTGCCCACGAAAGCTCATGATACCATCTACATGTTTTGTTTGTCTTTAAGGTGCTACTAGACTATTTGTTGTTTTTTAATTTTTTCCTGTTTAGGAGTATTATTGAACAAATGGACTCACAGATGGACAGACAGATGCACATTTCTAAAATACAGTAAGATGTAAAAAATTCACAGCAAAAAAATGAAGGGGTTGTTAAATGTATGTGAAGTACAGGCAACTTGGGGACTAAAATTAGTGATGTCATCTAACATAAAGGGCATTTGAGAAGTATGAGAGATAAATGGAAGGTTTCAGGTGGCGAAGAACAGGGCAGGGATCTAAGTGTCACAGTGGTAACTCACCCAGGACATTTGTTTGTTGGGAATCATTAAGAAAGGAATAGATAATAAGACAGAAAATATGTTGCCTCTGGATAAATCCATGGAACACCCACATCTTCAACTGTGTGTAAAGATGTGGTTGCCCCATCTCAAAAAATGTATTGGAAATTTAAAAAATGCTAACAAACAAGGCCAACAAATGGCTTCCATATGAGGAGGGATTAATAAGACTGGGACTTTTCAGCTTGGAAAAGGGGTGAAGCAAAGAGGGAATATGACAGGTCTGGAGAAAGTAAATAAGGAAGTGCTGTTTACTCCTTATAATTTCATGTGGTGACTCTAGTTCTTGTGTTAACAGGCTGCATGTTTAAAACAAACAAAAGGAAGTATTTATTCACACAACACACAATCAACCTGTGGAACGCTTTCCCAGTAGATGTTGTGAGGGCACAGGGTAAAAAAACTAGATGCATTCATGGAGGTTAGGTCCCTCAATGGCTATTAGCCAGGATGGGCAGGGATGGTGTCCCTAGCCCCTGTCAGAAGCTGGGAAGAAGCAAAAGGGAATGGAAGGGATCACTTGATGATTGCCTGTTCTGTTCAGTCCTTTGGCCACTGTCGGCAGACAGGATACTGGGCTAGGTGGACCTTTGGCCTGACCCAGTCTGGCCGTTCTTACGTTTTGGAAGCTGACATGCTTCAGAATTTCAATGTTCATAAAAAAATACAAAGGCTTGTGTGCACAAGGTTCATTCTGCATTTAGCTCTGGGCATGGTGAGACTCGTGTGAGCTCCTGGGGGACTGAGTTACAGCACTGGTCACCAACCAGTAGATTGGGATTTACTGGTAGATCTTGGAGCCTCTGACAGGTGATCCCGACTGGTTTGGCCAAGAGGCTGTCAAGTGCTGGCACTTCAGCTGCCCCTTCCCCCACGGCTGCACATTTCTTGCCCTTTGCCTTGGAGCTGCCCCCCATCCCCCACCCAGGAGCCTCCTGGTTTCTGTGCAGGGCAGGGGAGGGAGAGGAGGGGTTCTGAGGTCAAGATGCCCCCTCCTACTCTGTATTCTTTATCCACAGAGCAGAGAAGGGGGCACAACAGGACTTTGGATGGAGTTTGCTGGCTGCTTTTGGAAGCGGCACAGATCCAGGGTAGGGGTGAGCCTGCCTTAGCCCCACTGCATCATCACCCAGGAGCTACCTGAGGTAAGCAGTGTCCAGTCAGAGCCCATATCCCGAACTCCTACTCCAGTCACGAACCCCCTTCTGCACCCCTAGCCCTGAGCACTCCTGCATCCAAACACCCTCCCAAAGGCTGCGCCTAGAACCACCTTGGGCACTTGTCCCAAGATCAGCTCAGAGCCCCTTTCGCACTCCAAATCCCTTAATCCAAGACCAGTCCGCACCCCAACCCGCTGCCCCTGCTTGATGAAAGTGAGGGAGGACAGAGTGAGCAGGAGCAGAGCCTCAGAGAAGGGGCACAAAGGAGGTGGGGCAAGGGTATTTGAGTTTGAGGTAGATCTTGGATTACACTTAAATTCAAAGAGTGATCTTTTGTGCTTAAAAAGGTTGGAGAGCACCGAGTTACAGGTTTGTGTCTCTTTCATGTGTAATCTGTGTGGAAGACAGGCACCTTGGAGTAGTCAGGGCACGGTTGTGGTACTTTACTACTTCTGGAATTCGGCAGTTGCTGGAAGTTTTCAGGCTGGCTCTATGGTGGTGGTTTCTTCTTGGCTTCCAAGAGGTAGGAGGCCACCTGGAGGAAGATGAGTCTGCCCAAGATGGGTCTGATACTGACAGCCAGCTGGAGGCTCCAATCTAGGGTGTGGCTAGCTGTGTGGGTAGGTGAGAAACTGCAGGGAAAAGGGTTGGATTAGGGGTGGTTCATGTGGACCTTGAAGTCTCCCAAGATGAAGAATCTGTGAGCTTCATCTCCAACAGCCTGTGTGCATCTCTTCTTAGCCCCTGCTGCTGCTGGGGAATCTCATCAGGAGGATGCTAGTATTAGTTTTTTCTGGATTACGAGGATGCACTGAAAGAATTGTATTGAGTGAGCTTTCCCTGTGACTTTGTATAGAAGGCAATGGAATGGTTGAGGAGACTGGATGGGCCTTGCCCTTTGAGTTCCAGGATTTGGGGTGGGGAGCTGTGTGAGAGAGAGAGTTGGCAGTATAAAGAGGGGGGTTGCTGACAGTATGCTGAGGGATCCGGGCTGAGGAGCAGCTGGCAATGTATGCAGAGTTCCTGACGGTGGGGGATCTGTCGAGTATGGGGGTCCTAGGCAACATTCTTTTTCATCTTTTCCATCCACGTGTAGAATATTTTTTGTGCACTGAGGCGTGTGTGAATGTGCACCACAAACAGACACACACAATCTAGCTGTGGGCGCTCTGCTAAGCAGCGGGTGACATACTCACTTCTCCCGAGCCTCACACAAGCACCCAGCTTCCAGGGAACACTGGTCCCAGGAAGAGATGTCAGCAAAGGAGACGGGTGTATTTGGGGGTCTGTCAGCGAAGGGGACTGGCCTTGGGGGAGGCTGTCAGGGTCCGGGGGTCCGGTTCCTGCCTGGGGAGGGGCTGGCTGTGCAGTGGATTCCCGTGGGCGAGGGGGCAGGGCGGGGGGTACCCGCGGTCGAGGCCGCGCTCGGGCGCTGCCGGGCCTGTAGCCCCAGCGGCCCACGCGGGAGCCCCGCCACCTGCCGCCCGGCCCCGCGCGCGGCCCGGCACCTGGCGCGGGGCCGGGCGGCAGCGGGGCGCGGCGGCGCGCGGGGCCGGGCCGGGGGGCGCGCGCGCGCGCTCTGGCGGGAGGGCGCCGCGTGCCGGCGCGCGCCGGGCGCGTATGAGTTATGCCGCTGCCCGGGCCGCGCGCGCCGGGCCCCGCGCCCTGCATGGCGCGCCGGCTTTGCAGCGCCCCTATCGGCGCGCGAGCCGCTATCCAGGCCCCGGGGCGCGGCCCGGCCCCGCTCTCTGGCTCGCCGCCTCACAGGAAAGATGGCGCACAGCGGTCGGTGGCGCTTCCCGGCCCGGCCCGGCAGCAGCGGCTGGGGCCGCCGGGGCGTGGGGGGCTCCCGCCTGCGGCTCCCGGCCCTGCGCAGCCTGCGGGCCCCGGAGCCGCCGCCTCAGGCCGGGGCGGGCGATGCGGAGCCGGGGGCCCGGGCTCCGGCGGGGCGGCGGGAAGCGGGGGAGGCGGGGCAGCGCCGGGCTCCGGCGGCCCCGGGGGCCCCGCGGCCGGGGTGGGACCCGGCTTCGACGCGGCGCTGCAGGTCTCGGCCGCCATCGGCATCAACCTGCGGCGGTTCCGGGCGGCCTGCGGGGCCGAGGCGGGCAGCGGAGAGGTAAGGACGGGCCGGGAGCATCTCCCGCCCCGCGCGGGCCGGGCACACCCCCGCGCCGCCCGCCCGGCCCCTGCCGCAGGTGAGCCCCGGGGCTGTGGCGGGGCGCGGGGCGCTGCCCCCGGCCCCCCGGCCCCCGGCTCAGACATTTTGTTATCGATCCTCTTCCTCCGCCCGGCTCCATCCCCGGGGGGCGGGGGCGGGAGCATGTGCCACCGGCGGTAGCGGCGGGAGCATGCGGGCAGGGTCGGTACCTGAGAGGCAGGTGAGGGCGGGCGAAGCACAGCTGCCCCGTCCCTTCTCCTAGCCCGGAGAGGGCGTGTGAAAGGAGCTTTCTCCTTCTCCCCCGGTAAACAGGAGGCCTGGGGCTTCATCTTTATTCCTCGCCTCCTTAAAAAGGCAGGTATTCAGGGCAGCATCTTCTGATGTGCCCAGCCATTAGACTTTCTACGTTTGTTTTCTTTAGGATTGAATGGGCAAAGGGATTGAACTAGGTAGGACTGGGGAGCTGCGAACAGCAGCTGCTGGGGGCTGAGGAGGGGGAGGGGAGGGATGCTCTGAAGTGCGCTTGACTGAAACAGAAAGGGAAAGATGTCAACAACCAGCCGCCTCCTGTGTGCCCTGCTGTTGGTGCCACAAGCACACACACAAATCCTGTTCAATCCTTCTCCCTTCACCACCCCCAGCTGCACCTGAACTTGGAGGGAGATCCCCCAGAGGGCAGAAGGGATGGGGGAGAAAGCAGCCTAATTGCAAAAAGGGGTTGGCTTTTTTGTAGGGTTGTTCATCTTCCTGCCTAATTTTTTTTCAAAGCGTTTCTAAGGCAGCCAGATCAGGAGTCTGACAACAACCCGCCTTTTGACAGAGCTAGGAAGACATGATGGGGGCGTGTTACTTACTACTAGCTGCAGCATCCCCTTTTCTTGTTTATCTCCTTTTTTAAATACTACCGTGCACAGTCTTCCAAAGATGGAATTTTTTCAGACAACATCCCAGGAACATATTTACTTTTGAAGGTCAAATTCCATATTTTGATTTAAAGGAAAACTTTAAGATCACTCTCTTAAACACAGCTGCATCTCTATCACTATTTTACTGTTTACTATTTGAATTGTCCTCATCTGGTATTGTAAAACCAGACCAGTCAGCTTCAAGTTTTGCTTATAGTATTCAGTTTCTGGGGCAATTTGCTAGCCACTTGTGCAATTCTAAACTATTTGGATTGCATGCATTGCAAGGGAATGTTTAATTACAAACAAACAAAACAATTGCATGAAAACATTCCTTTTAATATTCCTGTCAACTCAAAATTTTAACAACAAATAAATATTTTTTTAAACCCCTCAAATTCCACAGGTGAAAACATCCTTTTATGTAATAACACAAACTCCTTTTGGCTGAATATAATGATTAAAATAGTAGGTTAAATTGAAGTTACTGTATCAACTTGAAGGAAGTTAGTATCTTGTAAATATTAGTTAAGTGGCAAAAAATGAAACCTGAAGAGTCAGCCTATTGATAACAGAATTATTATTTTGAGGTGTAACAGGCAGAGATTATAAAGGAAAAGAGGATTACCTATGGCAGTGGATTATTCTCCATTCATATTTCAGAAAATCTTTGTATGTTTGAATCTAAGGACATCATAAAAAGAAAGCATTGAGGATAAACTTGTCCTTTACTGTTAAACAAGAAATATTTTCTTCGTTTGGAAGTAAATGCATTTACTAAATATTCAACTAGCAAATATTTCTTGAAGATAAGCCGAAGACTAGTATTTTATGTTAATTGACAACATCTAATTACAACTTTGCATGTGAAAGAACTTTGTTTGCTTGCAAGAATAGTTTACCTATTGGACTAAGACAAAAGACCTTTTAATTTTTATTAAGATGCTGGAAAACTCCTGTCTTCTAGTGTTATGAGATGGAAGAAAAATTAAGTTTCTCTGATACCTTATTGGTTGTAGCCTGTGAGGAAGCATCAGCTGAATTTCAAATGATATCATATAGACTAATATGGAATAATACCCAAGCTCCTGTTCACATTTATTGAAAACAACATTGTTAATGGTATGGTGAGATTCTAAGGCAGATAGATACACATATACACTAAAAGTGGCAGGCAACTTGAATACATTCAGTATTTAGATTCAGTATTTTTCCTTGTAACTGGCAGAAACACACTGCTCCCTCCTGTGTTTTCAGTAGGTAGTGTTTCTTTGGAATCAGACTAGCTGTTAGTCTGTTGCTTTCTAGGGACTTGTTTATCTTAACAGATGATCTCTGAATATGAAGGTCAGAAGGTTTGGGAGCATGTTCCTCATAAAGATGACACTAATTTGAAATAATGCAGTATATTACTCAAAATCCAGCTCAAAAGCTCGTCCCTCTTCCCTGTTGAATGGGATGGAGCAGCTTTAGGTTTAATAACTGACCAGGCTGATTGTGACAGGAATTTGGAGCAGACCTTATTTATTGTCCTGACCTCCAAGAGTCCAGTCTCCCTTTTACCTGGAATTCATTGTACTTAAGTAGTGTCCTATGAACAGTTGCGTAACATTCACATTGTTTGTGATGACCATGAAGGCAAGCATCTTTCCTCAACCAGGCTGATCAAAACCTGCTGCTTACCTGCTCTACAGCAAGTCATCCTGAGTTGAAATCTTAATGGATTATATAATATTTTTTAAGTCTGGATGGGTCTAGATGCAATGCCCAGGAATAATTGGAGATCAAAATAGTGTGTAAGAAATTGTTGTATACATTTGTTATAGTTGATACTATTTTTTAAGCTGCTTTTACTCTGGTCTGGTTTGTTATGTAACTACCAAAATATGGTGTCAACATCAAGATTCTAATTTAATTTAACAAGATCAGGAAAATTTGGAATTAAGTGTTTCATTTAAACTTTCATTCACCTCATTGTGCCATGTTTCAGATCATAATTGCTCTTACTTGTTACACTGGATATGCTGCAAATCCTGAGCACAAAAGAGCCAAAGTAAAACAGAGCAGATGCTTCAAATATGACATCTTGTTTCTGTTCATTCAGTAAAACTTTAGCATTATTAACTTAGTTGTTTTAATTTTCTTTGTTACTCAGTAATATTTTGAGGCATGAGGTAGGCCAATGGATCTCTTTCACTCCCCAGCCAATATTGATTTTGTGTGAATCCTTTGCCTCTAGTACAGTTCAGTTTCTTTCACTGAGTTTCCTCATCTTTTGTTATCTGTGTAATGAAGTACTAAAATATTAGGCTTTGATTTAGCAGTAGTTAGAGGGAGCTTTCACATAGTCAATCCACAACAGAGTGAAAAAAAATCCTGTTCACATCAAATCCTTTCTACTTGATCTGAGCGGAGATGTTACCTTGAGTTTAATAATCAGGAGGATTTGGGAAATTTTTGTTTACTTATTCTGCAGACTATAATGTGGAATTTTTCTATCACAGAAACAAGGAGAAGTGCTGATATACAACTGCTTTTTATCACAGTTCAATATCGGCCAGCTTTGTTTCAGATAATGTTTAATTGAAGCTATACTTAGTTTCAACTTGATGCAAGTTAACAGTTACAAACCCCTGGAAGAGGAGTTTACAATGAAAGGCAAATCTTAACAGTAATTATACTGGCACTGTTAGTGGTGCTATAATTATAAAAGGATCATAATCTTCTGTGAGGCAAACATCAGTTGTAGATGTTCACTAATGGCTGACTTGTTTTGAAATTGCAATAGATACATGTGCTGGTAGGAGTGGCTTTCTGTTGCTGCCATAGTCTTGCCTGAGCTGAATAGTACAAATAATTTGTTTCCTGCACTTGCATTAAAAAGTTTGTATCTCAGAACATCCTTTCCTAAATGTATTTTAAAGGGTCATTGTAAAGCTGTGTGTGTTTAATTAACGAAGTATGGTTATTTAAGTGGTAGCTTATTAAGTGTGTAGATGGAGAGATTTAGGCTGTTGTTAGGTATTTATGTGAAGGAAACCCTGACCAGTTAAATATGTGCTGTAACCAGAAATAAGGGGCATTCCAGTTTTTTGACATTGGTCTTTCTGAATTCTTCTAGGCTATTTCATAAGAAATATTAAAATCAAAGTATAAATTATAACCATACTAAACCTGTGTCTTGTTAGGGTTCTCTGTGTTTCCTCACTCTTCTGAATGCTGGTTACATTCAGTTCTCAGAACACAAGTAATATGGGTTGCAGATTGAGAGAGTTGATTCTTTTTGATGGAATGTTTTATATCCAACTTTTCAGAGAAGGCAGTGCTGTATAATGTACGTTTGGATTAGGGAAGGTGGTGTCTCTTACTGTGTCTTGGCATATTAATATTATAACCATGAGAACTCTTTGGCATCAAGATTCTCTCAGCTATGATACTTACAACACAGCCTTACAATGCATTATTGAATTAACATTGTTCCCCCTAGTTTTCCAGTATAGTAGTCAAATTATTGTATTGTGGATATTTTCATACCACATCAGAGTCAGTCCAAGGAATTGGTGCGTGTGGGGAGAGTCCGGTAACCTGTTACCTTCTTGAAGAAGCACATAATCTTTCAGCCATTCTTGATTTAGGGGTTAAAAAAGTTCTGGGAGTTGGGTTTTCAAATCTCTTCATTGTTGGGGTCACCTTTCATCCCATACTGTTGCATATGTTCCACACAAACACAATATTTGACCACATGGGATCCACAACTGCTTGTTACAAGGCACAAAAACACTGCCCTTTTTTTTCCTTTGAAATGGTTTGCGATAGATATGCATATAGGGTTTTCAACCCCCTGACATATGCTCCACTTATTACCACTTAACCCTTTGAATGCCCCTGCACATACTGCCTTTAAGCTAATGAATTGGCATTTCAAAAGCCTTTTTATGTATGTCTTGTTCTGTTGTGCCCTCTTATTTTATGTCGTGAAGTCATAACCAGATGATTTGGGCTATGGTTGAGAGGGGCTTAGCGTATGCAATAGAATTATGAGGAGTCATCGTTTGTCAGGCTGAAGATGTTTGTCCCCACTACACAATTTTTTAAGATTTGTTTTTGAAAATTTATCTGGGGAACTTTTATTAGTCATTGAGAATATTTTTCTAAATTGATACTTAGCCATACCCTTTATTTGCCTATTATCACCACTCTGAACAGCCAGAAAAATGTTGTAAGGGGTGATTGTAGGTATTGCAACTCTGTAGAAGCAATAACCTGGTAGAGTCTGTCTAACAAGATTACAGGTTTCGATCCACATATCTCTGAAACTTTACCCACATTCTAGCTGCATATAAGGGTGGTAGCAGAAATGCCATTTACTTTTCAATTTGCTAAAATACATCTAATTGGTTTAGGTACATAGGTGGTGAGGCTAGAAGGTATTTTGCTGGAATGTTGTTTGTAGAAATGTAATATTCATAAAAAGGGAATAAGGGTGGGTAGGTGTTTCAGATCGAGTAACTATGTTGTATTGGCATGGAAGAAACAAGCAAACATTTCAGTCCTTTTATTCCCCTTTTCAATTCATCATGTAAAATGCTTGGCTGGAATATAGACTGGACTTAGTAAAGACATCTCTCAAATCATCTAGAGCCAAATGGCTTTGTTGGTGGTTCATCTAGACGAGGCTGACAGTGGCATCATTGTGGAACCCCTACCTCTGGTTCCTGCTCTTGCAGCCATTAAAATACTTGTCAGGATATAAAGAGGATCTGGAGAGCTCTCTTATGAGGTTATTGAAAGATGCAGTTTACCACTTCCCCAGGACTTTCTTTCCAGATTGGCACAGCACCTTTAGAGTGCAGTTACACCTATGTCAAGAAGTACTTGAATTGTTTCAGCATTCTGCTTTGATGTGCCTGGGCAACTATGATTTGTTAAATATAAAGTGGACATAAATAATTTAAAATATCTAAATGTTTTTACTTACTCTCAGTTGTCTCAGTTTATTCTAAGTATTGCTTTCCTAAATATCTCACTTAAAGAAATGAGAGGGAAAGAACTAGCTGGCCAAAAGTGATCCATTGCCAGGCCTGTTAGATGGGCTTTGGGAAACTCTGATGTCACTTTGCTCTCACTGAGAGCAGGAGACTAAGGTGATGCAGTTTCTATATAACATTTAGGGTGACCCGCTGCTTCACAGACTATACTGAAAGGTTGTTGCCCTCAGAATGAAACTGTTTCAGGTGTTTGACATTGCAGAAAGCATTTCCTGTTCATTGACAGCAAAAATTGTGAATAGAGATTATTCATCTAGAGTAATGAGAGCATGGTCAGGGTTGCTAGAAAAAAACCAGACGTACACCATCAGTTATCCAGAAAACCTTGAACTAATGAAATACTTTATTAGAATGTCATGTTTTAAGTCTAAAAGTTGTCTTTTTGGCTGTTGCTCGGGGATTAGGTCATGGAGGTGATCCTGGCATTCACCTTAACTCATATAGCACTGGATGCTTCTGATTTCCACCTAACAAACATTATCTGGTTTTAGCAAACAAGACTGGCCAGATATTACTAATGCTCCTAGAACCTGAACTGCAGTAATTTGATGGCAGTAGGCATGATGCTTAGTTTGATTTTCTAATTCTAAAATTAGTTGTTCATGGAGACTCTAGAAGGTGGAGTTTGATTGTGTTTACATGGCACTTCCCATAATGCAGAGCTGCTCAACATGCAGCCCAGTTTGTTTGTGGCCTGCGGTGCAGTTTGAGTTTATGCGGGGCTCAGCACATGGCCCCCGGGTGGGAGCCAAAACACAAAAGTTGTCACTATAATGGTCTTCTGTTGATATGCGTTTTAGTAGTTAAATTCCTGGACTGTCATTGCTCATGAAAAATGCTGTCATATGGGTAGAAATTGGGTAAATATTGCATTTTATTAATATAATCAGAACTGACTTAAGTGGCGCCTATGTGTTGTGTAGTCTTGCATTAATCTTTGTATTCATGCCTGTCAGTGTGAAAGAATCTATTTGCATATATATTTGCATGTATATGCAACCACATTTAAGCTGTGGCCCTCGGCATGTGCTGATAGTATCATTGTGGCCTCTGGGCCTTCCAAAGTTGAGTAGCCCTCCTGTAACGTATAATGTTAAGACTTGGGGTGCCAATTAAAAATATAGGGTCCATTTTGAAGCACAAGTTCTTCTATTCCTGTTTTTCCACTTTAGAGCTTGTTCTATGTGGAGGCAACAGATTAAATAATTCTACCCTGCTTTGAGAGGTCTACAAGCTGATTTTGCTTAGTACTGCTATTTCTAGACTAAGTCCCAACAGATGTGACATTCTGATTCTCAGTTACTGGATAGGCATTCAGTTATAATAATGTGGAAGTCAAATTAGCCCTCACTTTAGTAGGCTGGATATAACAAGAACCCCAAATGCTCTGCTTTTTATAAATGACAGTGCAATTCATATTAGTTATTTGGAAATACAGGTATGTGCTTATTGAGCTTGTTTGAGTAGCTGGTTGTGTTGATGAGAAGGTGCACATGAACATCCTGCAACTTGATACTTACTTACAAGGTAATTTATTGCTTTGTCTTCTCTTTAGTATGAACAGTGTGCATTAGACGTTGTGCCAGTAGCTACTGGACAGTCTTCAGAATTAGCTTATGAAGACAAACTCTGACTCGTCTTTCCTAGGAGATACAATACTATAGAGCTGGTTGATTTTTGAAGAATGAACCAAAAGCCAATGTGTAGGACAGGAAGTAAAGTTAATCATTGTTCAAATTAGGGATGTAAAATCCCATTTATTTGGTTAATCGGTTAAACATTGTTTAACTGGTCAGCTGATTGAGGGGGAGTGCTCCAACCCAGCTGGGCTGATGTGTCCCTCCTTCTCCCGCTGCAGAAAGGGGCTGCTTTAGCTGGGTTGGAGCACTGCTGCCTGTGGTGCATGCTGGGGCTGGGCCCACCGCTGATGGGCTGCTCGGGTCTGGCTGGAACACCCCCTGCCTATGGTGGACCCGGTGGGGCTGAAGCAACATCTTGCCTGCAGCGGGTGGGGAGCTGCTCCAGCCCTTACTGTGGGTAAAGCTTACCGGTTACCCGTTCACATCCCTAGTCCAAGTACTTCTGTCTTTAAATGAAATATGACCCTTTTCCCCAAGTGCTGCCTGGAAAGTTGCAGTTTTATTTCTAGTGCTTTTACCTGCCAGTTTTGATGATGATGATGATTCCATTTTCTTCTAAGAATTTATATCATGCTCCAAAACTGAGACAGCCGTGGAATCAATATTTTCAGGAGAGCTTTCCAGCAGAAAATCATTTTAAAAATCAAAATTCCTTATTAAATCTTTGGATAGAACAACTTTGGAAAACATAATGTTGCTCCAAAGTGTCACTAAAGTGGTCATCTAATTCACCATAAACAAGATTTAAATATGATTTCCTGTGGTTGAAATACACTTCTTGAGTTAGAACTTTTCTGTTCCTGCTCTTTGGATCTATGGAATGTTCCGTCTGCACTGTTGGGCCTTTTACTTCCTTGTCATTCTGAAGAGACTAGCCTGTTGTCATAATAGTTAAGTTCAAAGCAGACTGTGAAAAACTTCAAAAGTGTCTCTCAAAACTGGGGGACTGGGCAACAAAATGGAGGATGAAATTCAGTGTTGATAATTGCAAAGTAATGTCTATTGGAAAACATAATACCAATTATATATATCATATGATGGGGTCTAAATTAGCTGTTACCACACAAGAAAGAGATCTTGGAGTCTGAAAACATCCAGTCAATGTGAAGTGGCAGCCAAAAATAGCAAATAGAATGTTGGGAATCCTTACGAGTGGAGAGAAAACAAAACAGAAAATACGATATTCCCGCTATATAAATCTTTGAATGCTGCATGCAGATGTGGTTGCTCCATCTTAAAAAATATATATTGGAATTGGAAAAGGTTCAGAATGGGGCAAAAAAAATGAGTAGGGGTATGGAACAGCTACCATATTAAGAAAGATTAATAAGACTGGGACTTTTCGGCATGGAAAAGAGAGGGTGGGATATGATAGAAGTCTGCAATATCATGTCTAGTATGGAGAAAGTAGAAGTACTGTTTATTCCTCCTCATGACAGAAGAACTAGAGGTACCAAAGGAAGTTAACAGGTAGTTTAAAACAAACAAAAGGATGTATTTTTTTCTAGGGCTGTCAAGCGATTAAAAAAATTAATTGCGATTAATCGCGCAGTTACAAATTTTAATCACGATTAATTGTGTGCACCTCCTCTTTGAATTGCCGCAGTGGCTTTCCAACGGGACAGCGCTGCATTGAGCCCGGAATCAGCTGGAGTCTCCAGCTGATCCCCGGCTCCTAATGTGCTGCCTCTTTAAAGTGCCAAAATGGCACTTCAAAGGGGCTTTTCAATGTGGAGCCGGGGATCAGCCAGGCACTCCAGCTGATCCCCAGCTCTGCTTGCACATCCCCTTTGGAGTGCCATTTGTCACTTTAAAGGGGCAGCGCATTAGGAGCCGGGGATCAGCTGGAGTCCCTAGCTGATCCCCTGCATTGCAAAGCCCCTTTGAAGTGCCACTCCAGTGCTTCAAAAGGGCTTTGCAACAGTGGAGCGGGATCAGCTGGGGACTGCAGCTGATTCCTGGCTTGGCTTGTGCTGCCCCTTTGAAGTGCTGAAACAGCACTTCAAAGGGGCAGCGCAGCATTAACGCCTGCGATTAACGCATTAAAAAAATTAATGTGTTAATCCTGTCCTGCGTTAATCGCAGGCGTTAACGCAGGTCAATTGACAGCCCTAATTTTTTCACATAGTGCACAGTAAACTTGTGGAACTCTTTGTGAGAGGATGTTGTGAAGGCCAATACTATAGTAGATTCCAAAAAAGAGCTAGGTAAGTTCATGGAGCATAGATCTATTGAAAGCTACTAGCCTGGATGGGCGGGGATGGTTTTCCTAGCCTCAGTTTGACAAAAGTTGGGCAACATTTAATGATTGTCTGTTTTATTCTTTCCATTTGGGGCACCTGGCATTGGCCACTGTCAGAACACAGGACACGGGGCTAGATGGGCCTTTGGTCTGATCTGGTATGAGTTTTATTTTTTTATGTTCTTGTCCTTTTTATTTATTTTTCTGAGTGACCTTTTTGTGTTGCATTGTGTTTTCTAAGGTAAATGAGGTCATGTTTAAAATCATATTTTTAATCACTCTCTTATTCTTTCTCGTAACTTAGAGAGATTGTGTTTATACTTCAGTATCCTCAGGATAGAATGTCAATACCTGTCGCATCTTTAACCAATTCATCATTCTAGCCTTCCACATATGCATGTTGGGATTTCAACAGCTGTATTGGTACTTTCATCTCTGATCAGTTGCCAGACTGCCTTGATAGATAGTTATTACTACTTGTCCATCAGTGGTATTATTGTCATGAACAGAGCACTTATAGGCATGATTGACTAATATAGCCACACCTCCTTCAAGTGCAAATGAACCAGAAAGAAGTATTTGTGAAGAGAACAGCTTTTTTATTAAGTCCTGCAGCATTTCTAGTAACTGCCTGGTGTGAAATAAGAAAGAAATAATCTCCAGTATGTTTGGTCAAATCTGGAATTACAGTAAAAGCTTTTTTTTACTGGCATGCTGAGAGGATGATGAGTGCCAGTAAATTAAACATACAGGTTAACTAAGAGGGGAGGGGTTTGGACAGTGTGGGGCATGGCTGTGGGAGGGGCTGCAGGGCATGGGTTATAGGAAGGGGCTTTGGGCAGGAGATTTCCATGTGGGTGGGTCTCAGGGTGCTAGATGTTGTGGGTGCTCACCCTAACCCTCTCCCCCCCGCTGCCTCTATCCAAAAGAGGTAGCAAGGGGGGAGAGGAGGAGGTGCTGGGGGGAGCTAACTTATAAGCTGGTTCTCCCCAGCTCCAGCTAGTGGGAGGGGGCAGAGGTGCAGCGGCTGCATTCCACCATTGAAATGTACAAAATCCCCACTGAGGCTCTTGTACATTTCAAAGCGGAAGCCCCGCCTGGGGCTCCACACTGTGTTTCAATCTTTGAAATGCATAAGAGCCCCTACTGGGGCTCCTTCTACTTTTCAGAGTGGAAGTGCCCTTATCGACTAATTGAATGCTTGATGGAAATTCCATCCACTATTTGATTAGTTGATTAATCTAATTTTAACATCCCTACCTCCTCCAGCAACAGCATGGACTGGGGGCTGCCAGCGGTAGGGACGTGAATGGGTAACACTTAACAAGTGATGCTTACTGGGCAACGGTTAACCTCTACCCTGGAGCAGGTCCCCACCCATGGCTGGCCACGGGCAAAGGGCTGCTCTAGTCCCGCTAAGGCCCTGCAGGGCTGGGAGCTGGCAGGCCTGCATGGGATTAGCAGTGTTCCCACCCTGCCCACCTGCCCCAGCCTGGAGCGTGTCCCCCTCGACCACAGGCAGGGATTGCTTTGACTGGGCTGTAGCAGCCCCTGCCTTCAGTGTGGAAGGGTGTTCCAGCCCACTTACCCCCTTTCTTTAATCAGTTAACTGGTTACATACTAAGTTTGAGTGGTTAACCGATTAATGGGCTTTTATGTCCCTAGCTTGAAGTGAGCACCTCTCCCCATCAGGTTCCCTGAGCCCCTCCTGGACCCAAACTCCCTCCCAGAGTACACCTTGAAGCCCATCCCAGCTTACAGGGATCACTGGTCATACAGCACAATAACTTGTAATAGGAGAGGAGCAGGGAGGGATAGCAAAGAGTGTAATGCATCCAATTAAAGCTACATTATGAAAACGTGGAAAGATTAACTCTAAAGCTGAGAGTTGGATTTGGCCAAAAGGCACCCCAGGCACCATTACAGTAAGGTCTCTGAGAAGAGGGCTGTGTATTCAGTTGCAACAGTATTTCTTATAGCTCTTTGGGTTTTTCCTTGGTGTTTTCTCCCCATTGCATGTTCATTGATCTGGAATGCAGTTTAGCTTACACAGTCTGAATTCTCAGCCTAAGATGGACAAAATTTAGCTCTTTGAGGTGAGTGCTGAAGAAGTATTAACATTTGCCATCTATATCAGAACACTGAGGTTGTTGGGTTTATGGATGGCCTGTAACCTGTATGCTGGATTCTTACAAGACATGATACTTGGACCACTTTCAAGGATGGAGCCATCTAAGCAAATAGCTAAATAGGTATCTGAATCAAAATGGAGGTTGAGAAATTCAGCTTTATCACCTTGAAAGTGGCTGTTTCAAGAAGGGGCACAGTGCGAGATCTGATTCAAAGACAGTTTTTATGGGATTTATTTTTATATGAAATTAGAAATCAATAGCTCTCACCTTTTCTGAATCAAAAAATAAGTAAAGGTATGAACCATTCATGTGGGTCAGTAGTAGATGTGCAAAATCATTGACTCCAGAGCAGTATATCATACCTCCTAGTGATTACTATGATTTTTTTCCAATCATAGGAGAGGGAGCTTTAAATAAAGGCTAGTATCAGGATGTTTCCCTCAAGGATGGAATTTCACAAAGAATCTTAGTGGACAAACACCACTGAAACAAAAGGAACTCTTATAAGGCTACTAGAAAATTTGCTCAATGTTGCTCTAATCTTTAACTCAAATTTTCTTTTTCTCCATTTAAATCAGTGCTTTGGGGTGGGGCTGGGGATTAGGGGTCCAATATGCAGGCTGCCCCAGGAGAGAGGACAGCAGCAGCTTGGGGCCTTGTGAGAAACGCCTGTCCATGGCAGCTGCAATTGCAACAGGCACAGCCAGGGGAGGGGTTCATGTCTCCCATCTGGGGGACAGATACACTTTCTGAAATATGTAGTAGCTGTCCCTGCTGGTCCAATGGGATTTTAGCTATCCCGGTCCCCATCTCTGGCCCCTTGTTTCCTCCCTGTGGCCATTCTGCAATATAACTTCCTCCTTCCAGACCCCTCCCTTTCCATTTTGTGAAAAACAATCCAATTCCAGGAACATCCCATTGATGTGGGGAGCTTGGGGTGAGCTGGGGACTCAAACAGTCCCCCACTAGCCCTGCGCCCTTGATGGCACTTTGCTTTTGAAATGTACAAGAGCCCTCCCCTGCTTCCTGTACATTTAAAAAACAGGGAGCGTGGGGCCAGCAGGGGCTGCTTGAGTCCCTGGCTGGCTGTGCTCCCTGCTCTTGATACATTTCAAAGGTGGAGGCACCCTTATCAACTAATTGAATAGTCAATGCAAATTACACTGACTATTTGATTAGTTGATTAATCTAAATTTAACATCCTTAATTTGTACAGTTCTGACTTTCCATTCTCAAAACATTACAGGACTGTTTCATATGTTTACAGTTAGATTGTTAACGTGTATGTTGTTTTTAAACAACATTACGTGTGTTCAAATAACACAGCATTGAATGCTATTGGGTGTCTCAGCCTATTTGGGATCTTTAATGGTCTACCGATAGAAAATGACTGCATACCATATGTGCTACGATTGCCAGGCAGTCTGGATTTGGTAAAAGGTATTATTTTAGCTTAAATTCTGAATTTCTTCATGTTTGTGGTTGGGCATAGTCTTGTATTGAATAATGTAAATAAATCTTGTGCTTATGGCTTTTTCCCCTGCAAATACTTTTGTGCATTTACTTAAAGTATTTTGTGTTGTGGTATGCTTATAGCATAGTTTCCCGATGGGCAAACCACACTGGATTGTATCAGAGCAAAAGTCAATAAGACCTCCTTTCTGCTTTTTATAAAGTTTTAAAATAGCTCATTGGAAGTTGAGTTCTTGAAAGATAGCTATTGCCCTGTCCAGTGTATGATTGAAACTGTACTACAGTTTTTATTTCAGTGGTTCTTGAACTGTAGGCCAAAGTCCTTCTGGGTGTATTGCAGATTGAAATATTGAGAACCAGTCAGAGTGAGCTGGTTTGTTTAAAAAAAAGTCTTACAAAGTTATTCTTGGGTCATATATTTTGCAGAGCCCCGCTTCCATTATACACTGTTATAACTGGGGTCAGTGTGGGGTAGAGCTCTCCAATATTGAAATCTGTCCAGTCTCCTTTCCTGAGGTTTTGGTCCATTGTTCCCTTCTAATTTTTTTCTTTGCCCTAGCTTTAGAACCTATTGCTGTTGAATAAGAAATTCTTTCCTACCCAGCAATGTGTAGCAATGCACTTTCTGTTCCAGGACATGCCTCTTGTGCCTTCAATCCATAGTCTGTTGTTATGATACTTTAAGGGAGGAAGTGTTATACTGTAGGTGGCTTGGATGGAAAAGGCAGGGGCAAATAGGACACAATTTGAATGACTGAAGTGAGTGGGAGGCAAGAAATGACAATGTAGTACTGGGTCAAAGCTGTGGGGGTAGGGAGTGTTGGAGTTGGAGACAGTACTGGACCATTAGTATTGGGAGTTGTGGTAAAAAGTGAAGCTAAATTAACTTAGGAAAGGAGTTGTGGAAATGTTGCAGGTCTGGAGAATGAAGGCTCTTATCTGAAACTGGAAGGGAATGTAAACTAGTGTGCAGAGAGAGTTGGGAGCCTGCACTCCTTGCTTCTATTCTTCAATCTGACAGAAACTTATTTTCATCTTGAGCACCATCTTGATGCCACAATTCACCTACCTGTAAAATGGAAATAGCCTGTCTGCCTTCATGTTTAACAGTTTTGACCTAAGGGACTTTGTAAATAGTTTAAGGATTTGGAAGCTCTGGTCTGTAAAGAATAAGCATCAATGGATTCTTGCCTGGATTTATTACTAGCCGATTGCTCATTTGAAAATGCTGTCTGTCCATCTTGGCAGCTTTAATGAGGAAAAATGTATGTGGGACAAATAGCTCTTTGGGATAGTTTTAGGAATGTAACTGATCATATGTAGCTTGTGATTTTTCTGATCTCTTTGGTTAGAGAGTATAAACACATGCTAAAATATTGTATGGAGTTGAATATGTAGATTTTTAACACCCATGCCTTTTGTCAGTTCTGTGGGATGCTTCCTCCCCAGCAAGTATTAATCCTTTCTTCAGCCAGTTCTGTGGAACATTGTTTACATCTTGCAGCGAGCCCCACGTGTTCAAGGGGAGTGGCAGAAGAGACATGACAAGGCTATTGCTCATTGCAGTGCTGTGTGCAAAATATGAGACCTTGACTGATGCACTTCTGCAGCGTTCCTTTCACATCTCTTCTCGGACCTCAGCTTCGTTCTGTTACTCTCTGAAATCTACCTTGAATTTACACATAAAAACCCTGGTTTTTTTTAGTTTCAGTAAAAAAAAAAGTAACCAGATCTTCAAACAAATTTTGTCTTTATATTTTTGAGACTATATTGGATAAGTATTTGTAGAAGCAAGTGGTTAAGCTTTGTTTTTACCAGTGTTCTTCCTTTTCCCTGGCAGAGCACTGGAAAGGGAATGTGTAGAAGTGAAAAAGTAGCAATTGCCCTTTTCTTTGTGGCAGTATGGTATTCCAGTGCTACTTGGAACCTATACAGATATTATAAATAACATTGAATGTCAACATAATCAGAACTAAACATATATGTCTAGCATTGAATCCATCTTTAGATATAACAAATTTTTAAACTAAGAACTATTAATTTTTGTGTAGGCATTCACTTTCTGTATATTATTTGCGTAATTTACCTCCCTTTCCAGCTCTTATTAGATTGAAGTTCATGGATTTACCAGTGCACTCCTTATATTTGTGGGGAAGTCTCTAGAAATCTGTGAAATGCATAGATTGCCACCTTATTCCATGAGAACAACTCAGAAAAGAGAGTGCAGTAACTTCTTTAGTATTTAACTTGAGCATTGAAAACCAGAGGCAATTTTTGTGAGGCGGGAAAGAATTTCTTTATCTTAAAATATTCACTTAAAGCTTAATTTATTTGTAGAGTAGTCAGTAGTAGGAGTTTATACAAATTACATTCTAGGGATGTAAGTGACTAGTGGATTCGACTAGTTGTTCTCCCCCCCCCCTTACTGCCTCTATCAGAGCAAGTGGGGGGTGGGGGGGAGCAGGAGCCAGTATGGTAATACTGGTTTCCCACAGCACCGTCTCTGTAGGGGGCAGAGGAGGGAGAGGCACAGCAGGAAACAGCGCGAGCGGGACTGCTTCAGTCCCTGCTCATGCTGGTTCCCACTGTGGGTGCTTCTGCTTTTGAAATATACAAACCCCTCCAGGGCTCTTGTACATTTCAAAAGCAGAAGTGCCACAGGGAGCATGGGGTGAACAGGGACTCAAGCAGTCCCCACTCACCCCATGCTCTCTGTGGAGCGACCCCCCCCCCCTTGCTGCCTCTCTGAGAGGCAGCAAGGGGAGAACAGGAGTCAGTGCTGGGGGGAACCAGCTTAAAAGCTGGTTCTCCCCAGCACCGTTTTTGGGGTGTTGCCTGCCCTCCCCACTGCCTCTATCAGAGGCAGCAGGGGGAGGGGGGGAAATAGAGGATGCTGCTGCAAAGCCAGGGCTGGTTGCATGCAGAGACTGCTCCGTCACCAGTCCTTGTTCGCGGTGGATAGGACTGCGAACAGGGGCTACTAGTCCTGGCTCGTGCTGATCGCTGTGCCTCTGCATTTTAAATACTATATTTACTTACTATATTTAAAATGCCAAGTCGCAGCGCAGGTGGCTCTGGAGCCAGCACAAGCCAAGACTGCTCAGTCCCTGCTCGAGTTGGCTCCTGGAGCTTCCCCTGCTGTGCCTCTGCAGAGGCACGTATCGATTAATCATATAGCCGATACAAATTGTATTGACTATATGATTAGCCAGATAATCACATTTTAACATCCTTATTACATTCATGTGCCTAATTATTTTTAAGGAGATAACTCTTAGAAGCACATTTTGGTTCTGAAAATTTGAATGGGTTTTTGTTCAGAAAATTGCATAGTCAGTAAACTGTTCATTTCTTTACTACATTATTATGACATAGTCTTTAGTTGGACCTTTCTTTGACTTGTTGAAGGATGTTTCAGTTGAAGGAGGAGTTAAACACACACAGACACCAGAAATATTTTATTGTTAACCCCCATGTGCCTTTCATGTCCTAACTTGTGTGATAACATGTAGGGAGAATTTTCCCATTGCAAACTATGTACATGGGTAATAAATGGCAACTTGAAAAGGTACTTTTTGGTGACTATAGACAAAATACAGAAATCACTGAAGTATTATGTCAGTATGTAGTGCTTGTAATTTGGTAAGTTTTTAAATGGAGCCCAGTCATAACTTTCTTTCTGATTTAGTTTACTACAGAAGATTTTGAGAGATTATACATCTTCTAGGCTACTTATGGTTAGTACAGAAGAGTTTCTTAAAATACTGCTGACAATTCCCATCAAGTGCCTATAGCATAAAACCTATGAGCTCAGCTCCTGGAATTATGTAATTACATAAGACTAAACTTCCAGTACAACATCTATCTTTTATGGGTTGTAAGTAAAAGCTTGTTAACATGAACTAAGTGCAGCTGATTTAAAGATGTTTGCACACAGCCTGAGAAAGTAACTGATATGTGTGAACTGCTGCATACATCTCTGTATAGTGTTAAATCTCAGACTCACTGTGTGGGAGGCCAGGCCAGTACTACCACAGAACTGTGGCAGGAGAAAAGTGCATCAGGCCCATTCAACCTAATTGAAGCAGTATAAGAGGAGTAGCCGTGTTAGTCTGAATCTACATAAAACAACGAGAAGTCTTGTGGCACCTTATAGACTAACAGATTTATTGGAGCATAAGCTTTCGCATGCATCTGATGAAGTGGGTCTTTGCCCACTAAAGCTTATGCTTCAATAAATCTGTTAGTCTATAAGGTGCCACAGGACTTCTCATTGTTTATGCTAATTGAAGCAGTACACCCTGTATTCTCTGGGTTAAGTATGGGGCGGGGCTGGTTGAGGCTGCCACCCCTACCTCTCCAGGGTGACAAAGGAACTCCTGCCTTTACAAAAGGCAAAGGGGACTGAGTCCTGATAAGAGGCTTCTGCATCTCTAAAAGTGGGGACCCCGTCACCACCATCACTTTTAGTGGGGTGTGGCAAAGCCATGAGGAGCTCTGTCATATTGTGTGTAGGGCTCTGGATTGTCCTCATTTACCCCCTGCTCCATCTCTGTGTCAAATAGATTTTATCTGGAGTCTGCCTCTCAGAGTAACACTAGGGATGTTAAATATCAGTTAATTGACTAGTCAAGTAAACTCATGAATTCTTATCGGTTAGTCTACCGTTCTATAGTCTCTGGGGGCGGGGCTGGCAGCAGTGCGGGGTGCCAGGTGGGAGCTAGTCTGCAATGGAAGCCAGCTTGTCCACTGTGTGCTGTTGCCTCTGATAAAGAGGCAGTAGTGCAGGGTGGTAGCGGCCTCTGTCAGGGGTGGGAGGAGAGAGAATCTGAGCTCCCAGACCCGTCGCAACCTGGAACTAAGACGGGCTGCGTCCTTGCCCGGCTCCTAATACACTTTAAATGCAGAGCCACAGCGGGGGTAGGTCCCAGACCTGGCATGAGCCAGAACTGAGCTGGGCTGCTGGCCAGCCTGCTAAAAAATTTACTGGTTGGTGGCGGGGGGCGGGGGGGGGGGGAAATGTGTGTTCTCTATAGCATTAACCTGTAAGCTTTTGCTTATTGGTTAATCGACTATACTATTACATCCCTAAGTAAAACATGTGAATGTTGGGCTAATTTCTGACATTGGTTATGTATGCAACTCACATTCAAGTCATTTGATGTTATATATTTGTATCCAAGATTAAAAATTAGCCTCCTTGAATATAATTAGTATATATATGTCACATTCAGCAATTCCTTTACATAGATTTTTCTCAAATATTTCCTACTGAGAATGACAGGGCAGGTTAGGTGCATACGGTAGCTGCAAACAATTGATTTTGCAGCTTTTCAGCAAAACCCCACAAACACTTATGCCTATATATATGGTTTAAGTTCTTAAACAAGCTCCTGATGCTTCAGTGATTGCATTTGGATTTTGTTGCCTGCCTTGCGAAAAAATGGAAGTGGAAAGTGTTTTTCCTTAAAATGTAAGGCACAAACTTGAAGAGGTTTTACTTATTGTTTTCAGGCAAAATATAGTACTGTAGACGTAACAAAAAACTTTATAATTGGTTCATCTTGGCTTATCAAGCAAAGTTGAAAATTGAGATGGCCCAAGCTAATGTAGTGAATGGTATTGTTAGAGTATAGTGTCGGCATAGTTAGAATTTTTCTTCTCTGTGATTGATTGGAGTTGTTACCTTTTATTTTTAATCACTTACATTTTTGTAGTACTTCATATCCAGAAGCATCTCTGAGCACTTTACAAACTTAAGCTATTATAGAAACTGTCCGGTGAGGTTCACTATAGCTGTCTCTGGGGTGGAATGTAGTAGTTATTTTACAGTACACCATACAACAAAAAGACAGTAAGTAGAGAGTGTCACATCATTTGAAGCCACACAGGAACTGTAGGGAGGGAAAATGTAATTGCTCAAGTTGGAATTTGGCTAGAAAGACACCTGGATCAACGTGCTACTCTTATGAAATGTACTGAGAACTCTTTAATTACCCCCAAGTGAATAGGGCTTTTGTTTCATATAATATCTGAAAAATCTGCCTTAACAGTAGCACATCTACTGAATCTGACAGCCTTCATTTCAGCATCTAGGTGTTTCTCCTAGGTATTTGTAGATATAGCCCAACTCTGGTTAGCTTGTGAACTAGTCATTTGCCTCTCCCCTTCTTTTCCCCTCCTATCGTTTTTCTGCTTCACTTGTGTAAAGCTTAGAAGTAATTTATTCTGAATGTAGTGAGAATTGTGGTCATTTTTTAAAAAAAATATTTGTATCCATTTACTTTTCAAGAAAAATACTAAAACAAAAACAATTCGGGAAGAAAGTTCTGTAATCTTGGGCTAGTTGCTGAGAAAGCGTCATCCTTTTTTTTCAAATGTGTTACGCATGAGGTTGACCGTTTCTTTTAAAGTGTAATTATTAATAGAGGTCTTGGTCCCTTAGCAAGTTGTGCTTCTGTAGGTAACTTGGTCCATTGCAATGGAGGACCTTAAAGATGGAGACTGTTGTCCTGTAACTTAATGCTGTACGACAACGGTTCTCAACCTATTTACCATTGTTGGCTGCATATGCAACTCTCTGTGTTTTAAGGGGGCTGCATCCACACAGTATGTATACTATATGCATGATCCTGAGGATGTCTCATGGGCCGCAGTTATGTGCTGATTGTGCTCTGCGTTGAGAACCACTGCTTTACAGTAAAGCAGTATGAGTGGAGTACTAGAGTGGTGTGCTTTTCTGTGGCTGATCTCACTCAGGCAGCATGGTATTCTGCTCTGGATAAGTGAGAGCTTTATTTGAGCTGCAGTACTCATTTCTGGGTGAGTAAGCTGCAGTAACCAAGTCAGAGTCACAAAAGGCTGGGTTGCTGTATGCAGACTTTTGTCTGACAGGGTACTATTATTTTGGCAGGTGTAGGTGAAAGATGATGAGTTGAGCAGCTTTGGTTATTTGAATGTCTAGAAACAAGGATGAATCCAGAAGAACTTTGAGGCTATGGACTGAGTCGCGTATTTGTGTTCATGTTTGGTCAAGAATGAGAAAGTGTATGGTGGTAGCAGCTTTTCTGAATGTTTAAATCGTCCCATCTCTGGTTGTTGACATTTAGTTTCATCCACTTCCTGTTCTCAACCAATAGTTAGGTGATAGGGCTGTCCACTTCAGTGAGTCATGTATTGATGTTTAAGTCATGATTTCCCCAAATAAGATTGATAGAGTAGTTGAACAGAATGAGCACTAATGCACAGATCTGAAGGAATCTGTATGTGAGCACTTTGGTAAGGGGGAATAAGTGTGACTTGTAAGAAGGAATTACTTACAACTCACTGTTTTCCTTGTAATCCCTGATACCTTGTCAGGGTGGGTCAATAGTACATGGAGGTCAACAATCACAAGTAACCCAAAGATCTAATAATATAAGCATAGACACCCTCTTCTTTCATTAGACATGAGATCCTCCATAAATATGACTAATACTCCTTCTCTTTCATGTCCTGGCCTGAAACATGAATGGAATGGGTCCAGGATCCTGATAGTGGAAGGCTATATCAACGATGGCTTTTTGCTCTTTTTCTCCCCCTTTCCTCTTCCCCAGTTTCCAAGTCACATGGATACTGGTAATTTGCAATTGTCCATCAGATCAGTGTTTGCTTCCTTGTTTGCTGTAGGGGAGATGGTAAGTTCCATTTTCATAGGAGTGGCTAGTTGTCAGGAGGAGATTTGAATGAATGTGAGGGTTGCTTACTAACCAAGAGTTGTCTGGGTCAGATTTGCATGGCTTCAAAACATTTCTTGTTACCCAAAGAATCTTATAAATTAATTTATGAATTTCCTAGTTTAAGGCACAGGTAGTATTAGGGAACTTTGAATCTATTAATCCATGGAACTGATAGAGCAGAAAATCTGTATTGGAAAGCCTTCACTCTGCATCAGTGCTCACCACAGATCCAGTCCTCCTTTGGACTGAAAACTTAGGCCCTGACTACTCAGGCAAGTTGTTGGTACGACTTCATTTTTTCAGTATAAACTGCCTTGTGTCCATGCACACATGTTTTTTTCCTGCTTTAATTAATCGACTTAGGAAGTGACATAACTTTATTCCAGAATGAGGTATTACAAGCATAAGATTTGTGTGACTGCAACTCTGTTTTGTATTAATTATATTGCGTCTAGCAGTCATCCAGGTGCTGTCCCATGGTACATTGTTTCACACCTGGATTGATCTGGGGTCATGTTGACTGGTTGTCACTTTACTATTTAAATATTGGCATGCACCTAGAGCCTTTGTAATTCCAGCTCGTGGCAGGTTAACATATTGAATCACGTACCTGTTCTAGCTGCCATCCTTCTGGATGATTCCGCCAGGAGGCCCTGGACTACTTGTCTTTTGGGGAGAAGAGCACATCCAGGCCCGTCTGAGCAGCAATCAGCAGCATGCCAAGATCTATTAGCAGCTGCCAGAGCAAATGCAGGAGAAAAGCGGTACTATTGGGATGCAGCCCAGTGCTGTATCAAAGCAAAGAAGCCTCCAACAAAGTTACAAAAAGTGAATGGACTAAACAGGATGTCTTATAATGCTGCCAGTAGCTGCCTGTACTAAGAGAAGCCAGACTGGATTTTTGCAAAGGAGAACATAGCTGGGATTTTGGGCAGTTTGGAGATGACCACAGAAGGCATCCAACCGAGCAGAAGGATATCTCCCAGGCAGCAAAAGTCTCTCTGGCACACCTAACCCTGATCTAGAGGCCCAGGTATCAAAAATGCCACCCAAATCCCAAATGGAGCCCCAGCCTGAAACGGCAGATAATGGAGTTATACCAGTAAGTTTGTTGTGCTGTATTGCAATACAACTGTAGAGGGGGATTTAAACAACTTTGTTCCAGGCCCAGGCTGACAGTCACTGTGTTGGGAGGACATTAGCTATGAGCCTTGCTCCCTGCTCAACTCCCTGGCATCAGTGGCGATTTCAAGCCCACAAAGGTTTATTCCCCTGTCAGCTTGCCACAGCCATAAGTCAAACATGTTGCCTCTCTAAACCCCTTCCCGTGCTATTTGATTCTCCCATGTCCCTTGTGGTGGACCATGCCCTCTTCATCTATTCAAGATGGGAACACTGTTAGGATTAAAACATCAGATATAATAAACATGCCTCCCTACAATGTAAAAGCAGATACAGAAAGAGAAGAAATAATAGAATAGGTACTTTGGCTCACAGTTTGATCAAGGCCTTGTGCTTCTAGCTGCCTTTACGTTGTATGAAGAAAATTCCCAAGATTAGGCTACAAGGACATTTCCAATTGAGTAGTGACTCTAAGTCATTTTTATTTTTCATTCAGCATTGTTAACCTCTTGGGTTCAAATCAATTACTGCATGAGTGTTTGTCTTGCAATGATCTCTGTGCTTATCTGCAGTTGTTATAAAACAGAATTTAAAGCAAAGAAACTGTCATTTGGTACATACATTGCAAGACAATGCAGCCTTCTTGAGGCTGCTCATATTGCTGATGTTTTCCCTTCAACTCTTGTACCAGTTATGGGAGCATCATTTTGGTAAGCAGCAGTGCTGCATGTCTTCCTGGCTTGCCCATTGTGTTTTTTAATATGATCCTTCTCTGCCTCTTGGGAACATACCTTTGGGTAACCTCATCCAGTGTAGGCAATGCCTCCAGAGGTGCATGTGTCATTACTAGCCTGCCCTCTTTTGCTCCCTCATTGGTACAGGAGTTCTATACAAGGAAGAAGTGATGCAGAACACATTAATCTCCAAGCTCTCACCAGACTGGTTAGAGTAGTTGGGAATAACAATGTAAAATTGCAAAAAAACTGACATTGTCATTTTGTATTAGGACAATAACTTACTTGTGCTGTTTCTCTGTTCTTCTAGTATCTGAAAGACTGTGGCCCTTACAGTCAGGTCTTATCAGCTGCTGAATACCTGGCATACCTCTGAAAGAAGTGAGAGGGCAAGGAAGGACAGGTTCACTGATCTCATGACTGCATCCTAGGAGAGGGTCATGACAGCAGAAGAAGGAAGGGAGGATTTCCTGCAAGAGATGGAGAGGCTTGGAAGGAACTGCGTGGACAAAAAAAATGTGCAGGAGGTACACTGGTCCTAAAGAAGAGACAAAGAGTTCTGCTGAAGAACATTGTGTTACTCTGTTTACAGCTATGCCCTAGACCAGCGTGGCCCTGAAGACTGAGGAGAACACAGAATACTGGGAAGCCCCTTTTCAGTTCTGCAGATGACAGGGTCTTCCAATATCATTCCATCCCAAGACAGAGAAAATAGTTTTCATTCTTCTACCTTGCTTGTTTGTGGGCCCTGAAGCACAAACATGTCTGCACACAGTACTGTTCTGCCACAGTTGCATTGGTTTTAAGTTTGCAGTACAATTACAAATCAATAAAAGTTTTTAATATGTAAAATTCAGTTGAAAAATTTCATTGAGGTATTTCTTCTCTCAATAATATCTTACACAAACATATTGCATTCGTTTTCTTGGTTGCAGTACACTACTTTTTGGATAGTGACCTGAAAGTTGGACCAAAATACATCCCTAACCTTGTTTCCCTGACTATTTGGGGCACCTTATTGACAGTTCATAAGGTACAGATCTGTTTCCACCTTCTTCTCCCACTGATTGAGGAGGATCTCTTCTTTGCTCTGTCAGATGATGAGCAGAACAAAGCAAAAGCACTTAAAAGAATAGGCAAATATTCAGAAACATCCAGCCTGACCATAAGGCAACTCTCTCCTCCCTTTAGCCTTCACTGTCATTCGGCAGCTCCTTGGGTATAGTCAAACAACTTCTGTCAACTGTCCAGATGTGCTGTATAAACTTTCATGAGTCAGGGATATCCCTGGATATCCAGCAGAATCATAGTACCATTAATGTCTGAAGAGCTGGGAGAAAAAAATTCCTTTTTCAGGGCAGAAAACAAAGCAGAGATTTTAAATATCCTGGCTCCATGGATCTTTCCTAACATTAATATCGGTAAAACTTCCACAAGAACCAACCAGGGCTTCCATCATCGAGGCAAATATTAGGAATGTGGGTCAGAGTGGTTAAAAATGCTGTAAAAAAATAGGGATTTTTGTTTTTAAATTTGATTTTTTCTTTGTAAAAAAACTTTAAAAATAATCTAAAATTATGTCAACCTATGTTAAGGCTTAAACTTACTTTAATTTATGAAAAATATTTAAATAGTGTGTGATCCCTCTTCAGATTTTAATGACTTGAAGGGTACTGTTTTTTCAATTATATCCAGAATCCATGGTGGTGGGGCATGATCTTTAACTTTTGAAGTCAACTCATGCTTTATAAATACTTCACAATGTCATGTACTTCATTAAGTATCTGTTGTTTTCAATCTTTCAGTGGAGCAAATGCTGGTACTTATTTTTTCCAAATGTGTAAGTGTTTTTAATTTTTGTTGTGCGGGAAAGATTCTGCCATAGTGACCTTTGGATTCAATTTAGCAAGCAGATTCAGAATGGATATTGTCTTCATTTGGATTAGTTAGTTCAGAGTTTGGAAAAAGGGAGTTGAAAAAACTGGAAAGCTTATTTTCCTCTTTGAATCTATGAATAAAAAATATGTGGGAGAAGACACGGTTTACTAATTTGTAAAACCCAAAAGACATAGTCAAGCTTTTTAAGGTTATTTAAGCACTTAATGATGCAAATAGCTGCCTCGCGGTGATCTTCAAAAATATCGAAACCAGTTAGGTGTCTAAGTCCCATGGACTTCAATCTGTCAATTTGGTAACAATGTTAAGATTTCCTTTGTTTAACAATTCAGTTAGTTTTAAATACAACATATATTTTGAGAAACTTACTTTTTTTGCTTCTGTATCCAGCACGTTTAAGGAAGCATGGGTCCTGTCTATGGCCCCAGTATAACTTGGGGACCCTAAGTGTGCCAGTCCATTAATGCACAATAGTTTGCTGGCAAGCCTTGTGACCTTGGGAGAGCAGCATACTCTCAATAGCATGACAGCAGCCTTAACAGTTAGTCTGTACCCCTCTGTTAGACCCATGTCCCGTGGGACACATCTGGTCTGTCAACCATTTTAATCTGGCCCTTGAGCTCCCACTGATTAGTGGAGTCTGGGGCTTGCCCTTCTCCACGTGGCTCCCAAAAGCAGCAGCATGTCCCCCTTCCAGCTCGTATGCATAGCGACCACGCCTCTGTGTAGAAGCCAGCTGGAAGGGGGACATGCCACTAGTTGTGGGAGCTGTGAAGGTAATTGCCACCCAGAGCCTGCACCACTGAGCCACTGCCTCAGTTCTGATTTCCTTTCATCCTCCAAATCTTTTGGTCCCAACCTGGAGCGCTCTCCTGCACCCCAATCTCCACATACCAGTGCTACCCCAGAGCCTGCACCCTTAGCTGGAGCTCTAACCTCCTCCTGCACCCCAGCATCAATTTTATGAGCATTCATGGTCCTCTCTACAATTTACATATGCTGATGTGGCCTGTGGGCCCAAAAGTTTGCCCACAGTTGGTCTAGCAACTCCATGGTGAGATGGATGCTCGTGTAGGTATTGTGCTTCCATTCTGAGATCTACAGGAAAGTAGGTACCTGCATCCTGAAGTTCTACCACTATTGCTGGTCATCCCAGTCCTGCAGCGCTGTTCTGTTTCACCAATCAGTGCTAGTTGGCCACACCCAGGAAGACTACTGTATGAAGTGAAGCTGTTCTAGGAAAATGTCCTGCAAATGTAGCAGTTCAATCTTTTTCCTCCTTTAGCCATATCACTGTGATTGTCTCTCAGCCCATCCAAAGCCATTTAATGGTATGATTGATGAAACATTTGGTGGAGCAGTTTGTTTGTGTTAATGACTGTGAGGATTGCGGTGTTCAGTAGTGTTTCCTTGACTGCAGTCTGAAAATATTGTTGGCTTCCAAAAAAAACAGTTGAAATTATGAGATGACAGGAAAGGGATCATGGGAGCTTTAGTTTAAGCCTGTGTCCCAGAATTTCGGTAGGTTCTAGTGGACATTACACAGTGCAGCATGACAAAACCCTAGAATATGTAGGGTCTTGCAGCAGAACACTACACCATGGGATATTTACCCAAAATGCTGGGTTATTATTTTGCAAAAGCACATTGATATGTGGGCACAGTGATTCTGAAGGGTAATAGTCTACGCTGGTATAAACAAGCTGGTGAGGACACGTTCTTTTGCTGTAGTGCTACTGGTAGTGTATTTGTTATACTGGTAGTATACATGTAGTGGGAAACCTTATATTGAAAATAAGCTCCAGTGCCAACAAGTCATTTGGGTAAACTGTGTAGTTCCTATGGGATAGGTTTTTATCTCTAATTTGTGGAGAAGAATATTTTGTGTAATACAAAGTAGATTCTTGTCTGAATGTCCTTTCAACTCTTAGGAGCGTTCTGTGGCTATCCCTCATTACTAGATACTATATCCTTCTTAGCCACTGTTTCCTGAAGGAGCAAGAATTGCCATAGAATAGGTTTTCTTTTTTGGAATTTTTTGACTTATGTATTTTTAACTTCATGCCCATGTCTTTAACTTTCAAAATCCTTTTCATTGCAGGATGATCAGTTCCTAGGCTTTGGCTCAGATGAAGAGGTCAAAGTACGAAGTCCCACCAGGTCTCCCACAGGTATGTTTAGCTCACAGGGTTGGATGTTGAGTTACATGTGGTTGCTTAACATGGTTTAGTCACACTGCTGTTTACATAGCTAAAGCTTATTCTAATGAGAACTTGCTGGAAAACAATTATAGCTCTTTCTATCTGGTTCTGAATAGTCTACTTAGAGAACTGCTGTTCCTGGGAAGTTATGCTTCATGCATATCTAGCCCAGGCTGTCCTATTTCAGGAGCTGCTTTTTGGCAGAGTCCAGCACTCACAATATAAAGTTCATCTCAAGAAGTGGGTTGTGCCCACAAAAGCTCAAGATACTACTACATGTTTTGTTAGTCTTTAAGGCCGTGGTCCCCAACCCGGTGCCCGCGGGCGCCATGGTGCCCGCCGGGCTCTTTACATGCGCCCGCGGAGCAATCTGGGCTGGCAGGTGCCAGCCCCGGGCGCATGGCCGGTCCCGGCCCCGGGGGCGCCGCGCGTACCCTTGCCAGCTCCGGCGCCGGCTTTGGCCTCGCCCCCGGGGGTGCCGCGCGTGCCCTTGCCGGCTCCGGCTCCGGCTCCGGCTCCGGCCCCGGCCTTGGCCCCGCGGCGCTTACGGGGGGAGCGCCGGCCCCGGGCGCGCGGCGCTTGCCAGGGGGCGCCTTCCCCGGGCGCGCGGCTATGGGGGGGCCCCGCCCCCGGGCATGCGGCTGGGGGGGGGGCTGCCCCGGGCGGGCAAGTGTCCCCGCCCCCTGGCGCCCGGCGGGCGAACGGCCACGCCCCCTGGCGCCCGCCAACCTGAAAAGGTTGGGGACCACGGCTTTAAGGTGTTGCTAGACTATTCATTGTTTAAGTTTTTCCAGTTACAGACTAACTCGGCTATCTCTTTGAAGAATATGAAATGTGTTTCTTCATATTGAGTGCAGCAGGAGATACTCAGAATTTCTTGACATAGAGATAAGACTGACCTCCTGATCTTTTTATGTGGATTTGGAGTCATTTGTTTGCTCTTCACTCTCCAATGAGTGTAATTAAAGTGAGAAGAGACTTTAACTTGCTGTTCTTTTTTTATTAATGAGGAGGTGATGAGCAATGACACAGCAAGCTAAAATGGAAACAGATGAACTAAAATTAGACCACCTTAATCTTCCTATTTGTTGTCTCTTTTCCCTTTGTCTTCTGAAATGTAATGGTTGGAGTCTTACTGAAGACATTAAATTATAGTGGGCAATCTTTTTTAAAATTACTTTTACAAGAAAACTGTCCAAATTAAAGTGAAGTTGGGTAGCTTTCTTTGATCTTGAAGGCAATGGCAGCTATATGTCTATTCCCAATAATGCCAAATTTGGTGTTGGGGAGCTTCCATTCTGCCTCAGTTCCAGTTTTGTATTGCATGTGGGATATGTGGCAGGGTGGAGAAGTGTGAGGGAAGGAGATAAAGAGATCTTGTGAAATGTATGCAGATGTCTAATATGCTAGCACTCAACCTATTTCAGCTGCTTGTACATCACATTCTCTGCCTGGCATTAATTTTATTGTGGAAAATCTTAACAGCCAGTTGATCCTGGCACTAATGATAGTACTAACCTAGTATTGTGGAAAGCCCCCTGCAAACGTGCTATTGCTACTTAGTTGTGTGTAGAAGCAGTTGCCATAAGAGTTTTAACCTTTTTTGTTCCTGTCATTACATTTTTTTTGAGTAGCCATGAAATCATATGATTGACGAAAGCTTATGCCATAATACAATTATTAGTCTTTAAGATGCCACCAGACTCCTTGTTGTTTTTACAGTAGTGGTGTCATCTCTTGGTTTTTCCAAGTAACAGTCTGATATACATAGTTTACAGGCAGTCCCCGGGTTACATCAATCCGACTTACGTCGGATCCCTAGTTACAAACGGGGGAGGGGGTGCAGCTAGTGCGGGGTGCCTCCCCCACTGTTGCCGCCTCCGGCGGCGTGGGGGGCGCTTCCCCCCAGCAGACCAGGGAGACTCGGAGCTAGCCCCCCCCCAGCAGACCAGGGAGACACGGAGCGGCTTTTCTCGCCATGGAGGACGCGGGTCTGCTGGGGGGAACAAGACACCAGCCAAAAGGGGGCACTCCAGAGCAGAAAAATTAATTTCCTAGGGAACAGCAGGAGCAGCAGGCAGTGAGACCCATTATCTTACAGTCCCCACCTTGGGAGCAACAGCTCTTTCCCTCTTCAGCACCAGAGCTGCAAATATCTTGTTAGCATCACGTGAAATTAACAAGTCCCTTCCAGCCTGGCAGAGGTGAAGCTGAAAAATTACCCAGTGGTGTGGGTGGGCAAGAATGGGGAGGAGCAGAACAGAAGGGAAGAGGGGATAAGCCCCAACCCCACACCCTGGCTGGAGCGGAGCAGGGTAAGCCCCGAGGGGATGGGCCTGGTTGCAAAGTGGGTGAGTGGACAATGAGGACCCACCTGTGGCTAAACTCCTGTTCCCAACACAGAATTTTTCTTTAAAATTAATCCTGTGGATAAATTCACACACACACTTCACAGGAAGGGATTTCCATTTTCTGCTCAGCAGAATACAACAACAGCTTTGATTGTATCAATATTTCACTGTGCTCTCCAATGACTATTGATTACACTTAATACCCATTTCACTGAACCATCTGTAGCAAATTCTATTTGGAACAGTAATATGCATTGAATAAACTTTTAGTTATAAAAAACAAAGATTCTGACTATTAAATGAATAACTGGGATCTTTCAGGTACCCCAAAAGGAAGATTTGGATATAGCATGAAACACTGAAACTTATGATCAATTTTTAATTAAAATATCAACCAAAAAAACCTTCATATCAAAACAGTATGTGTTTTTCTTAGAATAAGGAAGTTGTATGAGAATCAGAGTCTTTTCCACCTAACTCCAGCTCCCCCCTCCCAAAAGAATATGTGCCAGTTCCGACTTACATACAAATTCAACTTAAGAACAAACCTACAGTCCCTATCTTGTACGTAACCCGGGGACTGCCTGTATTTCCAAAATCCTTAATTTCTTTGAGGGAGTGAGCTGCTTCTTCCATTAGGAGAATGTTTTGAAGAATTTTTGAATTTTAGTTTAACAGGCAATAACGTTTGGAACCAAAGAAGCCATGAAAATTGGTCCGATTCAAGTTCATTATGAACATGGGAAATCCTATGAATGTTTTTTGACTGTCCCCCCTTTCTGAAGAAATGAAGTAATGGATTCATGTGTCATTACTTGTACTCCCCATTCCAGAGCTATTCTGATGTTATGACATGCTTTCTTTTGGGGTGCATCTGCACTGCACCCAGAGCTTGAAATAAGCTACACAATTCGAGTTGCGCAAATTGCACAACTTATTTTGAGTCAATTTCGAAATAGCTTATTTCAATAATTGGAACTGTCTATACACGGGTATCCTGAAATAGTGCTGTGCTGGAGACGCGGCCTATGTTAGCAGTGGGAGTGGATAGTAACTACAGAAAATTTTTTTTTTTAAATGAACTAATTTTGAACTTTTTTCATCCTTTGTATATGATCTTTCAAGAGATTTAATATTAGGAGTTACTGTTCCCTTCAAAATTATTTTTGGTATTCATTTTTATATATGTAAAAATTCTTTAGGTGGAAAGATATTTGTACTTGAGCTTATTTTCTAAAACACCTTTTTTTTTTTTTTTTTTTTATAATGAGGAGGGTGTTTTGTTTCTGGTGAGACCCTTTTATGTATAGTTCTTATTATTAAGTTGTCTTCCTAGTGGGTTCATGAATCAAAATTATGGTAGCTTCTTCTGTGCGTGTAATGTGATTTGTGATGAGTAAAGTCAGATGTGATTGGGATAGTGTTGTAATAGCATACAGAAAAAGCCTAACATGGGATCTGCCTTCTCTGCTTCCCCCCCCCAGTGAAGTCTAGCCCACGAAAACCTCGTAGGAGACCCAGAAGCAGTCCTGATGGAAGTTCAGCTGCACATTCAGACTCTTCATCAGTGTGTTCTCCCCTGAGCAAGTCTGAAACCATATCTATGGAAAAGATGAAGAAGAAGGATATGAAAAGTGGGGAAAAGAGACGAGGAAGACCTCCAACACTTAGTAGTGTGAAGTTCAAGTTATCACAAGTAAAGGACGCATCAGATGTTCAGAAGGGGAGCAGAGACGCAAAAGCGAGTCTGAAGAAAATAAAAAGGGCACCATCCACTACATTTCAACATGCTGCAAAAATCAAGAAGTTACGAACTGGGAAACTCTCCCCACTGAAGTCTAAATTCAAGACTGGGGGGAAACTTCAGATTGGAAGGAAAGGAGTTCAGATTGTGCGCCGGAGAGGAAGACCACCATCTTCAGAACGCTTAAAGACGGCCTCACCACTAGTCATCAATTCACAGCTGGAGAAACCTCAGAGGGTACGTAAGGAGAAAGATGGCACACCACCTCTCACAAAAGAAGAAAAGACTGCTGTCAGACAGAGCCCCCGTAGGATTAAGCCGGTTAGGATTATTCCTTCTACCAAGAGGACAGATGCAACAATTGCTAAGCAACTTTTGCAGAGGGCTAAAAAGGGGGCACAAAAGAAGATTGAGAAAGAAGCAGCTAAACTTCAGGGTAGGAAGGGAAGGACTCAGCTCAAAAACATCCGGCAGTTCATCATGCCAGTTGTGAGTGCTATCTCTTCGCGGATCATTAAAACACCCAAGCGATTCATTGAAGATGAAGACTATGATCCTCCTATTAAAATAGCTCGCCTAGAGTCCACACCAAACAGCAGGTTTAGTGCTACATCTTGTGGGTCCAGTGAAAAATCAAGTGCAGCTTCTCAGCACTCATCTCAGATGTCTTCAGATTCCTCACGATCTAGTAGTCCTAGTGTAGATACATCTACTGACTCTCAGGCATCTGAGGAAATGCAAGCTCTTTCTGAAGAGTGCAGCAATACTCCAGAAGTTCATACCCCTTTACCTATTTCTCAGTCCCCAGAAAATGATAGTAGTGATAGGAGGAGCAGGAGGTTTTCAATGTCAGAAAGGAGTTTTGGCCAAAGGGCAGCTAAAAAACTGTCAGCCTTGCAAAATGTGTCCCAGCAGCAGTCTTCTTCCTCTCCTCCTCCCCCTCTGCTCACTCCTCCCCCACCATTACAGCCTGCTACTGGCATGTCAGACCACACACCTTGGCTTATGCCTCCAACAATACCATTGGCCTCACCTTTTCTACCCACCTCTGCTGCACCCATGCAAGAGAAACGGAAATCAATTCTGCGGGAACCAACGTTCAGGTGGACCTCTCTGAAGCATTCTAGGTCAGAACCACAATACTTTTCCTCAGCAAAGTATGCCAAAGAAGGTCTCATCCGTAAACCAGTATTCGATAACTTTAGACCACCACCACTGACTCCAGAGGATGTTGGCTTTGCGTCTGGTTTTTCAACACCTGGGGCTACAACTCCAGCTCGCTTGTTTTCTGCTCTTCATTCGGGAACGAGATTTGATATGCACAAAAGAAGTCCTCTGCTTCGAGCTCCAAGATTCACTCCAAGTGAGGCCCACTCCAGAATTTTTGAATCTGTCACCTTGCCTTCATCTGTTAGTCGAACCACTGCAGGAACTTCTGCGTCAGGTGTCTCTTCTAGGAAACGAAAGAGAAGAGTGTTTAGCCCAATCCGATCAGAACCCAGATCTCCTTCGCACTCCATGAGGACAAGAAGTGGAAGACTTAGTACCTCTGACCTGACCACTCTCACCCCTCAATCTTCGGTCTCTTCTTCACTAACTAGCATGTCTGTTAGTTCTCTTGCCACTAGTGCCTTAAACTCTACTTTTACTTTTTCTTCTCATTCCTTGAGCCAGTCTGGGGAATCAGCAGAGAGAAGTCAGAGACCAAGGAAGCAGATAAGTACTCCAACTGAGCCTTTTTCATCCACTAATCCTACTCCTCTGTTTCCCTGGTTCACACCAAGTCCCCAGACCGAGAGAGGGAGAAATAAAGACAGGACTGCAGAGGAACTGTCCAAAGACAAAGATGTTGACAAAAGTGTAGAGAAGGACAAGAGCAGAGAGAAAGACAGAGAGAGAGAAAAAGAGAACAAACGTGAATCGAGGAAAGAGAAAAGGAAAAAAGGGTCAGAAATTCAGAGTAGTTCTGCTTTGTTTCCTGTTGGTAGAGTGTCCAAAGAAAAAGTTGTTAATGAAGATATTGCTGCATCATCTTCAGCTAAAAAAGCTGCGGGGCGGAAGAAATCTATAGCAATAGATCCTGTGGCAGATACTTCTGCTGTGGCTCTTGTAGATACAACAGCTGGCAAAACCAAAATGCCTAAGAAAAGCAGAGGGGGCTTAGAAAAATCAGATCTAGATCTAAGCCCCACTGTTCTGCCCCCGGAGAAAGACAAAGCCCTACGTCTCTCTACTCCTTCATCAAGCACTGTTAAACATTCCACTTCCTCCATCAGCTCTATGTTGGCTCAAGCAGACAAACTTCCAATGACTGATAAGAGGGTGGCCAGTCTCCTAAAAAAGGCAAAAGCCCAGCTGTACAAGATTGAGAAGAGCAAATCCCTCAAACAAGCAGATCAGCCAAAAGCACAGGTATTCTTTCTTTCAGACTTATTCATGAGAGGACTTCACAGTGCATTTTGTTTTGTACTTGGAATGAAAATTGTTAATGTCATTCAGATGCTAAAATAGAACAGCATATTAATTTGAATAACTGTTAGAGCAACAGATGGTAACTAATTTGAAAATGAGAATTACTGGGCAGAAGTTGAGGGGGAGAAAAATCTTCTGGAGTCAGTTCAGGATGGAGCTGCATATATTTTCTGAGTGCAGTGTAGTTGCTTTGTAGATTCTTCTGGCTAGGTCTGATGGAGATGTTCAGATAGTGTATTCTGAGTTTAAAAGGCAAGGCTGAGGCGAACCATACAGTCATCTCCTGCCCTTGGATGGATCTTTCTGTTTCCTCCCCTTGCGTACAGAGCTGACATCCAAAAGGGATAGTGGTCTTGATCTCTGAATTTTTTTAAGGTGCATGTTGCCATGATTTCTGTCTTGTGGGATGGAAGTGAGGTCCCATGGGATTTTTCATCTAAAGAAATGGGACCTCACACATCCATCTTTCTTGGCACCAATGGTTTTTCAAATGCTCTCATTGTAGTCTGTTTTGGCTACTAAAAAGTTGATATTGCACAAACATAGGAACCATTCCCTGAAAATATGTTTGTGCGATGTCAACTTTAAATAGTTTAAACTAGCGTTTGAGCTGCTGTCAGAGGTGACGTTTGGGAATTCAGTAAAATAGATTTTTTTTCAGCAGAAAACCTCCAAAGTTTTTCTCCCTGCTGTCAAATTCTATATCCTAACACTTGTCTACTCTATACCACTTAATGCACTCCTGGCCAAATTCATAGTAGAAAAAAATGACTTTGCCCTTAAATTTGGCTTTATGGGGGTCCATTTGTTTATCAGAAATGCAAGACAAATCGTGGAAATATTATTTAATTATTCAATTTCTTTTAACAGCAGGAATTTAAAGGCTGGTTGTGCTGTAATTTCTAGAACCTTATAAAGGGGAATGCGACCTTACTTTCTTATGTCCCATTGACTACAAGGCTTTCCAACATCCTGATTCACTCTTTTGTCTTCTGTCAGTGCAATTATTCTGGGATGATGTTCTGGCCTCTCCTGTCCTTATTACCTGTTCCAGCTCTGATATTTTGGTACAGATACATTTGACATGAATATACTGTATTAAGAAATTCAAGTCCTTGAAGTAAGAGGCTTAAATTGGTCATGGAACTCTGGTAAAAGAAAAAGAGTTTTGTTTTACTGTTCTCTAAAATACATCTTTACTGGGCTGGAAGCTACAAAAGCTATAGCTTTGACTCTCAAATTCTTATAGTTTTGAGCACTGGTTTTGACCACTATCTTTTTCCTTAAGAATGTTTGGTGTATTTTGCAAGCACATGCAGAATGCCTTCTTCAAAAATGCTTATGTTCTTGCACACCTGAAACTTAGGGTCAAGAGAGTGATTCATCAGAGACATCAGTACGAGGACCACGAATAAAACATGTCTGCAGGAGGGCAGCTGTAGCGCTAGGCCGTAAGCGGGCAGTGTTTCCTGATGACATGCCTACTCTGAGTGCCTTACCATGGGAAGAACGAGAGAAGATATTGTCTTCCATGGGGAATGATGGTAAATTCAAGGCTTTCAACTTTGGGTCTGTGGAGTCGTGCAGAATTTTGATGCTGTTGCCCATTAATTAAATTTTTTCTTGCATATATGGTTGAATATATGTTTCTCCGGAACGAACACCATGGTGCATAAAGTTATGCAGGGGAAGGTCTGAGTTAATAGATTTCAGATATTTTCCATAAATATCCAGTCTACAAGATAATTCACTAATCTGTTCATTTGATGAGTCATCTATGCCATGAGTTATCAGTTTCTCATCTGAGATTGCTCACAATAGCCAGTCAACTTGTATGACTCTGAGGATGGCCTTACACTTGCAATGGAATGGATGTTTTCCGAGTAAACTAAAGGCTTCTGAAATGGTGTTGGTGGCCACTGAATTCACATCAGATTTTTTTTGCCAGATAAGTCATCAATAGCTGGCTCGGAAGAGGCTGAACCCCTTGCTCCACCTATCAAACCTATTAAGCCTGTTACCAGAAACAAGGCACCCCAAGAGCCTCCAGTGAAGAAGGGTCGGCGCTCAAGGCGCTGTGGCCAGTGCCCAGGCTGCCAGGTTCCGGAGGACTGTGGTGTCTGTACTAACTGTCTAGACAAACCCAAGTTTGGTGGGCGCAACATAAAGAAACAGTGCTGCAAGTAAGTGTGTATTTAACAAGCTGCGTGGCTAACCCGTGTGTTGAGGGGAAGCCCTGGGATTATGGCTGGGAGATTTTCTCATTCACTGCTAGAAGCAGAGTTGATAGGCTTGCAAGGGAATCCCTTTTGTTCAGTCTTGGTTGGTGTTGGGCAGAGAGCAAAAGAAAGTAAAACTTGCTGGAGTATCTTTGCTCTGAGCTGTGGACATCTTTTCTCTACCGCTCCCTCTGCTATACTCCAGCCCCTGAAAAATCTTGAAAGAGGATTGCAGGGTATGGGGAGCTGCAAAATGCACTAATACTTTACAGGTAATTTAGTAATTTCAGGCAAGACTGAAATTTATTTACTCAGACAATATGTTGAAGAGGTGGATTTCTCACAATATATATGATGTTTATCCAGCATGTATTTGACATGCAGCTGGACATTGGCTGAAAACAGATTTTTTTCTTGATCCTTTTTGTCGGTTTATTTAAACATTTTTGTGTACATTCCTGAGTTTGGAACTTACTTTCCTCGTCTCTCCACTAGTCACTGCATTAGACTAGTTTTACCCAGACTGGATAAAGTGTTTGAGAAGACAGCAAGTGAAGTGGCATAAATATTGTTGTGATATGAAGGCTATTTATAAAGTATAGCTGTGAGAATTGCTGCATAGCATGCATTTGTGTGAAAACAGTCTGCAGAGTACAATCTATAAGCCACAGCTTGGGCATAGCCCTAGACAAGGTTTCAGAGTCTGGACCCTGCTGCACGAAGTAAAGAAGAAACAAACACTAACTCAGTACAACAGATATTGCATGCTTAATATCACACAAAATCTAGGAATTAAAGTTATGGCAGAAGAACAACTTGATGACCTTGTCTCATCCCACTCTATAAATGGAGGAGCAGTTCCCATATGGGTAGGATTCTTTTTTTTATGAATCAAGTCCAAATTAAGTCACTAAATGGCTGTCCCAGCCCTAATTAGCCTTAATCAAAATTCAAAGAACTTGCAGTTGAAGGATTTGAGGTCATTTTCCAGATCTTTTCAATGCACTATGAGACTTCTATGCCTCTCAGCCCTATGAGAAAGAGAACTGATAGTGATATCACCATGATGCTGACAGGGCCACTTCATTTCTTGGCACGCCATTCACATACCTTTGCATTGGATGATTGTGCTTACTTTGAAACAAAAGGAAACTCAGGGTTTCCTCAGCCTAAGCACTTGGGAAGGAAAAAGGAATGGTTCAGAAGTGGTAGTAGGAATGTTGACTGATGGTGAAAAGGCTTTTTCAGCAGAAAACCCTGCTGAGGTGTGCTGCTGTCCTAGACCAGTTTCTGATTGTTCCAATTTAACTCTTTTATCTCAGGATGAGAAAGTGCCAGAATCTGCAATGGATGCCTTCAAAAGCCTATCTCCAGAAGCAAGCTAAAGGTATGCAGTGTGTTCTATTGATCATCCTTTTACATACTAAATTCAGATGTGAAGCTTATGTGGCTACATTGAGCAGCAGAGCCAAAGACACAAGATTGAGTCTCAGGCAAAATATTTCAGGAAGCATGATCCATATAGGATTTTGTCCCTTGAGTTGTAGTGGGAGCAGGAGCAAAGCTACACACAATGTCTAGAATCCGTGATGGTATTTATCATTTTCATTCTCCAGTTCTCTAGATTCCTTTCCTTTTTGTGATTTTTGGCTGTTGTATTGAAACTTTGGTACATTTTCCCTCCACTCCATTTATAACTCCCTGCATTTTAAACATTGAACTCTTAAAGCTATAAGCCTTGGCCAGTGTGAGCTTTGCAAGCTAAGTTGCTGAATTCTTTGAATTTGCTGTGCAAAATTTCCTTTTTTCCCCATAGATGTGAGGTAAAAGGGATCCATGTCAGCAATGAGCGAGGCTAGTGAGTGGGTCACATGAGTACCTCTCCTTCATCTCAGTGGCTGCAAAATTGTCATAACCAAGACAGTCTCCCGGGATAGTAATTTTGCTAACTGGGCTTGCCTTCCCAGAATGTGGGGGGTGTACCGACTAAACTGTAGCAGCGCTATGATTGGATGCAAAGGGAGCACTCAGTGCTCACTATCAGCGTTGTGTGCAGTCAGCATACACCTCACTTCATGTGCCCTGGCTTTATGTAGGTGTCACTTTTTTATTACACAGAAAGAAACCAGTGGAATCTGGCAACCCTGCATGTGGGTAACGGTAAACAAAATGTCTCATGGGCCACACACACAAGCCCAGTGATCTACAGGTTTTCCATCATTGATCCAATTCCTAATGTAGAAAGATTGGTTCATAAGAATATTGTCAGTGTACTAGAACAGTGGTTGTAGTATAGGATATTGGACATGTCAATTTGAGTGCTTGCGTGCATTCCTTTTAGAGCACTGAACCACTTTTATCCCAAGGAGCAGAGTAAGTTTTGTTCCTTGTTTGTATACAAGTGTAAAATGAGATGGGTGGCTTGAAGTAACATAGTTGATCTGATTTTTCTTTTTTTATTTTCTTTTCTTCACAAGAGCATAGCTGCCAAATTGAGTCAGTATCTGTTCAGGACACCGCCCACTGTTGATAGTGGCCCATACCAGAGCCTCAGGGAAGTGTGCAGAACAGGTCAATCATGGAGTGATCCACTACTATCTTCTGGCAGTCAGAGGTTTAGGATTTGCATCCATAACCATGTTGGATAATTGCTATTAATGAACCTACTCTGCATAAACTTATCCCGTTCTTTTTTGAATACATACATACAATGCTTCCTTTTCTTTGGAGTAAACCAGGTGCCTATTTTTTCAGGTGATGGCTGTTTTTTGTATTGTAGAAAGGGTAAATAATTTCTCTATTCACTCTTTCCCTTCCATTAATAATTTTACAGACCTGTCAGATTCCTCTTCCTCTCTGTTAAGCTGACCAGCTCTAATCATTTTAGTTCCTCCTCATATGGAAGCTTGTTACATAGTCTAGATACAGGCAGTCCCCCGACTTACGCGGATCCGACTTATGTCGGATCCGCAGTTACGAACGGGGCTTTTCTTGCCCCGGAGGACACGGACTGCGGGACCTCGCGGTCCCGCCGCCCATGTACTCCGGGGCGAGAAAAGCTGCTCCGCATCTCCCTGGTCTGCAAAAAAAAAAAAAAAAACCACACACACACCCAAACACACACAGACTGCCAGTACACCACAATTGGTAGTAATAAGATGCTAAATACGGTCATGAGATCACCATTCATTTAAATTCAACATATTGAATATAACACCATTCATTTATATTCAACAAAAATCATATTAAATATGTACAAAAAAATAAAACTATCAAATAATATTAATTATATTCATAGTTTTCAATGCGAAGAGTGGTTTTTCTTCTTTTCTTGGCAAATTCTTTTTATATTTGGTTTAATACTAGAAAGATGGATTTGCATATCTGGCACAGCATTCCGTCGATTTCTGTATTTTGTTTTCATTGCTGCATAGTTCGAGAACCCAGTTTTGCACAAGTATGTACTGGCAAAGGGTAACAGCTGACGAATTGCGCATCTTAATAAAGATGAATATTCTTGACTTTGACATAAGTCACTCCAAAATGTAATCAGAGAAACTTCTTTAAATTTTTGTATTAATTGGACATCTGAAGTGATTTCAATTAGGTTTTCATAATCTTGTGTAGAAAAACTGACTGGCTTTTCTGTTAAACTTAATGGATTTCGAATCCAGTTATTGTTGTCATTGATGTTCGGAAAATACTTACTGATGTTCGTGTATAAATCGCGGAGATGATCTGCAATGTCGCTGCGAATATCTTCATCAAGTTTGTATCCATTTTCTTTAAGGAAATCATTCAGAGTTGGTAAACAATCCAAATCATTTCGTCCTACAGATGAGATCCAAAACTGTAGCTTCCGTGACAATGACAAAATTTTGTCTTTCGCATTAAAAATATTTACATTCTTTCCTTGCAGCGACAGATTTACTTCATTTAGTTTTGTAAAGATGTCTGCAAGATATGCAGCTCTAGATAACCACAAAAAGTCTGTTAAACGATCAGACAGTTGGAATTTGTGATCCATCAGATTTGCGGAGAGCTCATGACGCAATTCAAATAATCTAACCAGCACTTTTCCTCGTGATAGCCACCTGACTTGTGTATGTAGAAGCAGGGCTGTGTGCTGACTACCCATATCTTCACACACAATTTTGAATAGTCTTGATTGTAATGGTCGAGTTTTTATATAATTAATAATCTGTACTGCTTCGTCCAACACATTTTTAAGAGAGGGAGAAATATTCTTAACTACCAGAGCGTGTCTGTGGAGAATGCAGTGACTGCTGGTGTAGTTTGGTGCTACATTTTTTATTCGTGTTACAGCGCCAACCACTGTTCCTACCATTGCTTTGGCACCATCACTGCACACATCAACACAATTTTCCTAGCTTATTTGATGTGTTTTCATAAAGTTATTGATACAATTGAATATATTCTCACCAGTTGTATTGGTTTGCAAAAATTCACATAAAAGTAAGTCTTCTTCAATAGAACTATTAAAATCATAATGGACAAATACAAGCAGAACTGCAAGACCTGCAACGTCAGTGGACTCGTCTAATTGTAATTCATATGCATCACATAAATGCAGCCGAAAAATAAGCTCCTTCTCGATGTCAGCAGCAAGATCATGAATACGACGTGTGACAGTATTGTTTGATAGTGGCACAGCCTCAACTTTTTTACTAGACTCCTGATCCAACATACACATCACAATATCTTTTGCACATGGTTTTATGAGTGATTCCCCAATAGTGTGTGCTTCTTCGGCGAGCGATATGTGATAGCTTACTTTGTAAGATGCCTCTGTTGCATTTTCATTATCAGATTTGGCAATTTTTGACATGAAGAGTTTACTTTTTTCAAGTGATTCAAGCTTTTGCTTAAAAAAACTAATGTCTTTATCTTTGTATTCTGGATGATTTGTTTCAAAATGTCTTCGCAATTTAGCAGGTACTAAACAACTATTATATAATATTTTGTTGCACACTACACACTGGGCACCTGGAGCATCTTCATTTCCATTGCTTGTGAATCCAAATGCCAAATAGTCCTCACAATACCTGCATTTCTTATTACTCAGCTGAAATTTTTCATAATTAACTTGAGCTGCCTCAGTATTTTCCTTGCTGGTTTCAGTAAAAATATTGGACTTTGAAGTACTCACTTTTCTCCTTAAAGTTCCTTCTTTTAACCAACGATCCATGGGGAATTTTGATATTAGATTGAATTCTTAAACTTAGTCACACACAGGAGCTACTTGTCCTCACAGTGTGTATGGGGATTTGTTCCGATCCTCACAGTGAGTAGGAGTTCCGGTGTTCCACTCACTGATAGTACAGTGATAGCGGCAGCGGGGGACGCGGGAGAGGGATCTTGGGTTGATCGGGCAGAAGCGGGACAAGCAGCTGTTGCTGCTGCTAGGTCCGGTGGTAAAAGCAGAGCGGCAGGGGGGACACGGGAGATGTCTGAAAGGGGAGCGGGGAAGGAGCCAGCGTCTTTGCGCGCCAGGTTCCTCTGTCTCTTTATCGGTGGGGGGAGGGGAACGTTCGGGTTCTCACGGAATCCTTACATTCGCTTCACGGAACCCCAGGGTTCCGCGGAGCACCATTTGGGAAACACTGCCTTACCTAATAGTTCCTAGCATGCTATTATCTTTTTTGATTGCTGCTGCAATCGAACTATCCACAATGACACCAAGATTGGTCATGAGTGGTAACAGCTAATTTAGAACTCATAATTGTATATGTACATTTGGAATTTTTGTAATATGAACTATTTAGCACTTTTCAGTGTTGAATTTCATCTGTTTAGTAACAGAATTTCATTTGTAACCTGGTTTGGTGAGATCATAGAATCATAAGAGTCACAGAATAATAGAATACTAGAACTGGAATACTAGAGATCCCTCTACAATTCTTCACAATTAGCTTTTTACTTTACACTCTTGGATAATTTTTTCACACTTGCAAACTTTTTCAAATCACCATTCACCCTCCTTTTCCTGTACACCATAGGTCCCAATACAGAGACTCTTCTATTCACCACTCTCCTCTGCAAATACTGATAATTTATGTCCTGCCTTTTGTTTCATAGTTGTGAAAAAGAAAGAGAAGAAATCCAAGGCCAATGAAAAGAAAGAGAGCCATTCTGGGAAGAACCAAGTGGATTCTGGACAGAAGCTAGCTCCTCCAACAGTTTTAGCAAAAGAAGATAATGCCTTGAAGAAGAGCAGTGAACCTGCCCGAAAGCCTAGTGAGGAGAAGATTGAAGAGGGGAATGCCTCTGTCCCAGTGTTGGAGACCAAACAGGTCACTGCTTCTGGTGCCAGAAAAACTGGCAAACAGACACCTCAGCAATTGCAGGTTCCTCTTTGTCAGCCGCCTAGCTCAGGACCACTGAAAAAAGAAGTACCCAAAACCATCCCTAGTGAGCCCAAGAAAAAACAGATGCCTCAGCCAGAATTAGGTAAATCAACAAATGTAATGAAAATAATATCTTTTTTCAAAAACAAACTGAACCCCCCCCCCACACACATTATTCTTGTATAACACATTATTCTTGTATGTAGAATATTAAACATTATTGAGCAATATCCAACTAAAATATTTTATATACTGGTGATATCTAAAATGTATTGAGAGGTGTTTGTGATCTAAATTGCATTTCTTTACCTTAAACTTCACGTGTGTGGTGGGAGGGATGTCTTATCTGAGTATTCATTTCAAACCCTGATAATCTTAAAACAGAGTTTTATAGTGTTAAACTTTTGTTATTATCCATAAGTCATAAGTGGAACATCACAGAAGAGTGAAAGTGGTAAAATGAAAAAGCATGGTCTAACAGATACAGACTATGATTTTATGGGCAGTTTTGGGGCAATGTGTCTGAGTTGCATGTGTTATTCTCCAGGGAATCAGGTGGTTTGCAAGGGACTGCATTTGCTATATTGTTTAGGAGGCTGCTTAAGCATAAATGGTGGTGTTTTGTCACTAACCATAGATAATGGGAATAGTTTGGAGTAAAGGTTAGGCAGATCAGGGAGCAAAGCCTAAAATATTTTTTCCTTAAGTGCATTATTTCCCTTGTTTCCTGGGAAGTGGTTATTCATTCCAAAAGCTAAACTCATGATTTTTCTTTCCTTTCCTAGGCATAGAGCAAAACAAACAGAAGAAAGTGACTCCCCGTCCAAGCTTCCCTGTGAAACAGAAACCAAAAGAAAAGGTGACATTGCTTTTTTAATACTTACTCAGTAAATTACAAGAATTTCAAACTTATTTTCTACAGTTAAATACTAGCGTGCAACCCTTTCATGATTAGGTAAATTTCTTATTGTAAACAGCATTTTTACAATTAAACCCAATCAATTACATTCAACACTTGCTCCTAGAATGTCAATCAAAGATCGACATCAGTTTGATTTCTATAAAAATGTATAAAAGGATTTGGAAATATTAAAGGACCAAATTTCCGTTATTGTTCCATGGGCAGAGTTTGGGACGACTTACCTCTAAAGAGAACCCTTAAAGGTGTAAAAGGCTCCTCTTACTCCATTGTAAAAAGTCCCCAAATGACACGACATGCATTTGACATAATTGATGCATGACAACTTGTTTTACTAAGAAATCTAAGGAACAAACAACAAGTTTCATCTTAACTAACAAAATACGATCAATTTTAATTTTTTAAAACAAATGTAATGTTTCGTTTGAAAAACAGAATTGCCTGTTTTTAACTCCATTTTAGAAAATGGAAAATGTGTATAGATATTGATTACCTGCAGAGCTGATAGTAAGTTTAATACCAGCATTGTCTTGGATTACAGCATGTCGTGGTTTTAGAACTGAGAACAGCAAGAACAAATCTGTGCATGAAGTGCTCCAAAACCTAATCTGTTTCCACTTGCTGTGAGAATCTTAGTTTTAGATGCACTCTGTTTCTTTGTATAAGAACTATCAAATGTGTGTTTACTCTGCTCAATGCTTTCTTAAAATAGTGTTTGGGTTTGGAATAAATGCAAGTGTTTTTTTTTTTTTTTTTTAACTCTTTAGGAAAAGCCTCTTCCAATCAGCAAGCCAGAGAACAGCACATTGAATATGCTCAGCATTCTGTCAAATGGAAGCAATTCCAAGCAAAAGGCATCTACAGATGGAGTCCATAGGATCAGAGTAGACTTCAAGGTAAGAGATCAAATATCTTATAATTGCCTGTAAAATAAACATTGGAGCTGTTTTTTTCCCTTGGGAATGCTATTCTAGACTTAGCAGTGTATTGTGATATGCTCCATTCTAGGATGATATCAGCAAGAACCTCTTATTTCTGAAAAGTCTTTCTGCTGTTGGAAGTTCTTCCATTTTCTTTATTGCAATATCATTGTTGGGTGAAGAAACTATTAGACCTTTAACCAGTAATTCTCAATATGAGTGAGAGAGAATGGATGAACAATAGTAACAGTGTCAAGGGAGTAATTTCATCCATTTGGAACTGTAAAACAATGACAGCTGCTTGAGTCAACAGAATGTGAATATTTGTCTTATTCACAGCAGGCCTGTGATGTGTTTGAATTAACAGTTGAACTTGGCATCTTTTTTTTTTTTAACATTAGTCACTTAAATATATTACCTAATCAGTACTTACCTAATCTACCTGAGACTGGTAGTCTCTCTCTCCATCCCCTCAAGAAAATTTTAAGAGCAAAGGGTGTACTGACATCTCTTATTACTAAATACAGGCAGTCCCCGACTTACGCGGATCCGACTTACGTTCGTACGTTCGTAAGCTGCTCCGGTGCCCCTGGTCTGCTGGAGACCGTCTCCAGCAGACCAGGGGCACCGGGCGGGTTCCCGCGCTTCTGAGGCTTTGCCAGAGCAAAGCCTCAGAAGCGCGGGAACCGCTGCTGCTGCCCCTTGAGACCCGGTGCCTGTGGTCTGCTGGGGACGGTCCCCAGCAGACCACAGGCACCCGGACTGAAGCCGCAGCCGCGGGGGGGTCCCGCGCCTCTGAGGCTTTGCCAGAGCAAAGCCTCAGAGGCGCGGGGAACCGCCGCTGCTGCCGCTTTGACTGAAGCGGCAGCAGCGGCGGTTCCCCGCGCCTCTGAGGCTTTGCTCTGGCAAAGCCTCAGAGGCGCGGGACCCCCCGCGGCTGCGGCTTCAGTCCGGGTGCCTGTGGTCTGCTGGGGACCGTCCCCAGCAGACCACAGGCACCCAGACTGAAGCCGCAGCCGTGGCGGGGTCCCTCGCCTCTGAGGCTTTGCCAGAGCAAAGCCTCAGAGGCGCGGCACCCCGCTGCCGCTGCGGCTCTGCTCCCCGTGTCCCTGGTCTGCTGGGGGGGGGGGGGAGGGGCGCAGCTAGTGTGCTCCCTCCCCCCCCAGCAGACCAGGCTTTTGTTTTGGACTCTGGGGCAGAGCAGCTGGGGCGCTGCCGATTGGTCCTGCAGCGCCCGTGGGCACTACTGGACCAACCCGGCAGCACCCCAGCTGCTCTGCCCCAGGTCCTGATTCAGCCGCTGCTGGTCAGTTTCAGCAGCGGCTGAATCAGGACGTCTGGGGCAGAGCAGATGGGGTGCTGCTGGGTTGGTCCAGTAGCACCCCAGCTGCTCTGCCCCAGGCGTCCCCAAGTCAGCTTCTGCTGAAACTGACCAGCGCTGACTACAGGAAGCCCCAGGCAGAGTTGCTCTGCCCCGGGCTTCCTGGAATCAGCTGCTGATCAGTTTCAGCAGCAGCTGACTTGGGGATGCCTGGGGTTCTTAAGTTGATTCTGTATGTAAGTCAGAACTGGCGGTCAGTTTTAGCAGTGTCTGAATCTGGACGCCAGTTCCGACTTACATACAGATTCAACTTAAGAACAAACCTACAGTCCCTATCTTGTACGTAACCCGGGGACTGCCTGTATTACATATTTTTTTTATAAAATACACTACATTAAAATCTGAAGTATGATCAGATTACTTAAAACATAGCACTGTGACCATTAGAACACCTTGTGATGTCCTTATTACATTCACTCACTAATCCACAGACCTGCCAGCTACAGTGAATTCACTTCTTAATAAGATGTGACTTCTGTTTTTACTTTATACTATATGAATGGACCTAAGTTATGAATTTTTAAATGTTTTGAAATGGACACTGCTTAGATATGCTGACTAACAGCAGTAATGCAAATGTGCTATACTTTTTTCCTCATGTTGCATTTCTCTTTTCTGCTTTATTCATTCTTTTGTGCTTTCAGGAGGACTGTGAAGTGGAGAATGTTTGGGAGATGGGTGGGTTAGGCATTCTGACCTCAGTACCTATAACTCCCAGAGTGGTCTGCTTTCTCTGTGCCAGCAGTGGACAAGTGGAGGTAAAGCACTTTGTTCTGCTGCTAATCTTAGAATGTTTATAAGCACCAAAGTATTCAAAAATTGCGTATTAATTTTCTGTTTTGTTAAATGATGTTAAACCAAAAGAATTTTGGGCTAGAGGCTGTAACTGCATCCTTTTCTAAGCCTGATGTACCCCCACAATACCTATACATGTGGATTGCAAAAGAACTGTATGAACAGTTCTGTAGTCCTCCAAAAGAAGTAAAGAAGTGATTTGATCTCTGTTTGATTTTGGGGGTAACATTTTTAAAAACACTAAAGTCCCTTTTTCAAACATGACTTAGGAACACAAATCTCACTGAAAATCAGTGAGACTTAGATCCTTCTGAAAATTCTATCTCCGATTTATCTAAGCCTGTTTAAGATTGCATGCAGTGTGGGATATGTTTGTCTCTAGTAAAACCTCCAAAAAACAAAACCTGTAGTGGTGTCTGACCATCTAGACAGAATGAGACACCAGTTGAAACTTCTTTACAGCATTTCCCTGGAAATCTATCTCTGCAATAGGCACTGCAGAGCAATTGTATCACAGAGGTTTGATGCTCCTGCTTATTGTTAGTTTCTATGAATTAACAGCACTTCATGTTCATTTTGGAGGGAATAGGATTGAGCTCTGCTCCTGATCATCAATGCTTTTAGAACCTTGGAAAGTCTATTGGGAACATTCCCAATGAAGCCATTTCCCTGTCAAGCAGAAACAATTCTTTAAGAAGAGAAACAAATACAACTTTTATGTGTTGGGGTTAAATCTCCCATTGCAAAGCCCCAAGACTTGCATTGCTTCCTGTATATGATCACCCTGGCGGCGGATGTTCTTTAGAAGGGAAATACATAGAGAGTATTGCTGAGGGACCAGCTATATGAATGGAGGAAGTTCACCACAGAAGATTTAGGGCATATCTTAGTGAGGGTGAGGGTTGTCTTATTTGTCTTTGAAGTACCTACCACACTTAGGGTGCTGTGTAAACAGATTGGAAAGCAGTTGGGTTTAGTTGAGAAATCCGCAAAGTACTTGACCTGCTAATGTTTCCCCCTCTTGTAGTTTGTGTATTGTCAGGTCTGTTGTGAACCCTTCCACAAGTTCTGTTTAGAAGAGAGTGAGCGCCCTCTGGAGGACCAGTTGGAAAACTGGTGCTGTCGTCGTTGCAAATTCTGTCATGTATGTGGGAGGCAGCACCAGGCCACAAAGGTACTAAGAATAACAAATGTGACCATATTGAGACTGTTATTTTCTTTGTGTATTGGTTCTTTACTTCCAGGAGCTCCATTTAGCACAGTGTATCTAAATAATTGAACCTATAGAACTAGATGTTTTGTGGGATTGGTAATGGGATAAAGAACCTTCAGTGCATGTTACAGCATAGTATTGTCATTGTGTCGAATTCAGATTGACTAAATATGACCTGTTCTTGGCACACTGAATATTGAATCTAGTGTAATATTAAAGTATTCAAGGGATGGCATCTGTTCACATTTTTTTTCCAATGCTGCTGATTTTTTTGCATTTCTGTAGCAGTTGCTGGAGTGTAATAAGTGCCGAAACAGCTATCACCCTGAGTGCCTGGGACCAAACTACCCTACAAAACCCACCAAGAAAAAGAAGGTTTGGGTGAGTTTGCCCTGCTTGACTTACATTCCTTAGAAACTACCAGCCAAATCTCAAGCTATTCAGATGGCTGATCTTTGATACATTATGGGGTTTGTTACACTACAACAGAAACACAAATTCTATGTACAGCCTATTAAAGGGTGTTTCTTGTTTTGAGAAGTAAATTTGAAAAAGATTCATTATTGAAGACTGACTTTTGAATGCTCTTCACGGTGAATGAACTCTCTGGCAGTGTGTGAGTGAAAAGGGGCAAGGGTACAAGAGGAGATGCTTGTATTTTAGCTTTATTGTGAATGCATCGGAGCAAAGGAGTTCCCTTTATTTGTAACTACAGAGACTTGATTCCATTCTGATGTTACTGTAAATTGACACTAGGATGGTGATGAGTGAGAATGAGATTAGTGTGTGAGACTGATTTTTGTATTTTAGTTTGTTAGCTCCTTGGGCAAGAGACTGCATTCCTCTATAGAGTGCCTAGTATATTTGGGACACTACTGAAGTATAAATCATAGATTCATAGGACTGGAAGGGACCTCGAGAGGTCATCGAGTCCAGCCCCCTGCCCTCAAGGCAGGACCAAGCTCCGTCTACACCATCCCCGACAGATGTCTATCTAACCTCCTGTTAAATATCTCCAGAGAGGGAGATTCCACCACCTCCCTTGGCAATTTATTCCAATATTTGACCATCCTGACAGTTAGGAATTTTTCCCTAATGTCCAATCTAAACCTCCCTTGCTGCACTTTAAGCCCATTACTGCTTGTCCTGTCCTCAGAAACCAAGAGGAACAAATTTTCTCCTTCTTCCTTGTGACACCCTTTTAGATATTTGAAAACCGCTATCATGTCCCCCCTTAATCTTCTTTTTTCCAAACTAAACAAGCCCAGTTCATGAAGCCTGGCTTCATAGGTCATGTTCTCTAGACCTTTAATCATTCTTGTCGCTCTTCTCTGTACCCTTTCCAATTTCTCCACATCTTTCTTGAAATGTGGCGCCCAGAACTGAACACAGTACTCCAGCTGAGGCCTAACTAGTGCAGAGTAGAGCGGCAGAATGACTTCACGAGTTTTGCTTACAACACACCTATTGATACAAAATAGAATCATATTTGCTTTTTTTGCAACAGCATTATACTGTTGACTCATATTCAACTTGTGGTCCACTATGACCCCTAGATCCCTTTCCGCCATGCTCCTTCCTAGACAGTCGCTTCCCATCTTGTATGTATGGAACTGATTGTTCCTTCCTAAGTGGAGCACTTTGCATTTCTCTTTATTAAACTTCATCCTGTTTACCCCTGACTATTTCTCTAACTTGCTAAGGTCATTTTGAATTATGTCCCTATCCTCCAAAGAAGTCGCAACCCCACCCAGTTTGGTATCATCTGCAAACTTAAGTGTACTCTCTATCCCAATATCTACATGATTGATGAAGATATTGAACAGTACGGGTCCCAAAACAGACCCTTGCGGAACTCCACTTGTTATCCCTTTCCAGCAGGATTTAGCACGGTTAACAACAACTCTCTGACTACGGTTATCCAGCCAATTATGCACCCACCTTATCGTGGCCCTATCTAAGTTATATTTGCCTAGTTTATCAATAAGAATATCATGCGAGACCGTATCAAATGCCTTACTAAAGTCTAGGTATATGACATCCACCGCTTCTCCCTTATCCACAAGGCTCGTTATCCTATCAAAGAAAGCTATCAGATTAGTTTGGCATGACTTGTTCTTCACAAACCCATGCTGGCTGTTACCTATCACTTTATTACCTTCCAAGTGTTTGCATATGATTTCCTTAATTACCTGCTCCATTATCTTCCCTGGGACAGACGTTAAACTGACAGGTCTGGAGTTTCCTGGGTTGTTCTTATTCCCCTTTTTATAGATGGGCACAATATTTGCCCTTTTCCAGTCTTCTGGAATCTCCCCTGTCTTCCATGATTTTTCAAAGATCATAGTTAAAGGCTCAGATACCTCCTCTATCAGCTCCTTGAGTATCCTGGGATGCATTTCATCAGGACCTGGTGACTTGCTGACATCTAACTTTCCTAAGTGATTTTTAACTTGTTCTTTGTGTATCCTATCTTCTAAACTTACCCTCTCTCTGCTTGTATTCACTACGTTAGGCACACCTCCAGACTTCTCGGTGAAGACCGAAACAAAGAAGTTATTGAGCATCTCCGCCATTTCCAAGTTTCCTGTTACTGCTTCTCCCTCCTCACTGAGCAGTGGGCCTACCCTGTCCTTGGTCTTCCTCTTGCTTCTAATGTATTTATAAAAGGTCTTCTTGTTTCCCTTTATGCCTGTAGCTAGTTTGATCTCATTTTGTGCCTTTGCCTTTCTAATCTTGCCCCTGCATTCCCGTGTTGCTTGCCTATATTCATTCTTTGTTATTTGTCCTAGTTTCCATTTTTTATATGACTCCTTTTTTATTTTGAGATCATGCAAGATCTCCTTGTTAAGCCAAGCTGGTCTTTTGCCATATTTTCTATCTTTCCTACACAGCGGAATTGTTTGCTTTTGGGCCCTTAACAACGTCCCTTTGAAATACTTCCAACTCTCCTCAGTTGTTTTTCCCTTCAGTCTTGCTTCCCATGGGACCTTACCTACAAGTTCTCTGAGCTTATCAAAATCTGCCTTCCTGAAATCCATTACCTCAATTGTGCTGGTCTCCCTTCTACCTTTCCTTAAGATCATGAACTCTATTATTTCATGATCACTGTCCCCCATACTGTCTTCCACTTTCAAGTTCTCAACTAGTTCCTCCCTATTTGTTAAAATCAAATCCAGAACAGCTTCTCCTCTGGTAGCTTTTTCAACCTTCTGAAACAGAAAGTTGTCTCCAATGCAGTCCAGAAACTTATTGGATAGCCTGTGCCCCGCTGTGTTAGTTTCCCAACATATGTCTGGATAGTTGAAGTCCCCCATCACCACCAAATCTTGGGCTTTGGATAGTTTTGTTAATTGTTTAAAAAAGGCCTCATCCACCTCTTCTACCTGGCTAGGTGGCCTGTAGTAGACTCCTAGCATGACATCACCCTCATTTTTACCCCTTTTAGCTTAACCCAGAGACTCTCTACACAGCTATCTCCTATATTCATCTCCACTGGGGGCTATGCAGCTATAGCTGTGGCTTTGTCAACTCTCTCTCCATTAGCTCTTGATTTAAAACATGAGGTGGTACAGAATGTCGTAAGAATTTTGGTCCTGGCCAAAAGCATGGGGTTTTTTTTCCCCCAAAGTAAAGAAAGATTTGAGGTTAAATGTACCACAGTTTCTAATGGCAAAACTGCTAGACTTAAGCATATTTTCTGTTACATGGTCAGCATGTTACCATCAGGAGGGAAGCCTCTTCTCTGCTACAGAAGTGAGGGAAATGCCTTTTCCATCTAGCATGGGCCCAAAGAGAGCATATATATGGCATTAAATACACACACTGTTAAATAATAGAAACTGTGGAATGACTCTTTGGAAGCACCTGAAGACAGCAAAGATGCTGGCTCCTGTCACATCTCTCTGTCCCCTCTTACAGATCTGTACCAAATGTGTTCGCTGCAAGAGCTGTGGTTCAACAACCCCAGGCAAAGGATGGGATGCACAGTGGTCTCATGACTTCTCACTGTGCCATGATTGTGCCAAACTCTTTGCTAAAGGTACAAAACAGTTGGGTTCGCACATTGTTTATGGTGAATGTAGGTTGAAGCTATTCTCAGGGTGATCACACATTGCAAGGAAATGTTATGGCAGGATGAAGTGAAGGCTCAGGAATCAGCTGAGGAGTGTTGCTGATTCCAAATGATAGTGCCATTCCTATGTCATGGCCAAGAATCAGTGAAATCACAATGTGTGGAACCCTTTGCTATGTAAAGACAGGGAAAATAGGGTTGCTTTTTTACAATGGTTAACAAAATGAAATCAACATTGCCTTTGAGAGAGAGAGTGTGGGACTTCCCTGTAATAAGCACTATGAATTGTTGCAGGGTTTATTTCAGAACTGTTGTATAAAGATCCTTACCCAGGAGTGGAGAAAAGGGAAGAAAATTTAAGACTGGGTCATGGCCTGACTTGAGTTATATCTATATGTACAGTGCTGCATTGACACAGCACTGAGCGGGAGAAGTTCTCGTGCCAACATAGTGCTGTGCACATGAGTGCTTGTGCTAGTGTAACTTATGTCACTAAAGGGGTGGGAAATCACATCTCTGTGCATCAAACATTTTGCTGGCATAGTATGTAGTGTAGACATAGCCTAAAAATACTTTGGGCTTGGTGACTTCCTCTTCCTTGGTCCCCCATGGATGATAGAGGGAGGGATAGCTGACTAGATTGTCCTAGGAAATTGAGTTCATCCCACTTGCTAGATTAGCAGGAGAGGATTTTCTGTTTTGTTTTGTTGTGCAAGTATATCCTTTTCTCCCTTTTCCCTATAAAGTCCTCTGTATGGGTTTTTATATTGTTAGAAGTCATGCAATAAAGGTAAAAATGAAGTATTTCCTTAGAGTGGAATTGTAAGAGCCACATGGGCTGTATGCTGTTTTTGTGGGCACTTGTATTTTTTCTGTGTAAGGGTATAAGTAGCAGCAGTTTGCATTTGGGTGGGAAAGTTTCAGTGGGCTTGCTTCTCAGCACTACAGTAAGCACACAGCCAGCCTTTGAGATGTGCATGCAGCAGCTGGAATGATGATTGAAGGCCTGACTTGTTTACAGGAAACTTCTGCCCACTCTGTGACAAGTGCTATGATGATGATGACTATGAGAGCAAGATGATGCAGTGTGGGAAGTGTGATCGCTGGGTCCACTCCAAATGTGAAAATCTTTCAGGTGAGGCAAACTCTCTTCACTACTCAGCAGGCTCCCCTTGTCTCCTGGGCTAGTAATACAAATGGTTCCAAAGTTTACAGGTAGGAGTGTTGTCACTGGACTGAAGGGATTAGATTTTAGGCATTCATCACTATTGGAGTGTCTATTGAATTAAGCCACCATGGCTTAGTGTTTTAAGAAAAACACTGGTTTCCTCCAGTTGAACCAAGGTTTAATAGTGACAAGTTTCTGCAAATTTTGCTATTCTCCTTCACGTGCTGCTTGATCTCTCTAATCTATTTAATCTCTTTATTTTTGCCTCTCCCTTACCCCTCCTCCAGTCAAGCAGCTTAGGTTATATTTGTTTTTTTGTTTTGGTTCCAGATGAGATGTATGAAATCCTCTCTAACCTTCCTGAGAGCGTGGCATACACTTGCATTAACTGCACTGATCAGCATCCCGCTGAATGGCGACTGGCACTGGAAAAGGAGCTGCAGGTTTCCTTGAAGCAGGTTTTAACAGCCTTGTTAAATTCCAGGACTACGAGTCACTTACTGCGTTACAGACAGGTGGGTTCACCTCTCCCTTAGTGACTTATCAAACCAGAGCACAATTTTGTGAGTTGTCCATCTCTGGATTGGGTTTTGTTGTTGCTGCATTTCTAATTTTGGAATGTTGATTTATTGTACTCGATAAAACACAGCATATGTGTGATGAAGTTTTCACTGTATATGGTAGTCTACGTAGGTTGATATGAAGGCTATGTAACCTTTAAATTCGTGTTTTAGGGTGAGGGGGAATTTGAGAGTTTATTGATGACAATGTCTTTGAGGGAGGAGACTTTATGCTTGTAAGAAGTTGTCAAATTTGGATTCCCACAACTGACCACTGCCCTTTGCATGGACATTTTTATGTTACAAGCTGTTACTTTGTGCCATGATGCTAGGAAGTGTAATAGACTGTACAAATGCTTGCAGATGTGCAGGAGAATTGCCCAGTGTAGTTCATGAAGCTGTTTTTTTTGAATTGTGGCTTGCGGCTGCTGCGTAAATTCAGCAGTGAAATATAGGAATGTGTTCATTTTAAGCTCCATTTCCAAATGGTTTTGCTTTCATGTACAGATCTCATTATGTGTACGTGTTTTTTTGCCATAATTCTGGAATTGCCTTCCTTTTGTGCACAGAACAGTTAAACAACATTTTAAAGAAGAAAAATAATGGGATAATGAAATATCAGACCTTCCCCCATGTGCCTATTATTTCCTATGTGTAGTATGTATTTTGCCCCTACATACTTGTTATTTGTTTATATTCATCCTTTGAGATTTGACCTAGTTTTCACTTTTTGTAGGACTCTTTTTTGATTTTTAGATCATTCAAGATCTGTTGGTAAACAAGGGTGGTCTCTTGCTATGCTTCTTATCTTTTCTGCACAATGGAATAGTGTTCTCTTGCACACTTCATAATGTCTGTTTGAAAAACTGCCAGTGGTCTTCAGTTGTTTTTCCTCTTGCTTCCCATGGGACCTTATCTGTCAACTCCTGTGTTTGCAAAAGTCTGTCGTCTTGAAATCCATTGTCTTTATTTTGTTGTTCTGCCTCATACCATTCCTTAGAATCATGAACTATCATTGCATGATAGGTTCAAGCCTTAAGAAGGAGTCTAAATTGGACACTAAGCAGAAAGAGACAATAGGAGGATGTGAGCAAAGGGGAAGAATAAATATTAGGATTGTGAAATAGCAAAGGAAATTATTATTGTAGATTGTACAACTTTTTAGTACCACAGTGAGCTATTTTAATAGAATTTGGTTACTATGTCTGAATGAGGAGTACGGGTAGAAGTCAGCAATAGAACTGTATTTAAAAAAGACACGTTTTTCCCATTTTATTTTTTCAGTGGTACTCAGTTTTGTCTGTTGAGCCTACTGTTCTTCCTATTTTTACGCGACTTTGTGTTGTTACCCTATTTTTAGGTCTGCAGGAAAAAGTTTGTGTGTTTAACTTTCACTAAATATAACGTTGGATATAGAATGTTTGTCTTTTTTCTTTTTATGTTATCAGGCAGCCAAACCACCAGATTTAAATCCTGAGACAGAAGAGAGTATCCCATCCAGAAGTTCTCCCGAAGGTCCAGATCCTCCGGTTCTAACTGAGGTCAGCAAGCAGGAGGAACAGCAGCCTCTGGACCTGGAAGGAGTGAAAAGAAAAATGGATCAAGGAGGTTACACTTCTGTGGTATGTTAAAATTTGGAGGTAGCACCTCATTCTTGTTAGAATTGCTCAATTATAAATATCTTTCTTTGGTGATTATAACAGCTTGATGTTTATTGTACAGGGAAAGCTTTAAAAATACGAATTAATACATAATTTTAAAGGGAAGCCTTTAAAATATTAAAATTTACACCATTTTGTTGCATGTTCTTCTACACTGAGAATGCATTTTACAGCTGTTGGTGAAAAATCTTTTTTCAAGAAAACAGGACAGCATACCTTTGTGTGTTACTTTTAACTGTTTATAGTCCAGTGACTTCATTGATTTTTGCTTTCATCTGTATTCTCTGGAAATTATTCATATATGGAGGGAAAACTGTCTTGAGAGCAGTGTATGTAAAAATGGTAATATTACCTGAATCAGCTTGAGCAATAAGGCACCAGTGTTGAATAATGTGATAATCTTAGTAATTCTACTTTTTCAGATGCTTTTGCGTTTTAAGATAGAGTATACATTATTCCCATTTCTACCACATGCTGTGTGTCTTTAAAATAACATACTTGACCAAAACACTGTGTAAAACGGCTAGTTCAGTTACCTCATAAGATCCATTGACTTTGGTTTGTTTCTCTTGTGTTGGGTGAGAAAAAAGCAGGTAAACGTTCACTCACTAGTCAATTCACAAATTGGTGTGCAGCTTGAGGATCAGAATCCCTTTCAGTGGGGGCTTACTGTGTGGACTAAGAATTTGGTGATTGCCCAGTGTGCAGAAGAGGGTCCATGTATATGAACTGTGTGTTTTCTTATAGTTGGAATTTAGCGATGATATTGTGAAGATTATTCAAGCAGCCATTAATTCAGATGGAGGGCAGCCAGAAGTTAAAAAAGCCAATAGCATGGTCAAGTCCTTCTTTATTCGGGTGAGGAATGTTACAGTTTATTTTTAAATATTGTTTTCTGTTTAATGACCACTGAAGAAAAATAATTGACTTCCAGGTTAGCCATTTGTGCTACTACGGGAATTCAAAAAGTTCATCATATTCTGTGTGCTGAGCATCTTTATGGTTAAACTATTGGTTGGCTGTCCTTGGGATATAAATTAGTACTTTGGCAGTGTTGTCAGCCTTAATAAAGTGGTCTTGACTGCCGTGAGATGTCCACATTTGCTACAGACCTTGGATGAATTTCTTGGATCTTTTCATGAATATTTTATAATATTTCTAATCTAGCATTATTTTTATTTCAGCAAATGGAGCGTGTTTTTCCATGGTTCAGTGTGAAAAAATCCAGGTTTTGGGAGCCAAATAAAGTAACAAGCAAGTAAGTAACATCTAACAGCAGTGCCCTGCAATTTGTTAGTTGCCAATGCAAAAAAAAAAAAAAAGCATGCTTTTAATAGTAGTGTAAAAAGTCAAATTCCTAGGTGGGTTCATTGTATGCATTTTATGCTTCTGAAACTGAGAGCCTAAAAGCATGCTATAAAATCTGGTTTAGTGTGTGCTGATGTGGTGTGAGCTGCCCTCTGTCTAGTATCATGTTCATTCTGTGTTTAGCTCATCCCTGGAGAAAACAGAAAAGCAATACAAATGCTGAAATGTAACTGTGGTTATGATGGGTTGGTCAAGAGCATATACAGGCTCAGAGTATAGAAGTGAGCCATAGCTGGATACAGACCTTTGGTAGTTTACAATGTCCAGGTCACCTGGGAGAGCCAGATCTGACAGTTGATTCCTCTTTGCATTTTCAGTGGTGGGATGTTGCCGAACGCAGTGCTGCCCCCTTCACTTGACCATAATTATGCTCAGTGGCAGGAGCGTGAAGAGCACAACCGTACTGAGCAGCCCCCTTTGATGAAGAAAATCATTCCAGCTCCAAAACCCAAAGGGCCTGGAGAACCAGATTCACCAACTCCACTGCATCCTCCGACACCACCTATCTCTAGTAAGAAACCAGGTCTCCATAGAATTGGCCCCAACCCTGGTGTGCCCATTCTTCTCCAAAATCTTAAGAGCCAAGGGGAAAACTGCATTAGTTCCCCACAGGCACTTATACATGTTCATTCTCTAAGAGAACACTTGGAACAGTCTGTCAGTTGTTTCAGGATCTCCTGCTAGTTCAAAGCTTATCAAGCAACCAACACATTTGCTATTTTACCAGAGCTGTTGAGGCACAACTAGGATCTTGGCAGCTGCACTCAAATACACTGGGCACAAGGGCAGGCTGTAGAAAGAGGAGAAGAGAGCAGCAGGACACAGGCTGTTGGGGCAGGAGGCAGAGAGGAGATTGGTAGGGACATGATACAGAAGGCAACATGCAGTTGCAGAACAGTGCTGGGAGCAGACAGAGAGAGAGTTCACCAGGAGCTCCAGGATAGACAGCACAAGTGGGATGAAGGTGGTTGTAATTGGTCATGGGAGCAGCCTGACATCATGGGATTGTTTCACAGAAAGCCTCAGCCCTTGGGGTTGTGGCTTTTTTCTTCACCCTCTTTTCTCTCTCTACCCACAAGGAGGAGGTAGTCAGGGGACCTAGCTATGAGACCAGGCATCCGCTGGTCCCTCTGCCTGTCTTTTCTGGGCCAAGAAGAAACAATTACAAGGAAGTGCCAGGGCAAAGAAGCACCTTAAATAACTGAACTTGAACTGTTGTCTGAGCTTCCTCTGCTAAGCCGTGGCCAGAATCAGAAAGTGGCTCTCTAGCCCCTGAGGTCTGCTTTACTGACCCTGCTCTGTGGTTTAAAACACACAGGCCAATCATGAAAGTAGCATATGCTGCTATTTGATTCTTCTATACCTTTGCACTTAAAATGCTCAAATTGACAAGTTTTCCAAATAATTATTTCCCTCCCCCACTCTAACAACCTGCTACCAAGAATAAACATTCTTTCTTCTGCTGTAAGGGTCTGATAGAAGCCGAGAGGATAGCCCTGAACTAAACCCACCTCCTGACGTGGAAGACAACAGGCAGTGTGCCCTGTGTCTCAAGTATGGTGATGATAGTGCTAACGTAAGTACCTGCATGGCTCTCTCTGTAAGAGGGACTGGCTGTGAGGATGGATTGTACTTTTGAGATGCCATTGATGACAGGACAGATAAACCTGAGTTCATTTTCAAATTCAATACAATCAATTTAGGACTGAATAAGGATCTTAACTGGTTAATGCACTACAAAAGTAGTTTCCCCTTGTCTTCATAGTCACATTTCCAAAGCAGCTGGTGTGAATGAATCACTTCCACCTTGACTTGATTAGTCTTATTTACACAACTACCCTCTTTCTTTTGTTGTCCTTATGTATACCCATGTCTCTGTAAACTCCACTCCAGTTCATCTGATGAAGTGGGGTTTACCCATAAAAGCTTATGCCCTAATAAATCTGTTAGTCTCTAGGGTGCCACAGGACTGTTCATTGTTTTCACTGATTATTTTGGTCATCAATTTAATGTTAGTATTGCTTTCATTAGGTCAAAATAACTTTTATTTAAGCTGGTTTATTCTGCTCAGGATGTGGGCTGCCTTTAATTCCTTTTTGCATTTTAGGAGTCACCTTTTTGTATGAGTTCTCCAAATAACTGCATGCAGGGGAATAATGAGCTGCACTCATTTCCAATAAAATTGCTGATTCTGGGGGACACACAGCAAACCTGTTGATACAAGTTTAATTTTTCAGCTTCCAATAGCAGTTCAAGAACTAAGGGGCGTGTGAAAGGAAAAATTGAAGTTTAAATACAGTTTGACTGTCTTTTTTTAAAACTGGAGATTACTCCCAATTTGCTAAACTTCCCTTTTGAGTAATTTAAATCCAGTGCAAATGGGAGTCTGCTGGGATCTTTGTGCGGTGCTGTACCTTCGACAGTGGTTTTCAACCTATGCTTTGCAGGGATTGTCTAATATTTCCAAAGGGGGGCACATCTCCATTCAAACTTTTTAGGGGTCTGCAAATGAAAAACAGTTTTAAATCACTGTCCTAAGGAGTCTTCAAAAGACTCTTTATTGCCTGTTTTTCTTTAGGATGCTGGTCGTCTGCTATACATTGGACAGAATGAATGGACGCATGTAAACTGTGCTTTGTGGTCAGCAGAAGTGTTTGAGGATGATGATGGATCTCTGAAAAATGTACACATGGCTGTGATCAGAGGAAAGCAGTTGGTAAATATAAGCAATCGTAGCTTGATTAGGGTTGAGACTGGTGTCCATCTAAAGGAATTCTTGTGTCCACCCCCTTCCTACTATTGAACTGATTTCTGATTTTAAGTTTTACCACTGTCTGTAGCAGTGTATGTTCCCTAACTAGTCCACTGGCTGCTTGGCATTTTTGTAAGTCAGCACTTTAGACTGTGGCATTTATTTAAAAATAAGTAAGAGCAACAAGGGATGCCAATTGCACAACTAAATGTTGCACAAAAATATGAAATACATAGTTACATGTGGTATATCGGGGTTCTTTTTCAAGTGCTTATTAATGTTGATTCCAATCAGTTGTCAGGTTAGTCTGGACACCCCTTGGAGTTGCATCTTCATAGCATGCAATGTAGAGCCCTGCCAACCACCCCTCCCGTTTCCCCAATTCCTTCTTATCGCCTGTGATGGCAGCTGGAACTTCTTGCTCTTGCTTCATCACTAGCAGTGTCCCTTTTGTATTTGTACATAGCTTATAGTTTTACTAATTCATTGGATTTTAGTACTTAGCTTAGATCTTAGGGGGTAATCCCCCATTTCTCCCCTTTCCCTACCCCAATACTGGGGCATGCCTCAATCTCTGGAGTTCAAAGCTTGTGATGTCTGTGGCTAGCTTATGCCAAAAAGTAACCCCCACACTTCTTATTTGAAGTGCCTTGGCGAAAGTTACCAAAATGACAAGTGCCGCATTTCCACCCTGGATCTTTAAGGATCATGAGCAAAGATTCAAGATCTTACTGTGGCTCTACACCCTGGATCCATCCTGGGGTCTGCAGATCCCATACAGAGCACCTCCTCCTTGGTTGTGATCCAGAACCTAGGAAGGAAGCCAAGAACACCTGGCAAAACATGGCGCAGAATGTAAGATGGATAAGTTCATGAAGAAACTCAAGTTCTGCATGATCTCTCTTGCCTCCATCATCCCTCACTGATGAGGAAATCCAGCAGACTGGTATGTCCCCCTCACCTTGAAGGCTGCATATTTTCACATCGTGATTGCTCAGCCCCACAGGAAGCACTTCAGGTTTGTGGTGAACAAAACCCCACCAATTTACAGTCCTCCCGTTCAGCTCATCAGCAGCACTTCAAGTCATCACCGAGTGCATTGCAGTGATTGCTGCGACCCTGCACAGATGCCAGGTACAGGTGTTTCCTTACCTTAACACCTGGCTGATCAGGGTCTGTTACATCACGTAAGTGGAGACACAGGACAGATTCATCAAAGGCAACTCTGACAACTTAGGTCTTCTCTTGAATGACACGACATCTACTCTGTCCCCTGTGCAGAGCTTAGCATTCAGAGGGTCAGTACTGGATTGGACCCAAGCCAGGGCATACCTGCTGGAACAGAGGTTTCAGGCACTGGCCAATATCATCAAGGCCTCAGACAATTTCCCACCATGACTGCTGGAAGCTTCAGGGATGTACGGCAGCCTATACTTACGTGGTGCAGCATGCCAGACTCAGGCTCTGACTGCTCCAACCATGGGTAGCATCAGTGTAGCGGCTGGCCCTGGACAGCTTGGACAAGATAATGACCCTCCCTTCCCCAGTCCCTAGACTTCCTCCAGTGGTGATTCAGCCCTCAGAAGGTCTGCTTGGGGGTTCTCTTTGCCTGTCTAGAGACGGATGCACCAGACCTGGGCGGTGGAGCACTTCTAAAATCTACAGAACTCAAGGTCTTTGGTCTCCAGCAGACTAGACTGCACATCTGCTCTCTACTCTCTGACCTTGAGCACCAGTGTGCCAAACTTTCTGGGTATACTTAATGGGACAATGCACATTAGCTGGGATGGACAGTATAGCAACAATGTTCCATATCAGCAAATGAGGAAGCAGGACTCCACACTTCTCTTCCCTGTGCCAAGTAGCCCTCATGCTGTGGGACTGCTGTGTAGACCATTCCATACATCTGTAAGCCTTGTACTACGCCAGGGTATAGAATGAGCTGGCAGACCAACTCAGTGGGTCGTTTCACTGCTACAAGTGATCCCTTCAGCTGGACATCACAAATTCAATCCTTCAGCCATGGGGGTTTCCCCAGATAAAACTATTCACCACACAGCACTATAGGAAAAGCTGGCAATTCTACTCCCCCTACAATGACAGCCGTCAGGCTCCAGAGCATACTTATTCCTCCTCCATTGGGGAGGTTGTCTCCTCTATACCTTTCCTCCTGTATTGCTTGTTCACAGAGTGATCCTTGAGATCCAGAGGGAACGAGCTCCAGGTCTCGATAGCGCTGGCCTGGCCATGTCTCTCCTAGACACGTTCATGGACGCCCCAGTCATCCTGCTGTTCTTCTCAGACATTCTAACACAAGATTACAGTAGGCTCTAACATCCAAATCTCTGGTCACGTCACCTAATGACATGGAAGTTCCATGGCTGAACTCAGTGGAGCTCTCCAGTTCAGATCATAGAATCATAGAGCTGGAAGAGACCTCAGGAGGTCATCAAGTCCAGCTCCCTGCTCTAGGCAGGACCAATCCCAGCTAAATCAACCCGGCCAGGGCTTTGTCAAGCCGAGACTTAAACACCTCTAGGAATGGAGACTCCACTACTTCCCTAGGGAACCCATTCCAGTGCTTCCCCACCCTCCTAGTGAAATAGTTTTTCCTAATATCCAACCTGGACCACTCCCACCGCAACTTGAGACATTGTTCCTTGTTCTGCATCTGTCATTACTAAGAACAGTCTCTCTCCATCCTCTTTCGAACCTCCCTTCAGGAAGTTGAAGGCTGCTATCAAATCCCCCCTCACTCTTTGCTTCTGCAGACTAAACAGACCCAACTCCCTCAGCCTTTCCTCATAAGTCATATGCTCCAGACCCCTAATCATTTTGGTTGCCCTCCGCTGAACCCTCTCCAATGTGTCGGCATCCTTTTTGTACTGGGGGCCCCAGAAATGGACACAATACTCCAGATGTGGCCTCACCAAAGACAAGTCCTCTTTGGCAGTGGAAAGTCCTCTACCAGAGCCACTTGTCTTGCCAAGTGGAAGAGATTTTCAGTCTAGTCAGTGCAGCACTGTTCATCCCAACACTAGCATCAGGGCTGCTTATTTTGAACTACCTCTTCCATCTGAAGCACCAGGGGCTTTTGTTATCAGTTAGGGTGCACTTGGCTGCTATCTTGGCCTTCTACACTGGAACAGAGGGTTGCTCCGTGTTTGCTAATCCTATGGTCAGCTGATTCTTAAAAGGCCTTGATAGATTGTATCCCCACATCAGACATCCCATCCCAGCTAGGAACCTTTCTTAGCTAATGGACCACCCTTTCAGCCATTGGCAGTGTGTCCCCTGCTCTATTTCTCATACAAGGTGGCATTCCTGGGGGCTATTACCTCAGTCAGGAGAGTGTCTGAACTGAAGGCTTGACTCCAAACCCCACTATACCATGTATAAGGTACAGCTCAGGCCTCATCCTGCTTTCCTCTTAAAGATGGTGTCGCAGTTTTGCATCAAGCAGGGCATTTTTCTTCCCAGTGTTCTGCCCGAAACTGCATTCTAGCGCCAGGGAGCAGAAACTCCACCCTCTGGATGTGTGTAGGGCACTGGCCTTTTACATTGAGAGAATGAAACCATTCACAGAGTCCACGCGGTTGTTCATGGCAGTGGGCAGACAGAATGAAAGGTCCATCTGTGTCATCACAACGTATCTCCTCATGGATAGTGTCCTGTATTTGTGAGTGTTACAACTGGTGATAGCTCCCGCAGCTTCGATCACTGCATGTTCTGCTCAGGCACAATCTTTGTCAACAGGGTTCCTGGCTCAGGTTCCCACTCAGGAGATCCGCAGGGCAGTGACATGGTTGTCCATCCACACATTCACCACGTACTAAGTGGTTAGCCAACGGGCTGGAGACGATGCAGCCTTCCAGTCCGTAATAGGCTCTGATCCCACCTCCTAGAACTGGGACTTGTGAGCCACCTGATTGGAATCAATATGAAAAAGCATTTGAAGAATTAAAAAATGGTTATTTGCCTTCTCGAAATTGTTGTTCTTCGAGATGTGTTCATGTCCATTCCAAAACCCAGTCTCCTGCCCCTCTGTCAGAGTAGCCGACAAAAAGGAACTGGAGTGAAAGAGGGTGCAGTTTGGCAGGGCTCTATATTGCGTGCCAGGAAGGTGCGACGCCAGGGAGCACCTAGACAGACCCGACACAGCAGATTGGAATGGACATGAGCAACACACATCAAACAACAACTGTTACGAGAAGGTGAGCAACTGTTTTTTCTCACTCTTCGTTGCACTGCAGCTCTCTTCTGATAACAGAAATCACTGCATGACCCCCAGAAATGCAGACTGATGCCTGAATCCAGCCAAGTGCCACTGCCGTTGTTGGGGGTGGGGAGAGCCTGAGCCCCACTGCCAAGGCTTTAGCTTCAGCCCTGGGCCATGGGATCTGATCTTGTTTCAGTTCTAGGCCCAAGCAAGTCTAATGCGTGCCCTGGCAACCCCATTAAAACAGGTTTGCAACCCATTTGGGGGTTCTGACCCACAGTTTGAGAACTGCTGCTAGGTAAGAGAGACAGTCTTCCTTGATCAAAATTCCAGGAGAAGTGTGCTAGTTCAAAATAAGTTCTTGACTAAACCAAAAGGGTCGCTTGCCATATGAGGATGTTCACAAAATCCAGTGTAGGCTGGTTGCTTTGTAGAGATCTCACTTACAGAGAGAGCCATCGTAATAAATTCTGCAAAAGATTGTCTAAATTCTGACCAAGCTTGGAAAATGGAGTGACCTTATTGTGACTCCATAGCTGCTGCTTTTCCAGAAGAAAGGAAATGGGGCTGAAGGCAATTGCACAAATCATACTGAAGTAATCTGGCCCAATCTTGGCGTTGCATCATTTTGCCTTAGCCAGGGGGTTTCATGTTAAAGCTTCAAAAATAGAAATAAATTGTTCCTGTCTTATGACCAGCTGCAGGCCCCACAGGAAGGGGTAGTTGCCATGGCACATGCACACTTGTGCAGGCTTCATCCAAGAATACCCCTGTGGCTCTTGTCTCAGAGAGAGAGGAGAGCTTCTCTGTGCATTTTGAAGGAAACAGAATTGAGGAGGAAAATTCAGAGAATTTGCTTTTCTGCCTTGCAAACAGCCCACCTCACACACGAGTGCTTTTGGGTTTTTGGGTGTGAGCCTATTCAAAATAACTCAATGTATCATTTTTTACTTTCATTAATATAGGCTCATTCAAATTCTAAATCCCCTTTTCAGTCTGTGGAAGAAACAAATGATAGACATACCATGCCTGGTTCAGAAATACATTGTTGTAACTTTCCCATGGTTTGGCTTTGTAGAGATGTGAGTTCTGCCAAAAGTCAGGTGCCACGGTCGGCTGCTGCCTTACTTCCTGCACTAGCAACTATCACTTCATGTGCTCCCGAGCCAAGAATTGCGTCTTTCTGGATGATAAGAAAGTATACTGCCAGCGACATCGGGACTTGATCAAAGGAGAGGTGAGATCACACACTCTCACCCTTTTTTGTCTAAGAGTGGGGACAGAGAACTGTGGAGATAAGAATGTGTATTTCTTACAAGGGCTAGGCGAATGTGCTCGCCCTGACACACTAGTGGGGAAGAGAGGTTAGTGATTAAAAGTAATGTGTTGCTTGGGGGCTTCTCACTCCAGGTGGTACCAGAGAATGGGTTTGAAGTTCTTAGAAGAGTTTTTGTGGACTTTGAAGGGATCAGTTTGAGAAGAAAATTTCTTAGTGGTTTGGAACCAGAGAACATCCACATGATGATTGGTAAGGCCTGTGTCTTTTGGTGTTTGTTCTGTCTTTTGGTGCTGGAATCTGATCTCTCTTCTAGAACTCTTCTGGTCCTCTTTCTGTTTAGGTTCAATGACTATAGACTGCTTAGGAATCCTAAATGATCTGTCAGACTGTGAAGACAAGCTGTTCCCCATTGGTTATCAGTAAGTATCAATTGTTTCATCATTAGGTAGATCATACTGTACTACACTCTTACCGGCCAAGGACTAGATCCATAGGTTTCCGAGAAATTTCTGTGGAAGCTGATTGTGGCTTGCTTGAACAAAAAACTGCTCAAGAATCTTGACATTTGGCTGGAATTACTCCAAATAGTAAAGGAAGCTTGTAGCCTCCATCATTTTGAGAAGATGAAAACAGAAGACAGGAATATGGAGGGTATCTCTATGTTCGTAATTAGTTATTTTGCTTTCTTAATATTTTCCAGGTGTTCCAGGGTGTACTGGAGCACAACAGATGCTCGGAAACGCTGTGTGTACACTTGTAAGATCATGGAATGTCGACCTCCTGTCGTAGAGCCAGATATCAATAGCACTGTAGAGCATGATGAGAACAGGACGATTGCTCATAGTCCAGCACCCCCAACAGGCAAGTCTCTTAAGATACTTTTCTAGTGGCAAATCTTCTCTGTTTTTCTTCAGCCACATGGCTCATGATTTTTAGTAAGCAGGTGAGGGAAATTCCATAAAGTGAATTCTCTGTCCAGTGTGTTCTTGGACATGAACTTGTCACAGAATCCATTCTGTGCTGTAGAACTCTGCTCCAGCATCTTAAGATTTTATTTTAAAAAATTGTTTCTGGGACTCCTGCACAGGTAATCTTGGAAACTTGAATCATGCAGCACTGCCTTCTATTCTTCAGGTAGCCTGAAATAATATCTCTGAGAGCGCTGCGAACTGACCAGTTTGTGATAGAGGTGTTAACACTGAAACAAAAAATTATGCTTTAAATGTCAATATTGGTAAATATTTCACTGCTGTTAGTTTTAGCAAAAACAGCTAATTGCTATGCCTATTCCACAGTTCCCAACTACTTCCTACTGTTACAGAGATACAGACTGCCTCAGTTACCTCTGTCCACACTGTCAAAAGCTTCAGCTTCACTTTGAGGCAAATTCTGCAGTGCAGTTATGTATTGTCAGTGCAAAAACCTGCAGCATATTAAAAACACACAAAAGGGTGCCTGTCTTATAGTTTTAAGCACCTCTGACAAAAATTTAAAAAAACAATAAAAAAAATCCCCTCAAACCGGTAATGCACCAGTAGTCCCCAATAAAATTCCTCTTCTCCTTCAAACCTTCATCCCCAGAAACCTGAGAGTTTAGATCAGTGTTGCATTGCACCTTGAAGATCAGCTGAAGCTAGCTGTTCTGATCTAGAGTGAGGATAGCTTCGAAAGCAGAGAACTTATTTGAAAATATTCTGTCACCTTGGGTCTCCAGTTGAAGCATCTCTCTTGGTCTCAACTGCGGCAGTATTGCACAAGAAGAGATTGTTTCTTGGGTGGGCAGATTCTAGGCCATTTGGATCAAAACCTAATTATTCAAATCCTCCATTTTTCTTTTAAACACAGTTGCTACAACATTTCAAGTTTGCTGCCCCCAGCTTGCTGTAACAGAGTCATTTGGGCTTTGCTGTAGAATTGAAATCAATTTTGCTGAAGAGTACATGGGGACTTCGACTATAGTGCATGTCTGTTAATAGAAGGGAGGAATAAGGTTTGTCTACGTACTGTGGCACTGTGCAAGTACTCTGGTGTAAATTGCAGAAGTGTTACTCTCTAATTGCCCCATATAGACCCTGCCAGTGCTTTCTAAGAGGTTCTTAATGTAATGGTTCAGAAAGGGCTACATAAGTGGGCACAAGACACTTTTTAGAGTGTGTCAGCAGGATCTATGAGGGGCAGTTGGCACACATAAGAACATACACCTCTCTTGGTGTGCATTGCTGCACTGAGAACCCAGGCTTGGGAGTCAGGAGACTTTCTTATTGCTATAGTAGCAAAGATGTTCTTGAGGCTTTCTTGAAATGTCGAAAGACAAGATCCTTGTCCCAGGACAAGGTATTAATGACACTGTTGTGTGGGTTTTACCCATGAAAGCACATATGTTATATTTCTTAGCCACAGAATAGCTCGTTGTTGTTAGAGACTAACATGGCTCCCCATCTGAGACTTACTGCCATGAGGGTGGGTCATAAGTTAGTTTTACATTGTGATTTTTTGCCGTGTTTCAGCTGGAAAAAAACCATTTTTAGGTGAGGAAATTAGACTATTACTTTGTGGGGATTATACAAGATGTCAGTGGTTTTATGTTTTGTTTAAAAATGTATCTTGACTTCTTTGAGTGAAATTTGTCAACAGCTGCTTTGGGGTTATAATATTTAATGTCTGAATTTTTATTACTCTTATTCTGCAGCAGAATCTCTAACCAAAGAGAGTCGAAATACACCAGAAATGGTAATCCCTCCATCCCCAGATCGTCTCCTGCATTCTCAGACCTCCCGTTCCTGTTGTTATCCTCTGATTTCAAAGGCTCCTAGGGTCAGAACACCAAGCTATCCTCTGACACAGCGGTCGCCTGGGTCGAGGCCTTTGCCCTCTGCAGGTATTTTGCTGCTTTTCTTCTGTTGTTTTTGTATGTGTCTCATGCTGTCTCAGGAGTTCTGCTCACTTTGGATGCTCAGTTTGCTTGCTGTGGAGATGACAGTGAAAAATAGGGCATAAGGAAAAAGGAGAGATTCTGGGAGATGTATAGGAGAGCTTATCTGTCAAAGACTGCATACACAAAAAACAAATCTGCCCAGAAAAAGGCTCTAGAATTGTAATAGATATCATAGTTATGACTTATTAAGGTCCCAAACTTTTTAAATGGCACTTTATAGAAAGACTTGGGATTTCAGTATCTTGGCCGATTTACTTTTTTATGGTGATTGTGTGTTCTTTAAAAAGCGTTTGTGGAACGTACAGAAGGAAAACATGGCTGCCTCTAGGGCAGGAATCTTTCTAAAATTGTTTCCCAGTTTTAGATTAATTCCTAACACATCTATTCAAGAAAAATATACTCTCTAAAAAGAGATCAAATATTGGTTAGCCAAAAAAAAGAGAGGGGGGGGGGGTCTACATGAAGAGGATGGTTAGCATTCTTAGGCCATGTTTCTACTTGCCTGTGCCAGAGATCGATCGTCTGGTGTTAAGACTCACTAAATCAATCGCTGAGGGTGGCTCCAGTTGGCACTAGTATTCCTCACAGTCATAAGGAGTAAGGGAAGCATACCGGGAGGGTTTGTGCCCATTGACCTCCCTCTGTGAAGATTGTGCCAAGTTCGGCTTAAGGTAAGCAGACTCCAGCTACATATTTTACGTAGCTGGAGCTGTGACCTTAACCCAACCTTCCAGATCTAGTGTAGCCCTGGCCTTGGAGGAAGGAATGTTGCCTAATGATTTTGGAGCAGGAGATTGGAATTCAAATTCTCCAAAGTTTTATTTTTAATTTTGCCACCTAGACCAAAGTCACTTCACCATTTCTCCATGCCTCACTCTTTCTCCTCTCTACAATGGTTAGAATGTTGTCCTTTACCATGTTGAGGAGTAAAGTTTATAAAAGCACTGAAATCCTTTGGATGAAATGGAGAAAAGTGCAGTTTTAGTCAGAGAAGATATATTTACTGAGTTTTTTCCAAAGTGTGCTGAAACCTACAATTAAGCATCATTTCAAATTTACTTTTAAAGACAAGATACTAATCCTCTTCAGTTATTATCCTGAAGCTAGTGTGCTCTGACATTCTATTAACGTGTAATGTTGCCAGAAGTGAGCGTTAGCACTTAAAATGAACTTTTCTGAGTTAACTTGAATTATTTTGTTTAACTTTCGTGATGTCTTTGTAAGTCAGACTGAAGTTTGGAATTTCTTAATATGCAACTTCTTAATATGCAAAGCTGACAATATTGGATGATTACGGAGGGGTCTGATTTTGGGGGAATATGTATCTTCAGCCTTATTTCATTTTTGTTTTGATAGTGTTTCTAAAATGTTTTGCTGAATTTCTTAGGTATGTGCATCTTTTGTGTAATTAAATAGCATGTATGTGAAACCCATATTGTTTCACTATATTTTTTTTCCTGTTTTTCCTCTTCAGGAAGTCCTACACCAGTGACCCATGAGATAGTGACAGTGGGAGATCCTTTATTATCCTCTGGACTTAGAAGCATTGGCTCTAGAAGACACAGTACATCCTCCTTGTCACAACAGCAGTCAAAACTCCGAATGATTTTTCCCACAAGAGCAGGGAGCACTTACTCCAGGCACACTGTGCCTGGAGTATCTAGTAGTGGATCCTCCTCAGAGCATGAATCGAGCTCAAAAAATAAAGACTGTTTCAAAGAATCAGTCAATTTAAATGCACCAAGTGCTTTAGTTCAAAATAGCCCTAACTCTTCAAGCTCTCAGAGAACGGTAGCTACAAGTGGAAGTAAAATGTGTCATTTAGGTGGATCTCAGTCTTCAGAAATAAAACAGTCTACCAGTTCGCAGGTAATGTCCAAAAGCACATCTTCAAAGGGAGAGAAGACAAAATTGTTGAGTTCAAAGGACTCAGAATCTTCAGCTCATACCTTTTCCTCATCGGGGAATGCTAAAATGTCCTCCCAAAAGCTTAGTACATCAGGCATGGAATTGAACGTCAATAAAAAGGGAAGTTTTCAAGAACCTTCTGCACAACTTTCTTCCAAAGATACAATGTCCTTTCCATCTTTACATCAGAGAGGTTCAAGGAAAGATAGAGACCTACATATGGACCTCATGCAAGCAGAAAAGATCCCTTCTGTTGAAGAGACAGATACAAAGAATGTAAAGCCTGGTGGAATAAGTAGCAGATCTGCAGCAAGTGAGCATGTGGTTTCTGCTTGCAGAGATAGACGACCGAAAGGAAAAAAATTATCAAAAGATGCTTTCAAAGAGAAACATTCCATAAAAATTTTTACAGACTCTAGTCAAGTGGCAACCAGTGATGAAGGAAGTGTAAAACCAGAATTCATCAATCAGGTTTTGGCAACTGAGCAGATGAGTCAGAGGTTGTGTAGTAATGTTTCTGCTGAGAAATCTGGGGATAAGTCTCCTACACAAGGAGCATCTAAAGCTCCATTGGTACAAGTTGAAGTGCCCTCCAAGGAAGTTCAAGCTCCTAGAAAACGCACTGTTAAAGTAACTCTGACGCCACTCAAGATGGAAAGTGAAAGCCAATCTAAAGATGCGCAGAAAGAAAGCGATGCCGAATCACAGAGTAAAGATGGAGAACCAGCTGCTTTAACAGATCTGTCTTCAACTTCTGAAAGCCAAGGAGATAGTTCTGTTGTCCAGGGAAATCCAAGTGATACTTCTACCCAGGAATCTCAAAATAATTCTTATCCAAATCTGCCTGTTCAAGATAGAAATTTGATGCTTCAGGATGGAACTAAAACTCAAGAAGATGGTTCCTACAAGCGGAGGTATCCCAGGCGAAGTGCTCGAGCCAGATCTAACATGTTCTTTGGATTAACTCCTTTGTATGGTGTGAGATCTTATGGAGAGGAAGACATTCCATTCTACAGCAACTCAACTGGGAAGAAGCGAGGAAAGAGATCTGCAGAAGGACAAGTAGATGGCGCAGATGACTTAAGTACTTCAGATGAAGATGACTTGTACTACTACAATTTCACTAGAACAGTGGTTTCCTCAAGTACAGAAGAGAGGCTTGGATCCCATAATTTATTCAAGGAGGAAGAGCAGTGCAGTCTTCCAAAAATCTCTCAGCTAGATGGTGTGGATGATGGAACAGAAAGCGATACAAGTGTCACAGCCACAACAAGAAAAGTAAATCAGGTGACCAAAAGAAGTGGCAAAGAAAATGGCACAGAAAACTTAAAGCTTGATCGTTCTGAAGAAGCTGGAGAGAAAGTACAGGTCACCAAGAGCTCTACTGGCCATAAAACTGACCCTAAGATTGATAATTGCCATGCTGTAAGCAGAGTCAAAACACAGGGTCAGGATTCCTTGGAAGCCCAGCTGAGTTCCTTGGAAACAGGCCGTAGAGTTCACTCTAGCACGCCCTCAGATAAGAACTTACTGGATACTTTTAATACGGAACTGCTAAAATCAGACTCTGACAATAACAACAGTGATGACTGTGGAAACATTCTCCCTTCAGACATCATGGACTTTGTACTAAAGAATACTCCATCAATGCAGGCTTTAGGAGAAAGCCCAGAGTCCTCTTCATCGGAACTTCTAACACTGGGGGAAGGACTAGGTCTTGATAGTAATCGTGGCAAGGACATGGGTTTGTTTGAAGTATTTTCTCAACAGCTGCCCACTGCTGAACCAGTGGACAGTAGCGTTTCTTCCTCTATTTCAGCAGAGGAGCAGTTTGAGCTGCCTTTAGAACTTCCATCAGATCTCTCTGTTCTAACAACTCGCAGTCCCACTGTGCCCAGCCAAAACCGCAACAGGCTGGCTGTGATTTCAGAGTCTGCCCTCACATCTCCTGGAGAAAGATCTATGCTGGCTTTACCTTCCACGGAATCTGGAGAAAAGAGGGTTACAGTTACAGAAAAATCTGCCTCTGGTGAAGGGGATGCAACTCTTTTAAGCCCAGGGGTAGACCCAAGCCCAGAAGGACACATGACTCCTGATCATTTCATACAAGGTCACATAGATGCAGAGCACATAGCCAGTCCCTCTTGTGCCCCTGTAGAGCAAGGACATGGCACAAACCAGGATTTAACTAGGAACAGCGGCACTCCTGGGCTCCAAGTGCCAGTATCTCCTACTGTTCCTCTCCAAAACCAAAAGTATGTTCCAAACTCCACTGACAGTCCTGGCCCGTCTCAGATTTCTAATGCTGCAGTACAGACAACCCCGCCCCACCTAAAACCAGCCACTGAAAAGCTGTTGGTAGTCAATCAGAATATGCAGCCTCTGTATGTACTCCAGACTCTTCCCAATGGGGTTACACAAAAAATACAGCTGACTCCTTCTGGTAGTTCTGCACAGAGTGTGATGGAGACCAGCCCTTCAGTGCTAGGGCCCATGGGAAATGCACTTACACTGACTACAGAAATAAATCCAAGCCTGCCCTCATCGCCACCTTTATTCCCCCCTGCTAGCAAAGGACTGTTGCCTATTTCCCATCACCAGCATTTGCATACCTTTCCCACCGCCACTCAGAGTGGCTTCCCACCAAATATTGGCAGTCCTGCATCAGGTCTCCTTATTGGTGTACAGCCACCTCCAGATCCTCAGCTTTTAGTATCTGAAGCAAGCCAGAGGGCAGACCTTGGCACTACAGTTACCACGCCAACCTCTGGCCTTGGGAAGAAAAGGCCAATATCCCGACTGCACTCACGAAAGAATAAAAAGCTAGCTCCTTCTGGAACCCCTTCTGCTGTAGCCCCTACTGATATGGTTCCCAACATGACTTTGATTAATTTTGCTCCCTCCCAACTTTCCAATAGCTCATTAGATTTGGGGACCCTTGGAAATTCAACATCCCATAGAACTGTTCCCAATATCATAAAAAGGTCCAAATCTGGAGTCATGTATTTTGAGCAAGCATCTTTGTTGCCCCAAGGAGTGGGAGCAGCCCCTACAGCAGCAGTTGGCACTTCACCCAGTATCATTGGATCAGATGCTGGCCACCTCACGGCAGGGCCAGTGTCAGGATTGGCATCAAGTTCACCAGTGCTGAATGTAGTATCCATGCAAGCCTCAGCAGCACCAACCACTGGGGGGTCCGTCCCTGGCCATGTTTTGGGGCAGGGTTCTGTAACTTTAACTAGCCCTGGGTTGTTGGGAGATCTTGGCTCAATTAGCAATCTCTTGATCAAAGCCAGTCAGCAAAGTCTTGGTCTCCAGGAACAACACATGACTTTGCCACCAGGTTCTAGTATGTTTTCACAGCTGGGGACGTCTCAAACTCCAGCCACAGCAGCAATGACAGCTGCATCAAGCATATGCGTACTGCCTTCAGCACAGACCATGGGAATGGCAGTTGCTCAGTCATCCACTGATCCAGAAGGTCCTTATCAGCTTCAGCATATGACACAACTTTTAGCCATCAAAAATGCTTCTTCCCAGCTGGATCTTGGCACTACATCAGCACCTCAGTTGTCAAGCTTTCCACAACTAGTGGACATTCCTAACAACACAGGGCTTGAGCAAAGCAAGGTTTCCTCCTCAGTAATGCATGCCAGTTCAGCTTCGCCTGGAGGCTCCCCGTCATCTGGCCAACAGTCTGCAAGTAGCTCAGTGCTCGGTCCCACAAAAATAAAGCCAAAAATCAAACGAGTTCAACCATCTTTAGACAAAGGGAATGGAAAGAAGCATAAAACTTCGCATATATGGACCAGTTCCCCTGACATACACATTCCGGACAGAGGGACCAGTGCTGTATCCCAGGTCTCAGCTGCAGGGTAAGAGAAACGTGTTTGCTCTTGCATATTCTTGAGGTTTTGTTACAGCTGTAAAAAAAATTGGTTCTTGTTGCACCGGTCCCCACATCACATTTCCTTTTCATGTTCTCAGAGAGAATCCTGTAGTAGCAAATTCTAGAGTAGCACATTTCTAAAGATATCAGCACAGTCTTTGCTTTCATTCATGGCTGACAACTCTAAGGGCATGTCTACACTACAGGTTATTTTGAAATAAGCTATTTCAAAATAATTAGTTCGAAATAGCTTATTTCGAAATAAAGCGCCTACACACACAATGCATTTTGAAATAGCGTTTTTCTATTTTGAAATAGCACATCCACACTGAGTGGATCTTGAAGTGCATTTAAGGCTGGTTGGCACCAGTTCCGGCAAGGCATCAGGTCAGAAGTTGCCTTGTGGACAGGCCGGTCAGCAGGGCGCACTGGGAAGGGCTGGAGGCCCCGTATTTTGAAATAAGTGTCTACACAGTGCTGATTTTGAAAAAGCAATTTTGAAATTGGCACTATTTCTTGTGGAATGAGGTTTACCAATTTTGAAATAAGCCCTTCGCATTTTGAATTAATTTCAAAATAACGGAATGGCTGTGTAGATGCTAGGAAAATTATTTCGAAATAACTGTTGTTATTTCTAAATAACTTTGCTGTGTAGACATACCCTGACAGATTCTTGGTAATCCATTTATTTTCAGGAAGCAAAGTAGTTTGCTCACTTAGTACCTCTAGCTGTGCTATAATTTAGTTGGTGACTAGCTATCATGTTGATAGATGCTTTGGATCTATCCATTTATACTTTTTATCTTAAAATCTGGCAGCATTTGGCTTGATTAGAACTTGGCTTGGAACTCTGCAAGGAAAACGTGGTGGTTATAGGAATGTTTATGGTTTGAGGAAGTTACATTCTTCCAAGTCAGTACCAAGCACCTGCTCTAGTATAGTGGGGCTGACAGATTTGCTGGGCCTTTGGGTAAGGCAAGGGGGGCAGCAGGTTAAAGGGGCTGTGGCTAGCTTCCCCTAGGCAGCTGTCACTGCTACTAGGAACATACCACACAGGGCTCCAGCAGCAATTTAAAGGGCCTAGAGCACTGCTGCAGTAGTGTGGTCGGAAGCCCCAGGCCCTTTTGAATCACTAGGTCATGGGACAGTTGCTCCCTTTGTCCCTCTGCCCCTCCTACCTGCTCTGGTCTGTGCCTATGGAAGTATGAGAAACTTAAATCTGAGCCTTTAACCACTTGTTGTCATGTGAAGATCCCATGGTACTTTTTGCAAAACCGTTAGTCCTGACATCCTCACCAAGTGTCTAATAGCATTATTACAAAAGCTTCAGAGGGGTAGCTGAGTTAGTCTGTAACTGGAAAAACTTAAACAACAAATAGTCTAGCAGCACCTTAAAGACTAACAAAACATGTAGATGGTATCATGCGCTTTCGTGGGTACAACCCACTTCTTTGATCTGAAGACGTGGGTTGTGCCCACGAAAGCTCATGATACCATTTACATGTTTTGTTAGTCTTTAAGGTGCTGCTAGACTATGGATTATTACAATCTCCCTTCCCCTATTCACCTGCTATTTCAAGGGGTTATGGGATTTTTCACACCCTAATTGTTGTGTGGTGTTGCTCTGTGCTGGGAAACAGAAGTTATATTTCACCTTTAGAAGTGGCTATATGTTAGTGGTTGGTTAAGTGGTCTCCCTAGGTATAGTTTGTAAATAGGTTTTGAATTTCTTCTACCCTATATTGTTCCCTCTTGTTTTTTTAGTGCCATGTTGGTACAATTTTAAAATGTTACTGGAGTAGAATGCTCTGTTAAATCTTGTTAATAGCATGTTAATGGTGCTGAGATTTAAGAGTCATAGAACCTTGGATAGATGTCTTTTTGGTTGTTTAAAGGGTTAAGGCTGTATGTCAGTTAATGTTAGTAATCACACCCTGCCACCGAGTTCTCTTTTTCCTTTGGAAAGAGGAATCACAAGCTATTGGGAATGTTTGTAGAATTAGAACTATTTTAAAGAACCCTTTACTACTTGGTATCTTCTCTCTGTGAAAGTATGTAGTCACTATCAAGTCAACTCACATTCTTCTTAGGTTCCTTCTTGGCCTACAGTTATATAATCTGTTATTATTTTGATAAGCTAAAGAAACTGTACGCCAGTTTCTTTCCAGTCTCTGAGTTGAAGAAGCATTTGTCTTTGCAATTTTACTTGAGGTACAGATCAGTAGGGAGAACGAGGACTGTGGCCTTAGCTGCTGAATATGGCGCTTAGCTTTTTTGTTCAGAAAGTCCCCAAGTATCTTCTCTGTATGACATTGTCAGCAGTCTGTTTGATAAAGAATTTGGCTAAGGGCAAACCAGCAATCCACAGCAGTTCCTGGAGGTCAAGGGCCTGCCCAAAAGTACCTTTTACTCTGGTTAGTAGGGTCATATGACTCAGTTCTACAGTGCCTTCGTTTTTTAACACAGTGCTATAAGTGTGTGTTGAAAAGCAATTGATTCACAATCTTTTAGACATAATTGGTCTCCTGTTTGTAAATATTTAAGATATTTTTGCCAGCATGCCATCCTTAATGGAGTGACTCCATGGCTACATTCGTATGGTTATGTAAAAACATCCTTGTAAGCTTCTGCTAGTACTCTGTCCCTTTTGAAGTGCAAGTCTTGAGTCTAACCTAAAGCACTAACCAATGTGATTTACTCTCTGCCCTCTGCCTTCACAGTAGTAGTATTTGTTTCTCTTTTTGTTGTTTGTTGAAATGCTGAATCATTTGCGGCAGTTCCCACTTAGATCCATTATTTCTGATCAAGTCTAAGTTACAATAAATTCCTATTTATCCAGTCTTTTCAGTTATCTCAAATCTTCTCTCTCAGGACTCCTACAGCAAAGGCAGATGTTCAAGATTCAAGTGTAGATCAGCTACCACAAAAGCAATCTGGGCAGCCTTCAGGGTAAGTATTAAAACAAACCTTTCTTATCAGGTTTGTCCAGTTTGTATTCAGTACTTTATAAACAGAATAAAACTGTTTTTTCTTCCTTGTATTTGTTGTTGTAAATTAAACTACCCTGGTAGTTTTCAGTGTGGAATACATATCACTTGTTAGCCACAATATTAAAGCCTTAACTCCGAGCATATGCGGCAATGATAAATGTCACAGAAATGAATGTCAGTATACGAGAATATTTTCATTTTCAGTTCAAATTAGCTGATTTTTGAATACCTGATTCAGGAGTAAATGCTTAGAAGTAGTTGCCTACTTGTGTGGCATTTAAATTGTTTATAATTTTCTAGGGCAACTTGAGCTACATCATTGTGTAGCTTAAGTCAAAACAGCTTAATTCGGCTTTCGGTGCTGTCTACACCGCAGGAAGTAGAAGGAAAACACTCTTCCTTTGACTTCCCTTACTCCTCGTAAAATGTGGGTTACGGGAGTCGGAATAAGAAGTCCTCCAGCTCGCCATTATTTCAAAATTATGGCTTGCAGTGTAGACATGCTCTTTCTTATTTTGGAATAACGTCATTTATTCTGAAATAATGCTTCTGTGTAGACATAGCCTGCGTTGTCTCATGCCTGCTTGGTGATGTAGCTTCATCACTCAGTGCTTGAGGGCTTGATCCAGAATTGCCAATCAGCTGTCTTCTCTCTTCCGGCTCTGCCCAAAGTTTTTAGCTCTCCCTCAGAAAGCATACCATCACTTCTGCATGGTGACATGTGCTTGCCCCACCATGCCATATCCTCTGTTTCTTCCTCCTTTTGCCAAAATGCCAACACTTGGTATAGATTGTTTTTCTGAGTTGGATGTGTGCTAAGCCTCCGCTGGAATAAAGATAATGGACAGATGTTTTGAGTGCACCAAGGAGCTCATTTACTTGAATGAGTTGTTAAGTTGATACCATTTCTGCCCAGGATCCCCAGAAGGTGCAGACAAGTTCTCTCTGAATACACTGAAAACATTTGGAGATGCACAGTGGTATTATGAAGCAGGGGATGTATCCCAGGAAGTCTTAGTGTTACAGCCAAATGAAACCGTGCCAGTCTGGATACAGGACATTACAGCTCCGCTGCTCCCCCAAGCATGAGTTAGATGCCTGCAAGTCACCAGGGCCGGATGAAATGCATCCTAGAATACTCAAATAGCTGATAGAGGAGATATCTGAGCCTCAAGCTATCATCTTTGGAAAATCATGGGAGACAGGAGAGATTCCAGAAGACTGGAAAAGGGCCAGTATAGTGCCCATTTATAAAAAGGGAAATAACAACAACCCAGGAAGCTACAGACCAGTTAGTTTAACTTCTGTGCCAGGAAAGATAATGGAGCAAGTAATTAAGGAAATCATCTGCAAACACTTGGAAGGTGGCAAAGTGACAGGGAACAGCCAGCATGGATTTGTAAAGAACAAATCATGTCAAACCAATCTAATAGCTTTCTTTGATAGGACGACGAGTCTTGTGGATAAGGGAGCAGTGGTGGACATGGTATACCTGGACTTTAGTAACGTGTTTGATACGGTCTTGCATGATAGTCTTTTCAATAAACTAGGCACATACAACTTAGATGGGGCTACTATAAGGTGGGTGCATAACTGGCTGGATAACCATACTCAGAGAGTAGTTATTAATGGTTCACAATCCTGCTGGAAAGGAGTAACAAGTGGGGTTCCGCTGGGGTCTGTTTTGGGACTGGCTCTGTTCAATGTCTGCATCAACGATATAGATATTGGCATAGAAAGTATGCTTATTAAGTTTGCAGGTGATACCAGCTGGGAGAAGTTGTGACTGCTCTGGAGGATAGGGTCAAAATTCAAAATGATCTGGACAAATTGGAGAAATGGTCTGAGGTAAACAGGATGAAGTTTAATAAAGACAAATGCAAAGTGCTCCACTTAGGAAGGAACAATCAGTTTCACACATACAGAATGGGAAGTGACTGTCTAGGAAGGAGTATGGCAGAAAGGGATCTAGGGGTTATAGTGGGCCACCAGCTGAATATGAGTCAGCAGTGTGATGCTGGGGCAAAAAAAGCAAACATGATTCTGGGATGCGTTAACAGGTGTGTTGTGAGCAAGACACCAGAAGTCATTCTTCCGCTCTACTCTGCACTGAGGTTAGGCCTCAGTGGGAGTATTGTATCCAGTTCTGGGCACTGCATTTCAAGAAAGATGCAGAGAAAATTGGAGTAGGTCCAGAGAAGAGCAACAAGAATAATTAAAGGTCTAGAGAACATGACATATGAAGGAAGGCTGAAAGAATTGGGTTTGTTTAATTTAGAAAAGAGAAGATTGAGGGAGGACATGATAGCCGTTTTCAGGTATCTAAAAGGATGTCATAAGGAGGCGGGAGAAAACGTGTTCATCTTGGCCTCTGAGAATAAAACAAGAAGCAATGGGCTTAAACTGCAGCAAGAGAGGTTTAGGTTGGACATTAGGAAGAACTTCCTTCCTGTCAGGGTGGTCAAACACTGGAATAAATTGCCCAGGGAGGTTGTCTAATCCCCATCTCTGGAGATATTTAAGAGTAGGTTAGATAAATGTCTATCAGGGATGGTCTAGACAGTATTTGGTCCTGCCATGAGGGCAGGGGACTGGACTCGATGACCTCTCGAGGTCCCTTCCAGTCTTAGTATTCTATGATTCTATGAGTGTTGAAAAATCCAATCTTGATTTAAAAATTCTCAGTGATGGAGAATTCACTACGACCCTGGCTAAGTTGTTCCAGTTGTTAATTACGGCCACTGTAAAAATGTACACCTTGTTTCCAGATTGAATTTGTCTACTTCCAGCCCTTGGCTCATGTTATACCTTTCTCTCCTAGACAGCCCGTTATTAAGTATTTGTTCCCCCATGTGGATATTTATGGACTGTGATCGTCACTCCTTAACCTTGCCTTTGTTCAGCTAAACAGATTGAACACCTAGAATATCACCGTAAGGCATTGTGAGGTTTGCGACAGAACTGCTGCCCCAGCTGTCCTATGGATGGGAAGGTCCCTCGTATTGATATTTCTCTGCAGCCTAGGGGATTCCCTGGGGATCCTCATGTGGGGTGGTAGCAAGGATCAGACTCTCTGCACTCACCATGACAGTTGGGAGCCAGAGCAACCAAGCAAGGTTGGAGCCTTTCCCTTTCCCCCCTGCAGCGATGGGAAGAGAAGCAACCTAGCTACAGCCCAGTGCACTCTGCTCTCCCGAGTGACACAGGTCACACTTCCTGCCACCATGATGAATTAGCATGGTCTGGTTGGGAGATGGATGCGGAGTGTAGCAGGCTACTGAGTTGCTCCCCTGCCTGCAGCTCCCACTGCTGTAGTGAGTACGGGGGGAGGGGCAACCCCTGCTGCTACCCTATGCAGGCCCCCTGGCAACCTGCTAGGTGTCATCCCTCGGGGGGGGGGGGGGCACTTGGGGAAAAGTATGCAAGGGGGCAGGAGGGGATGGAGCAGGTTTGGAAAGAGGTGGGTTGAGGCGGGGCTTGGGGAAAGGGGTGGAGTTACGGTGGGGCCTGGACCACCCTGGTTCTTGAATCCAGTCCAGGCCAATGAGGTGTTGTGCTACTGCCTGTACCACAACTGTGGGTGACTCTCAGCGCTTTGCTGTTTTACCTTGCAACTGGGGTCGCTCACAAATGGCATACGAGCATGCAGGCCACTAATACATTTGTATATAACTGCAACCCTGATCCAGCCATCTATTAGCAGAATTGCAGTCACATCCTGGCTTCGACCAGTCTTTGGTATTACTTGCAAGGTGACCCTCATCACTTCTAGTCCCAAATTTCAGAATGTGTTTTGCACTGTCCAACTCGCTCCTGCACATAGTAGAGATCCGTGGACTCTGTAAAGGGTCAGTATTCAATGATCAGCTGCCGTAATTTAGCGAATATAACCTGCTGGTTATATTTGTTTTTACAAACCCCGCACCATCCTCCTCCCCCGCCCCAGCCCCCGCGGGCTATAGACGTGCACGGGTTATGTAGGTTTTTTTTTTTTACAGAAATGGCAGAGGATCCCTCCCCCTCCCCCGCCCTTCACTACCTTTGCCGGGCTGGGTACAGAACAACGCGGGGAAACTTACAGGGGCCGCAGCAGCAGGAAACGCTCCGGAGCCGGGGCAGAGACATCCCCAGCAGAGGCAGGAAGCTCCCAGCCCGGGCTGACAAAGGGAAGGAGCTCTGAGCAAGTTGGCGGCCAGCAGCAGCGGCGGGAGTCTGCAGGCTATACAGGAGTTTTTTTAATACAGAAAGGAAGACAATGAGGACTGTTCCTTGAGGAAAGCAGCATATTTTAATTTAGTAATAGAAGACTGTTATGTTCCAATTCATTAAAATTAATTAAAAGACATAATACATTAAAACACATTTTAAAACATTACTTTATTGTGCAACTAGTAAAAGAATAACACTGTAAAAAAGAAAGGCTTCACATTCTCATTCACTCTGATCTCTAGAATCAGCACCAGCAACATACTCCTCAGCATCTGAGTTGTCAAAGCCATCAGAACTCTCATCATAGTCAGTGTCTTGAAAAACATCCATAATATCCATAGCCAGGGCGAGATCAGCTTCTGTGACATTTGAGGTTTGTGTTTCTGAATCAGAATCACTATCGCACTCCCAGTCGGAGCTTGAAGAGTAATAGAAATGTAGCCGTGTTAGTCTGGGGTAGCTGAAGCAAAATGCAGGACAATGTAGCACTTTAAAGACTAACAAGATGGTTTATTAGATGATGAGCTTTCGTGGGCCAGACCCACTTCCTCAGATCAAATAGTGGAAGAAAATAGTCACAACCATATATACCAAAGGATACAATTAAAAAAAATGAACACATATGAAAAGGACAAATCACATTTCAGAACAGGAGAGAGATGGGGGGGGAGGAAGGAAGGTAAGTGTCTGTGAATTGATGATATTAGAGGTGGGGAGAGTGGGATGTCTGTGAGCTAATGGTATTAGAGGTGATAATTGGGGAAGCTATCTTGGTAATGGGTAAGATAGTTTGAGCGTTTGTTCACTCCTTCTCGGAGAGTGTCAAATTTTAACATGAATGACAGTTCAGAGGATTCCCTTTCAAGTGCAGATGTAAAAGGTCTTTGTAGCAGAATGCAGGTGGTTAAGTCATTGAGAGAGTGTCCTTTCTGGTTAAAATGGCAAGAAACTGTTTTTTCTTTGTGATCTTGTCTGATATCTGTTTTGTGGGCATTAATCCTTTGGCGAAGTGTCTGAGATGTTTGTCCAATGTACATAGCAGACAGACACTTTCGGCACATGATAGCGCAAATTATATTTCTGGATGTGCAGGAATATGTGTTCTTGATCTTATAACTCACTTGGTTAGGTCCGATAATGGTATCAGCAGAATGAATATGTGGACAAAGCTGGCAATGGGGTTTGTTGCAAGGGAAGGTACCAGGGTTGGTATTAGTGTGGTATGTCCTGTGGTTGTTGGTAAGAATCATCTTGAGGTTAGGTGGTTGTCTATAGGAGACTATGGATCTGTCTCCCAGAGCCTCTTGGAGTATGGTATCCTGTTCCAGTATAGGCTGTAGTTTATTGATAATGTGTTGGACAGGTTTAAGTTGGGGGTTGTAGGTGATGACAAGTGGTGTTCTATTGTTGGTTTTCTTGGGTCTGTCTTGAAGTAGATGGTTTCTAGGTATTCGTCTGGCTCTTCCAATTTGCTTTTTTATTTCTCCAGGTGGGTAGTTGAGGTTTATAAATGCTTGGTAGAGATCCTGAAGCTTCTGGTCTCTGTCAGTGGGATTAGAGCAGATGCGGTTGTATCGAAGGGCTTGGCTATAGACGATGGATCGTGTGGTGTGTTCTGGATGGGAGCTGGAAGCATGTAGGTAACTGTATGAGTCGGTAGGTTTTCTGTAGAGAGTGGTGTCTAACTTTCCATTGTTGATTTGTACTGTGGTGTCCAGGAAGTGGATCTCTCGTGTAGAATGGTCCAGGCTGAGGTTGATGGTGGGGTGTAGGTTGTTGAAATCTCTGTGGAATATCTCCAGTGTTTCTTGGCCATGCGTCCAGATCATAAAGATGTCATCGATGTACCATAGGTAGAGAAGGGGTGAAAGGGGACGGGAGTTGAGGAAACGTTGTTCTAGGTCAGCCATAAAGATGTTAGCATACTGTGGGGCCATGCGTGTACCCATGGCTGTGCCGCTGATCTGGAGGTATAAGTTGTTCTCAAACTGGAAATAATTGTGGGTGAGAACAAAGTTACATAGGTCTGCTATCAGGTTGGCAGTAGTGTCCTCTGGGATAGTGTTTCTAATTGCTTGTAATCCGTCTTCATGTGGGATGTTGGTATATAGAGCTTCTACATCCATGGTGGCAAGGATGGTGTTATTGGGGAGGTTATCGATGTTTTGTAGTTTCCTTAGGAAGTCAGTAGTGTCTCGGAGATAGCTGGGGGTGTTGGTTGCGAAGGGTTTGAGAAGAGAGTCTACATAGCTGGATAGACCAGTAGTGAGCGTGCCAATACCAGAGATGATGGGATGTCCGGGGTGCCCAGGTTTATGGATCTTGGGAAGCAGATAGAACAATCCTGGTTGGGGGTCAGAAGGTGTTTCTGTGTGGATTTGTTCCTGAGTAGCTGTGGGGAGGCTTTTAAGGAGACAGTGTAGTTTCCTTTGGTATACCAAGGTGGGATCAGAGGGGAGAAGTTTGTAAAATGTGGTATTTGAGAGTTGTCTGGTTGCCTCCTGGTTATAGTCGGCCTTATTCATAATGACCACAGCACCCCCTTTGTCAGCTGGTTTGATTATAATGTCCAGGTTGTTTTTGAGACTCTGGATGGCATGGTGTTCAGCGCGGCTAAGATTGTGTGTCGCTTGTTGTCGTTTGCGAATAATGTCAGTCTGTGCGTTGTTGCGGAAGCTTTGTATATAGAAATCCAGATTGTAATTCTGCATTCTGCTACAAAGACCTTTTACATCTGCACTTGAAAGGGAATCCTCTGAACTGTCATTCATGTTAAAATTCGACACTTATCAACAAGGACTTAACAAGTCTTTGAACTTTCTCACCCATTACCAAGACAGTTTCCCCAATTATCACCTGTAATACCATTAACTCACAAACATCCCACTCTCCCTACCTTTAATATCAGCAATTCACAGACACTTACCTTCCTTCCTCCCCCTTCCCACCCCCCCCCCCCGCATCCCCCTTCTGTTCTGCAATGTGATTTGTCCTTTTCATATTTGTTCATTTTTTTAAATTGTATCCTTTGGTATATATGGTTGTGACTACTTTCTTCCACTATTTGATCTGAGGAAGTGGGTCTGGCCCACGAAAGCTCATCATCTATAAACCATCTTGTTAGTCTTTAAAGTGCTACATTGTCCTGCAGATTGTAATTCCGACCGTCAGGGGGAGTCCATATAGAATTATTTTTCCTTTGTGTTGATAGGGGGGATCTGGTAGGTCAGATTGATGTTCATTGGTGGTTTGGAAATATTCTGCGCATCCAGAAATATAATTTATGCTATCATGTGCCGAAAGTGTCCGTCTGCTATGTACATTGGACAAACATCTCAGACACTTCGCCAAAGGATTAATGCCCACAAAACAGATATCAGACAAGATCACAAAGAAAAAAGTTTCTTGCCATTTTAACCAGAAAGGACACTCTCTCAATGACTTAACCACCTGCATTCTGCTACAAAGACCTTTTACATCTGCACTTGAAAGGGAATCCTCTGAACTGTCATTCATGTTAAAATTCGACACTCTCCGGGAAGGAATGAACAAAGGCTCAAACTATCTTACCCATTACCAAGATAGCTTCCCCAATTATCACCTCTAATACCATTAGCTCACAGACATCTAACTCTCCCCACCTCTAATATAATTAATTCACAGACACTTTCCTTCCTTCCTTCCCCCCCCCTGCATCCCCCTCTCCTGTTCTGAAATGTGATTTGTCCTTTTCATATGTGTTCATTTTTTTTAATTGTATCCTTTGGTATATATGGTTGTGACTATTTTCTTCCACTATTTGATCTGAGGAAGTGGGTCTGGCCCACGGGAGCTTGAAGAGTCATTGTCGGGTAGAATTGGTTGTATATCAAAGGGGTTGTATATCCCTTGCCCCTTGATGTTATCAGCTGCAGCTCATTAACAGCTGATTACAGGAGCTTTGCATTGCCATCATCAGCTTCTGCTCATTGACAGGTGATTAAAGGGGCTTTATTCACGGAGTCTCTCCTGCGGGCTATAGTTGTAGGCAGGGTATACAAGGATTCTTAAACTCAAAAGGGAAAAATCACGGGTTATACTCGGGTGCGGTGTTTATTTAGGTGCAGGGTATATGCGCTAAATTACGGTACTTTAGTTGGAGTTACTAAACAGTTCAGTTTAGGGACAGCCTTCGTCTGGTTTACAGTAAAAGAATAAAACAGGTTTATTAACAAAATAAGTTAGGATGTTAAGTGAATTCAAGTATCAGATATTAATCAGAAATGGTTACAAAAGAAATAAAGATAATACCTTCTAGTAACTAAAATTCAGCAATTTAGACATGGTACAAGGTAAAATTCATATCACATCTTCTCAGGTCAGGATATGTTAAATGGCCAGTTCCTCTTTCTTAGCTCAGTGATCTCCAACCTTTTTGAGCACAAGATCACTTTTTGAATTTAAGTGCAATCCAAGCTCTATGCTCTTATTTTCCGCTCACCTGTGTTTTCTGAAATGCAGATTTGCCTTGTCTCCTGCCATTTTCCCCCTTGCTATTTCAAGGACCCCGTTTACATGTAAATTGAGGTAAACACATTATTTTGTTTAGGATTGGCCAGTGTAACTTTTGTCTAATCAGCTGTGTGGTTTTGAACATATGCTGCTAATATACAAGGGGATTTCATAACTTTACATATAATCCTGCTACATATATTTCATTGATATTTTTACCAGTGAGTTACTAGTTTCAAGTATAATTCACAAGGCAAATTTTGTACAAAGATTATTACGATAATGTGTAGGGTATACAGAGGTGCTTTTGGTGTCAAGCATGCAATTTGGTTCACTTATCTTTTGCATAGTCAGTTTCTCCCTTTCTGAAAGGATTCTCATAAACTGCTACCAGAGGCCTGAAAAACTCTCATAAACATTTGGGATAAGGATATTATTTCAACTGTGTTCTATTAGAAACTAGAACTTTTTATATGTAATCAGTTTAAAAACATTCAAATTGACATTGCCTATGTGATACACAAACACACAAGTCCAACTGGTTAAATAGCTCAGCCATAGGAAATAAACAGGAGTTGCCATCTGAGGAGTGGTTTGTTGCCGAGCATTATATTACTTTATTTTTCCCCTTTCCCTAAGGCAAATGGCAGTTCTTACAGACCTACAATCAGTGCAGAACACAGCAAATGAGCAGGAAAATACAGGTATGTCACTCTTCCATAAACAAAGTTTCTTGATACCTCTGGTGTTGAACTATATAGAGTCATTTTCAGGTTTGACCTCTTTAAAGAACTCTTAGTATTGTTTTCTGCTAGTTTTGGAGGGAGTTAAGTTCCAATCACAATAATGTGAATTGTATGTATGTCTGTAGAAATTTGCAACTTTGATTTTTTTGTTCTCATGTTGCAGTCTAATATTTCACCTATCTAAATGAATGTAAAATTCATGCTCAGGACCTCAGTTCTTGTTAAGAAAATGAGAGCTCCATAACAGTTGTAGACTTTAAAAAACAAGATTTTGTTTGGGAGTTGAATTGAAAGTCTGCTCATCAGCCCAGTGCCCATGTACAGAGAACAGAATTAAAATTGAGGTGGTAAAGTTGTTGTCTCATTAACTGCAGTTTTCTTTCTGTTCATCATCACCAGAAATTGATATTCCTGTTGTATGGTTCATGGAGAGACCTGTCTTTGTTTCTCATTTTATAATTCCCATTGCCACTGGTGATGAGAGGTGGTTCAAAAGCTAATCCATTATTGTGGAGTTTTAACAAGTCCCTTAATATTGTGAATATAATTGTTTTAAATCAACCATGGGTTGGTTTGCACGAAAAGGATCTCGAAACTATGGAGTAACTTAGGTAAACTGGTAAGGGAGGCAGCTCTTACCAGGAATGTTAATTAAGTTTTGGTGGTTGCTTCTTAGAAATAATTATCCATTATTCAAATCAAGGACAGATTCTTTTCACCATTAGGTATCTGTTTGGTGAGAGGTACATTAAGAATTTAATTTTGCCCAACTGTATCTTCATGTTGGTCTGTCTGTATTCCAGGATCCAAAGCTCCTGAGGAGGAGGAAGGCACTTACAGCTCCCCACTTATATATTGGCTGCAGCAAGAGCAAAAGAGGAAAGAGAGCCTCTGTGAGAAAAAGCCAAAGAAAGGACTAGTTTTTGAGATCTCAAGCGATGATGGTTTTCAGATCTGTGCAGAAAGCATTGAAGGTGAGGACAATGATTCTCTGAGCTTTCATTTCCAGAGGTTAAAAACAAAAGATGCTTTAAAGAAATTGTGATCTCTATGTCAAGCTTCTTCAGAAGACTTGTCTTTGCTTAAACATAAGGCTTTGGAACAAAATCCTATCCCAGAGTGCCTGGTTTGTGTTCAATACCTGCATTGTCCCATTTTATCTTGAATCCACTGACCAACACTATTGTTGGTATATAAAGTAGTGGTGGGACAAAGCAAATAATTATCCCTGCATTGTGTCATCTAAATATTGTTTCAAAAGGCATTGCTAAAGCAGCTTATTTGCCTGTGCACCAATAAGTTATTTTGAAGAGGGAAACTGCAGAGGTAATGAGTTTATGGCCACTGATGTATTTGCCACATGACACATTTGCACTTTCACCTGGTGTGACATATACTGATAGGTTTCTGTCTGCATGTACATACACGCACGTCTATGGAATATTGGCTGCATTACTGCAGACCTGCTTGAATGAGGAGACAATTAGGAGACAGACCAAGTAGCTGTTCCAGTTACTCCTGATGTCTGATAGATGTAAATCTTGTATTATTTTTTTGTCTTCCAATATCTAATCATAGATGCCTGGAAATCACTGACTGATAAAGTTCAAGAAGCTCGTTCCAATGCCCGTCTGAAGCAGCTCTCATTTGCAGGTAATGCTAAGCACTGAGATTGTTTCCTCTTGGCCAGCAAAGTGTATTTTAAGAGCAGATAAACTATTGTTATGAAGAAATTATCAAACAAGAGTAGAGCCTTCAGAATAAAAGGGTCTGTCTTTTATAGACAGCTCACTTTTTTAAATGGAGAAACATTTTGTCAGCAAATATTCTGATTTAAGCAGGGCAAAACTTTTCAAGGTTTGCATAAACAAAAATCTTCAGTATAGCAGCAACTGGAAGTTTATATGAGAAATATTTCGTGTCAGGGTTTGTGCTTGATCTGCTGAGAAAGTTAAGTTTGCTGTGAAATGCTGCGCTTTAGTTGTACAAAAGTTTAGGCAATTTTGCTACTTTTTAAAATAAGACAATTATGCTTCTTAATGTATGGCAGCTAGTCACCTGAGCCTATTGTATCTTTTTTATTCTGTGTATTAGTTGCACAAATAGCAGTAGTTTAGATGTGTCCTCAAGTTCTGATGTGAAGTTTTTTAACAACATGGTCTGATCAGAAATCTCGCTTCAGAGCAGACTGCCTGCATTATGCTAAAAACAAATACCTTTGATGGCTGGTGATGGGGCACTAGATGGGGAGGACTTAGTTACTCCAGAGCCGTGGTCACCAACCCGTCAATCGCAATTGACTATTAGATCGGGAGGGCCCAACCAGTCGATCTCAAGGCGTTCGGGACCCTACCATTTCCCCCCACCCCGAAGAAGCCCCACTGCTTACCTCCAGTGACAATGGAGGTAGCACCGGCTTCCTGCAGGGTGGATGGAAGTCCCACAGCTGCGCACCAGTTCTGGGGTTTCAGGAAGTGCGCTGGCTACTCCCCCTCCCCCAAATAGCCGATGCAGTGCCAGACACAGGTCTGTGGCATGCTGAGGACTTCCTGCGCAGGGGGGTAGGAGTCCCAGGAGGAGGCGCACGCCGGGATGTGCTTCCCCTGTGGGGGGGAGGGCGTAGGAGTCCCCGGAGCAAGCGAGTGCTGGGACGTGCTTCCCCTGCAGGGGAGGGAGGGTGTAGGAATCCCCGGAGCAGGCACAGTCCAGGACCTGCTTCCCCTACGGGGAGGAGGAGGTAGGAGTCCTCAGAGGAGGCGAGTGCCCAGGGACTGCCTGTTCCCTGCCCCCACCAACACCCTGTCCCCTGCTGCAGCACCCACTGGCAGCCTGCTACCTGTCCCCGACCCCCACCAGCACGCTGTCACCAGCTTCAGCACCCACTGGTACTCTGTCCCCACTGGCACCCCATCCCTGTCCCGAGCACCCTTCCCCAGTACTATGTCCCCTGCTCCCACCAGCACAGGGCCACATTAGTGAGGCTTGCGGGGTTTTGGAGGAGGTCTTGGGTTTTGTTTGTTTGTTTGTTTGCATCTCATTTCTGTGGCCCCATCTCACTTTTCTGTGGGTCACTGACCCTTGACTCAAAACAGGTTCCCTGCCCTTCTCGTAAATAAAGACAATGCTGAAACTTTGTGTTTGACATAATATTTTATTTAAAAATGAAGCCTGGCCAACAACCCCCCATTGGGGCCAAGCCCGCATCTGGCCCCAGAATCATAACACTCCTGTACCGCCCCCAACCCCAAATCCGAGCCTATCATACACTGGAACCACCTGTCCTGAGCCTCTCACATCCCCAAACTCCTGCACCCCCACATCCTCAGTCTTCTGCCACAACACTTCTGCACCATCCACACACTGCAAATCTGTGTCCTGAGCCTATCATTCTCCCAGCCTCCCTGCCCTGAGCCCCTCACATCCACAAGCTTGTGGCTTGCTCAGTACCCCAACCCTCCACCAACACTCCCCAGCCTGGAGTCCCCTCCCCGTGCCAACATCCCCTTCTCCTCCGTCTCTTGCATCCAAATTCCCTCCTAGAGCTTGCACCTCTCACCCCTTCCCACACCCAATTCTCTCATTCCCACCCCAGAGCCCGCAACGCCTGTCTCAGCCCAGTGAGGGTACGGTTAGACTGCAGGAGTTTTTTCCAGGTATCCCAGAAAAACTCTTCTGCGTCCAGGGATGTGTTTGTTCTTCTGCTTTTTTTTTTAGCAGAAGAGCAAACACGCTCTTTCGGCAATCCCTGTATTCTCCCTTACACGAGGAATAAGGGGGCTTCCGAAAGAAGGGGTTTTTCTGACATTTGGCCCAGACTAGACACGCCAAATGTTGGAAAAACCTCTTCCAACAGAAGAATCAGGAAAAAAAGCGGCAGTGTAGTCATACCCTCAGAGTGTATAAGGGCCAATGATAGTAAGTGATGGAGAGGAAGAGAACAGAGAGGGTGGGGCTTCAAGGAAGGGGTGGAGACTTGGAGGAAGGATGGGGTACATCTTGGCTTGGTCTGACATTTAAAAAGTGATCTTGGGTGTAAAAAGGTTGGAGACCACTGCCGGAATTCTTTCCCAGATGTCTGGCTCCTGGGTCTTGCCCACATGCTCTGGGTCTAGATAATTACAGTATTTGGGGCCTGGAAGGAATTTCCCCTGGGTCAGATTTGCAGAAACCTTGGGGTGAGGTTCACCTTTCTCTGCAGCATAGAACACCGGTCACTTGCAGGTTTAAACTAATATAAATGTTGGATTCTCTGTAACTTGAAGTCTTTACACAGTACCTCAGCCAGAAGTTTGGGTTCTATTCTAGGAGTGGGTGGCTGAGGTTCTGTGGCCTGCAGTATGCAGGAGGTCAGACTTGATTATGATAGTTCCTTCTGACCTTACAGTCTAATGAAGCACTAACGTAACTGCATAGTATACATGTGGAGGACCCGGGATTACCCTGTAAGATCCAGTGTGCTTTATTATTAGTTAGGCATCATTTGTAAGCCTGCAGTAAGGTGTTAGTATTCTAACCTATTTGCTCACTATCTAAAAGCCACTGTCTTAGGTAGTTTTCGGAAAAGGGCAACAAAAATGATTACAGGTGTGGAATGGCTGCCATATGAGGAGAGATGAATAAAACTGGGACTTTTCAGCTTGGAAAAGAGATGACTAAGGGGAGGTATGATAGAAGTCTATAAAATCATGACTGACGTGGAGGAAGTAGATAAGGAAAAAGTTATTTACTCCTCATAACACAAGAACCTAGGGGTCACCAAATGAACTTAACAAGCAGCTAGTCTAAAATAAACAAAAGGAAGTATATTTTTTCACACATCACATAGTCAACCTGTGGAACTCCTTGCCAGGGGATGTTGTGAAGGTCAAGACTTTAACACGTTTCAAAAAAGAATTGGATAAGTTCATGGAGGATTGGTCCATTGATGGCTACTAGCCAAGATGGGCAGGAATGTTGGCCCTAGCCTCTATTTGCCAGAAGCTGGGAATGGATGATGGGGAATGGATCACCAGATGATTCCCTGTTCACCTTCTCTGGGGCACCTGGCATTGGCCACTGTCTGAAGACTGGGCTAGATGGATCTTTGGTCTGACCCAATATGGCTGCTCTTCCATTTTAGATCATCTGCTAGTTGCTGAACTAGGGATACGTCATGATGCAGAGACTGAAACAAAAGAATTTTGATTTTAAGTTCTCATTGGAAATTAAATCATCAGTAATGCAGGGCTCTGGCAGGAGCATCTACTGGTTTCAGATGGGCTGGCTTATTTTCCAGGCTGCCTGGCTTCATTGTTGCCTGGTTTCTTACCCTTTCCTTTTGTACTTGTTCTAGGTGTGAATGGTTTGAGGATGCTGGGGATTATCCATGATGCTGTTGTGTTTCTGATCGAGCAGCTTTATGGAGCAAAACATTGCCATAATTACAAATTTAGGTTCCACAAACCAGAGGAAACCAATGAACCACCATTGAACCCACATGGTTCTGCTAGAGCTGAAGTCCACCTCAGGTAAGGGTGAGCTTTGTGATGGGCCGGACTTGACACACCCACAAGTCAGAGTAAGAGACTTTCCCTAACAAGTGAGGGGCCATAAACTGTAAACTTCTACAGAAAATAAACTTTCAGCTAAAAGTAAGATTATCACTTTGATGGTATCTTCCAAATGTAAACTGATGGCCTGTATATTTCTGGGTGTGTATACATCTGTAATGCACCTTCTGCTGTTTTTTGCTTTGCCAAGCAGTAGGACATTGAAATTCAGAAGACTGACCACTTTACCACTTCCATTCACAGTCCTAAAGATTATGCTTATTGGATGTTGCTGCTTTACAGCACTTTGATCAGCACCTGAAGTGAGCATGAATTACTGAGAAGGACAATGAAAAATCGGGTAGAGAAGTGATAGAATAGCAAACATGCATAGCTCTTGCAGCTGCCACATTGGTGTTGGAAACTAATTTTGCCAGTAATGCACATGTTCTTTGCCTCCAGGAAGTCAGCATTTGATATGTTCAATTTCCTGGCTTCTAAACACCGACAGCCACCAGAATACAACCCCAATGATGAGGAAGAAGAGGAAGTGCAGCTGAAGTCTGCTCGGTATGCAACTGGATTTGTCTTCAAAAGGGGAGGGTACTAAGAAAAGCGAAATATTTTTGTGTTTTCTATTGCACTTGGAAGTGTGGTGGTACGATGTTAAATGTACAAAACGCTGGAAAATAGATTGTGGAGGACCATCCTGCATTAGCCACAGGACCTGGCTGCTGACGGTGGCCAGATCCCTTCTCATCTGTTTCCATGCTACTGCAGGATGTGCTGATCAGAGTTCTTGGAGAATAAGGAAAGAAGATTGCTCACATTAAATTTGCAACAGAGGAGAGCTGGTTAGCAGTAAGGAGTTTGTCTGGGATCTGAGATTGAATTAAGGACAATTTTATAATACTTATATAAAAATACACTATTAATCTTGGTTGCTTTGTTGGTGGGCATTGGGCTGCAGTGTCACAATGACTAAATGTTAACAATATCTTTGAAACTATCAACTAATGCTTGGCATGGGCTCTCGAATAAAGGTGATCACTTAGCAGTGTCTCTTTGTTCTAGGAGAGCAACTAGTATGGATCTGCCAATGCCCATGCGATTCCGACACTTGAAGAAGACCTCCAAGGAGGCCGTTGGTGTCTACAGGTATGGTTTTCCTCTGGTGCTTTAGCTCTGTCTTGGGGCAGAGGGAGATTAAAAATTGAAACCCTTTGCTAAAGTCTGACTGGAATGTTGAAAGGAAAGAGATCTCTTGCCCATTGTCTCTTCCCCCTCTGTGTTTTCATGTCAAATCTTAAAAAAGCTGATCCTCAGTACAAACCACTTATTACTGCCAGCTCACCTTGGTGATAGCTCAGGCATTTATTTTTGGGATGGCAAGCAAAGTGAGAAATATTTTGGTTACATGCATATGGTAGCAACACAGTGAGGAGAGTCAAACCCTTTGTCCCTTTGAGGAAGAGTTAGCTGCGTAGTAAAGTTTTCTGGTCTTTAGTTGATACGACATAGTCCAGTCTTGCTGGTTGAGAGTCGCTTGTTTCTTTTTACTAGGTCTCCTATCCATGGCCGAGGCCTATTCTGCAAAAGGAACATTGATGCAGGTGAGATGGTGATTGAATATTCAGGCAATGTCATTCGCTCCATCCTCACTGACAAACGAGAGAAGTATTATGACAGCAAGGTGAGTTCTATGACTTTCACCAGCATTTGTAACAGGTGCAATTAAATCCCTTCCCCTCACTTTTCTCTGGCTGGTGACCTGAAGGGAGCATTCCCAGGAGGAAACTGATGTCTTTCACGGGGGTTATGAAACCGAAACCCTGTGTAACTATGGGAAAAGTACATGCCCTAATATGTGGATTCCTATAAAATATTAGCACTTGTATAGCACTCCTGATCTTCAGTGTACTGTACACACAGTCTTTTAAGGGGCAAAGTGTATAGATGGGGAAATTAAGGCAGATGAGCTAAGCTGTTTGCCCCAGTCTAGAGAGCAGATTGGTGTCCTAGCCAAGACTAGAACTGAAGGGTTTTGGGATGCCATTCCTGTGCTCAGACCCCTAGACAGTATGTCTTGCCATTTAAATTATAGAGGCCAAATGAATTTTATGCTCTGATGTGTGTTTGCTTTGGCCAGATGCCCATTGTTGGTAACTTCTCCCATACATATCGACATTTTCTTCTTGAAGACTTTCCTGTCTGGGTTGATGTAGATGTTTGCAAAATAATATTGAACTGAAAATAATTATAGAAGAGAGAGGAAGCTCCACATTTGTGACCTCCCAAGTGCTTTCTGACAGCGCTCAAACACTATTTCTGGTGACTTTAAAACTAGTATTACAACCTCCAGCAGCAGTTTGTAGAGAATGGGCCACGATCCTGTCCAGACTTCATCTGTGGGGATTGCATGGGGCATAAATATGTCTGTGTGGTACAAGGGTGGGTTAAAGGGAGTCTACTTAGCATGTAGTGCAAACTTTAATAGGTGTGAAAACTGCACTTGAACTCAATGATTTGGAGTTTAGACTTCCCACATTTTCCAGCAGTGACTGGAGCTCTAGCAACACTTCCTTTGCTTCCTCTAAGGGCTTAGGAAATTTGAGCCATGTATCACCACTGCAGATTCAAAGGGGGTGAGGGTAAAACAGCTTAAGCAAGTATTTATAACTGGAGTGGCTTCCAGATTCTAAGGAGATCATGGGTCCACATAGAATAAATGTTCATTTCTCTTGTTTAGTTACGGTAATAAATCATCACCTGAAACTCCAGGCAGGGGAAGACGACTCTTGGCTTCCCTGAATGCTAAATGCCTTTCTTTCCTCCGTGCCCAGGGGATTGGCTGCTATATGTTCCGCATTGATGACTCCGAAGTGGTAGATGCCACTATGCATGGGAATGCAGCCCGCTTCATCAACCACTCCTGTGAGCCCAACTGTTACTCCCGTGTCATCAACATTGATGGACAGAAACACATCGTCATCTTTGCCATGCGCAAAATCTACCGCGGGGAGGAACTCACTTATGACTACAAATTCCCCATTGAAGACGCCAGCAACAAACTGCCTTGTAACTGCGGCGCCAAGAAGTGCAGGAAATTCTTAAACTAAAACTTTCATGAGCTGTGAGTGAGCCTTGCGGGGCCTGAGGCGAACCAAAGTTACAATGCATCTCTTCCCCACCACTTGGGAGGGAGGGGAGAGGACAGAGACAGAATGAAGATTGACTGGGGCTCAGGGACGTAAGTAATGACTGCACTTCTCCGTCAGAGTCCACATCTTCATGTCTCACATGCGCACACTTATCCTTGTGAAAGACACGGACGATCAGAGAAGACCCTCAATATGATTGTTATGCTTTTTCCACTGCCCTTTTTTTCCCCTCCAGTATTTGTCGTCACTGTGGGATAGTGAGTGGGAGAGGGGGAGGGTGACTGGATGAGGCAAAAAAGACCAAACCCCATATACGGGTAGGGGCCTCAGATTTTGTCTTTCTTTGTTGTCTCTGGTCTGTCAGGACTCAATGACCAGCTTTGCCAGGAACGGCACTGTAGGGTTTTCAGTTTTCTTTGCTTGCTGTGTCATAAGTAAAAAGGACAGTACTTGACTGAGCTTTTCCTCGGAAGAGAGATTGTATCCACCAGCCAGCTCTGTGAAGGACGCTCTGAGCATCTGTGGTTCCTTCCACCATGCATTTCCAAAACACTATTTGTGAGCAGACTGGGTCTTATCAGAAATCTTATCGCAGCCATAGGTGGTCCAGTTCATTTCTCTTGGTTGGTCTGTCCTTTATTGGAGCCTGGGAAGAGTAAATAAGGCTAGAGCAGCCTTAAGTGAACGGAAAAGGGTTTTGGTAGCATTTTTCTCTGAAATTCCTCTTGTTGTAGAAGAGAATTCCTAGCTACCTGTAGTTACGGAAAGGGCTGTATTGGGCTTATGCTAACTGATTACAGAGTGATTCGCACGTTAGGCTTTACAGTCCAAGGTGGAAACCCTTGTCAGCAAACGCCTTGTTTTAGTAATGAAGTCTTTTGTAGTGTAGGAGCAACTCTTCTCCCATTAGAAATGGGCACTCTTCTGTGATCTAGGGAGCTGCAAGGTTTGCCAGGCGCGCACACATCCCAGAGACCTGCCTCTGAGCCTGTCCAAGCAATGGAAATCCATGAGCAGAGTAGCAGGAGCTGTCAGCAAAGGAGAGCAGTTCTGATAGCCAGTCAGTACTCCCAACAGAAACCAGCAAGGGCGATTTGCAGAGGTATCAGCAGGAGAAGCTCTGCTCAGATTATTTAAATAATGTAATAGGATAAATAAATCAGGCAAATAAGTGATTTCTTTAAGCACATCCCTCTCTCTAGGAGCCATTTCTAGGGTATGGTTTCTTCAGTCTTCCTTGTAAGACATAGGAATAGGCACCAAAAGGGGTCTAAAAGCTCAGTGGAAATGCAAGGCCAAACACTAACCATCTGAGCATACTCCTTGTAGCATTTAAATAGATCTTTAGGAAACCAGTTTGCAACTACCACAGTTAAGCCCACCTGAGTGAAATAGTATATCCATTGGAAAAGCAAAACAGAATGACACTAGTCCTGGTTCAAACGTGATAACTTCCCCTTATAGGTCCGCTCCACCCTTCCAAAAGAAAACAAAGCCCCGAGCCTGTTAAATTAAGTGATTGGATTTTACTCTGTTCTGTTTACAGTTTAGTATTTAAGGTTTTATAAATGTAAATATATTTTGTATATTTTTCTATGAGAAGCACTTCATAGGGAAAAGCACTTACGACAAGGCTATTTTTAAACAGTGGTATTATCCTAATTTAAAATAATCTGTTTTTAATAATGTTTTTATTTTCATAGGATGGTTATAGGAAATATCTGGCTGGATATAGTCTGATCCTTTCTCCATAGAGAGGGATACTTTTATTTTACGTTTAATCTTGTTCTGCCTTGTTGACTTAAGTAACTGTTTCCTGGAAGCTTTTTGCTGGACCTTAATTATATTGATTTGTCAAGGGGGAGGGCATGGGGAACAATCACCCATCTCAGGAGTTTGACTCAGTGAAACTTTATTTGAATTTCTGTTAGCATTTTTTTGGTACAGTTTCCCTGCCACTGGGCAGAAAGAAGTATTCTGCCTTGACACATGCCACTGTTGTATTTATAGAAAGGTGAAGGAGAGGAGGTAAGAATTGCTATTTTCACTTTTCCATTAGCTTGTGCAGGGCTCAGAATTAGGAATTTGGCAGGAAATATGATTTTTTTCCCATCCTGCTCGTTCCACTTAAATCTTGCCGAGCAGATGTGTCATCCTTAATAACTCACTGATTCTGTCAGGATAGTTAATGAAAGTCAGGGGTCTCTGCATCTCTTGTCAGATCACTTTAATATAAGCCCAGGACTGTGGCTGGTAGAAGGGAAATCAACTTCACATCACTCACCACTATTTCCAATGCAGCTTCTCTGGATAAAGAGCCAGAGTGGATTTTCATTCTGAGAAAATTCTCAACTCTCCAGCCAGAGAAACATGGTCCTGTGGAAAGCAAGCAGAGCAACAGAGCCCCAGCCCTGCCATTGTTCACCATCATCGGTAGGAGCAGGTGTGGAATTTATACCCACAAATGCACTTCTTAGCCCCGAGTGCCTCTCACTTGGAAACATACTTTTTTTCCTTTGAACTGTAAAATCATAATGCTCCCCTACTCCTCTCTTCTGGGCAGGCCTTCTACCATTGGCTGAACTAGCAGAGTGAAAGGCTGCTGTAAAACAGCAGCAACAGCCACCTATGTAAATCGGACAGCAGTGACTAATAACTCTTTAGCGCTCACAGCCTAGCACTATGTATCTGTGCCATTCAACCCCCGAGACCTCTTCCTCTGACCTGAGAATGAAATGTAGCGCTCAGAAGGGTCAGGATTTGCTGTTTCCTTTTTTTTAATTGCACTGTGTGATTATTATTTTGTAAAACTTTTTTAAAGGAAAAAATCCAAGTCAAAGCTGCATGTGTTACTGAAATGATTTGATGCACTGACAGTTTGGAAAGGCATGCACACTGAGAGGCCAGAGAGCACGCCTGGAGAAATCTCAGCTCAGCAACCCTAGACACTGCCCCCCTCAGCAATGCTGGGGGACAGTTCCAGTGTTGGACACACTGGTGAATTTGAACTTCAGAAGGTCTAGTTCAATCCTTTCCTCCTTCTCCTCCCACTATGATCCCTTATTCTGACAGAGTCAGCCTCTGCAGCTGACAACAATCCCATTCTTGTCTCTTGCCAACAATCTATGTAGCTATAAGCTATTTGAGAAGCAAAATTGAGTCCTCACCAGAAATCCACACTAAGAGCAAGCTCTGATCAGGAAACACTGCTCCCACAACCCCCTTAGTTAGGGGGAAAAAAACAAGAGGAGGGGGAAAAATAAGCGAAGGAGAAAACAGAAGAGAGATACCACCTGAGTCCCTCTGAGAACCAGGCACTAGAAATTTCCTCTAGCGTGAGGACTGAGAGAGCAAATGGATCAGGTTAGAATTTGGTGGAAGATCCAGCTCACTGAATGCTTTGCTGCTATACCTGATGTGGCTGCCTTAATGAGCAGCCGCTGTGGCCAGTGAAACTGTCTGTAACCCAGAGAAGCTGAATTGTGCTGACATGCAGGCTGGGCCAGGGGTTCCCTTGCTCCCCACTTCCATTGTTCTCATCAGTCTATCTCCAGCACAGAGGTTTTCAGTCACTTACAGTTTTAAACAAATAAAAGGAAGGCGGGGAGAAGCCTTGGCAGCTAGTATTTAAGTTTTCAATGATTCCTCTGTAGGACACAGGCCTATGGGCTCTTTAACCCTGTCCTGCCCAGGCGAGTAGTGAGCACAATGCAGCTTCCTCATATATGAATGTATATTTTATAAGGACTGACATAGATCATGATATCTGAAAATACTAAAAGTCAAACCTTAAGGCATTTATTTTTATTTGTACAAACCAATTTTTTTTAAAGGAAAAGCGGGTCATTGCAAAGGGCTGGGTATAATCTTTCTATTTCATTTTCTTTCATTTCCAAGCAATACCAGGTTCTTCAGCAAGATGGTCTCTGTGCAGAATCATGCCATTCAAATCCATACTACTGGTCCATATTCAACACACTTGCGAGTTTTTTTTAATAACTATAAATATGATATATATAGGAACTAATATAGTAATGCACCGTGTAATGAAGCCTAGTTCAGTATCGGTCCATGGCTTTTAATTCTCTTAACACTATAGATAAGGATTGTGTTACAGTTGCTAACAAAGGCAGGAAAAATAATCAAGCTGTGTACTTCTGGGTGAACAAATGTAAACTCAAGGGGGCTTGCTTGGCAGTAGTGCAGAGCACCTCAGCCTGAAGAGTGACAGCATTCACACCCAGGAGCCTGCTGCAGAAATGAAATCGTTAGACCGTAGTTTCCCTGCTTGAGGATTTTTCTGACCTTCAATGTTACCAGTCAGTACTTGTACAACTTGTTTTTTGTTTTGTTTTTGATTTTTTGGGTTATGAATGTTGGGGTACCACCTGCATATAGGGAAAAATGTGTTCTGTGCTTTCCTGGTATCTTTTTAACAAGGTACTGTAGCTTTGTCTATCAACCAAGAACTATACTTGTGGTGTTTCTTTTATTAAACTTAACAGTCTCTTTAGTAAATACAGGTAGGTGAATAATTGTTCAAAAAAAAAAAAGCTCTACAATGGCAAGGTTATGTTCTAGAAATAATACATTTCTTGACAACTTATCATGTATAACAGATCTTTTTATTTCTTTTTTTCTTGTGTTCTTCCAAGCTTCTGGTTTTAAAAAAAAAGGAAATGTCTAAAGTACATCAGTGTTAACTCCCTGACACAGGGACGAAGGAAATACTTTAACAGTTTAAAAAATGCTGAAAGCTCTGCGAAAGACTGAATGTAAAAATAAAAAAGTGTACATAGTTGTAAAAAACAAAAGGAGTTTTTAAACATGTTTATTTTCTATGCACTTTTTTTTATTTAAGTGATAGTTTAATTAATAAACATGTCAAGTTTATTGCTGCAGAGGGTGACTCTTGATTTACTTTATTTTTAAAAAGCTGGAGAGGAGGAGTTCTGGTGCCAGCATCACTCAGCCCATCATGTGAATCTCCCTTTCTTCAGAGAAGGCACTTGGTATCACGTGTGTTATAGCTCAACAGATGTGTGCTATGAAATAAATGAGTCCCTGCCCCCAAAGGGGATGGTTCTTGACAGGTGACCTCAAAGCAAAAGGGCATTCAGTGATGGCATGGAAGAAAAGTTAGTGTGTGCAGACAGGATAGCAAACTCTATTTGGGAGGTTTGAGAAGGGGTGTCTTGGAGTCTCTTGCAGCAGCATGGCTGTTGTACCAAGGGACACCGGTAGCTAAAAACAAGGCAGTTTCAGAATGGCTCCTGAAAGCTGGGGGGTAATTGAGCACAGGTACACACAAAGATGATGGCACAGGCAGCAGTACCAATGGAGACCTCTTAAAGAGCAAGGAAGGAGCCTCATCCCTCACAAGTCCATGGTCCCTCATGGACACAGATCAAGTGAAACACCATTTGTGAGAGTCACCGAGGAGCTAAGCAAACCCTGTGCCAACAGGTGTGTGCGCGGGGGGGGGGGGGGAAATACTTAACCAGTGCATCGGGCATCCATGTTCTAAGCACATCAGGAAACAAACATTCACGTATATGGGGCATCTCCCCATCACCGTGGCCTGTGTTATGGAGCACAGCTCCGTGGGTGGAAAGCTAGCTCCATGAGAGTAGTAAATATTTGTATGTTGGGAGAGCCCAAAGGCCTCGGCTGGGGTTGTGACTGCATTGCAGAGCAGTGCACAAACCAATACACGGAGAGGTGTGGGTGCCGTACACAGCTCCATGCACCTGGTGAGGAATTGTCTCGGCAGGGTTAGTTTCATGGGTGGTTGGTTTCAAATTGAGGGCAAAGGGAAAAAGGGGAAGGACAGGCCCAGCTTGTCATCTGCCCAGTGACACCTTTTGCTTTGGTCTCTGCAGGTGGACACAGTGATGGGGATTTCCTCGGGCAGTGTGGAAGCGAGAAAGGCAGAAATTGCATTAATGGGCCAGGCTGGCAGGTAACGAGTCACTGGGTTGGAGTGGGGCCGTTGGGAACTTCCTTCAAGGCGGAGACAAGTATCTTTTGTATTTGATACCCAGATGGAGGAGGAGCTGCCAGAGGCACGCGGGGCCTGGTGTCACAACAAGCAGAATAAGATCCTGGCAGAAAGGTGTTTGGATACGAGGGGAGCAAGGGGGCAGGAGTCCAGGCCAGAAGAGACGGTTCTGTAGCTGTTGAGGGGTCCGGGCTTGGACGACAGTTTTGGCTGGGTATGCTGGGGGCAGGCTGATGCTAGAGGAGGCATGTAAGAGAAACATCCAAAGGTAGCAGTGGCTGAACGTGCATCCTGCGTGTTCCCGTGTCTGTGCAATAGGAGCTGGTAGTGCTTTGGGTGGGGCTAGAATCCCAATCCCTGTCCCTGCCCTCCTCCTTACTGACCTCAGCGTCCGCAGCCCTTCTGGTGCGTTCAGCTCAGCGTGTGACAGCTTGAGTGTCTGGACTCTGCAATTCCCCTGGGTTAGCGGCCAGCGGGCCCCGGGGGCGGAATACTAACAGGCCCTGTGAACATTAACCTCCCCTGCTGCTGTGCAGTGCGGGGGGGCCCCCCTCCACCCCCCCTCCTATTGGCTACTCTTAGGCCAGCCTCCCATTTGATCTCCCCACCTCATTCCTGGCTTGTTGGAGGGGCCTTTTCCTTCCTCTGTCACTGCTGTTAAACATGGCTACAAGCAAGGACAGGGCAGTTCTGCAAGCCATCTTGAATCCCAGTGCTCCTTTTGGGGATATCCTTGGGTTTGCCGAGGAAGAGGAGGCGGCAGCAGTTCAAGGGGAAGGTGAGGTTTGATTTAGCAGCAGTTCTCTCTTGGGCTCAGGTTCTCGCTGGTAACTAAGGGTCTGTGATGGCTCTGATTTACCCTTCCCACTGGCGGCGGGGCTTTGCCATTGAGGCGGTGTGCGCTGGCATTGGTTAGTGAAGGGAATTGGGGGCTTTGCTGTGTAGACACTGCTGTAATCCAAGAGAAGACAGTGGAGTTACAGCAGGGAAGAATGTCGCATGGGTGTTGTGGAAAGACCCAGTGTTCCCCTGGCAGGGACTGACGGGGGTTTGGAGGCTCGGGAAAGCTCACTAAGAGCTGAGAGGAGAACGTGCTAACTAGATGTGAAAGGAAGGTATTGAGGCCTACCCAGAATGTGTCAAATGAGCACCAGTTTAATTGTAAGTGTAAAGGAAAGGTTTGTAGGGTATTTACTGTGCCTTCTAATTTAGTTATTGTGTTTCTGGCTTTTTTTTAACCAGGGCTAAAGTACACGGACCCCTTTATTTGGATCCCATTTGTCGGCAGTTAATTTTTTCTTTTCTCTAGCATATCTTATAAGGTCCTCTAGTACCTCTCCCATCAACTTGTCAGTTGTTTGACTTGGCAATTTTAATATTTCTGGGGTACCCCCATTTCCATACGGATCTGTCGTATCGGCTGTTCTTTCTAATATGTTTTGCAGTTTTTTATAATCTGTTTGTTTCTTTAAATGGGGTTTTTTGTGTTACATCTGGTAATGGTACTTTGCAATCTTTTAACTCCCATTTCGCTAGATCATTATTAACTATTAAATATCTCAACCCTGAATGTTACATGTAGGGTATATGTATGATTTTCTTCCTTTATTGCTAGAACTGCTCGTATTTTGAGCATGTTTTCTTCACTCTCATCCTTATTATGATATAATTAGTGGTTGAGAGGGCTTATACCTTCTGTTTTGTTTAACTTATTAAAGGGGCACCCTCTGCTCTTGTCAAATCCTGTTCATGATGCCATTTCGGTAAACGGGTTTGGTTCTTTAAAGGATTTGAAACTACAGACAGAGGAATACTTCTTTTTAGAGTCAAATAAAGATTTTTTATTTTTTCTATTTCCTTTATAATTAATTTTCCATTTAAATCCATTCACTATTTTTGATTCTTTTAAGACAATAGAATATACAAAGAAAAAGTAGAAAAACAGTACAGTTTAAAAAAAAAAGAAATAACTTCTAGTACAGATATACCCTACCCTCCTGATTTACCTTTAAACAATTTATGGAGTTAACAAATATATAATACTCACGTTAAGAAAGATAGAAGCATTGCTTAGATTCAGGAGATATTCTTTTCTTTATGTTTTTCCTTTTTTTTTGGATTTTTTGTTGCAACTTATGACCTGTGTTGTTCCCCTTTAAGAGCTTATTTGTTCCCCTTTCGGTGCTTACGTGTAGCAGCGAGATTCAGCGTCGGGGAGGGAGCTCTGGTTTATCAGATCTAGCTTTTTGGATTCGTAGCCCGTCCGCTCTTGGTCTGTTCCATCCAACCTTATATACCCTGTTTCGGTATTTTGGTATCCTCCACTCGCCTGACAATTGCTGACGTTAGATTTTTTGTTGTCTCATTCTGCCCTTACAAAAACTTTCATCTGCTCCATTTGGGGTAATCAGCACTTTGTTGCATACTGCTGTCTGAGTTACTTACTTCCCTAAAAGTGGGGTTATTGTTGGTCATCCAATCAAATTTTGTTTTAATTTTTATCTCCTGTATCTCACAATGCTGCCTTTCCTTTACACTTATAATTAAACTGGTGCTCATTTGACATATTGGGTAGGCTTCAATACCTTCCTTTCACACTAGAAAGACAAGTCAGGTGGACTGACCCAACCTTTCTGGGACTGGGGTCCATGCTCATTAGCACTGGAAAGCTCTTCTCAGCCCTGGAAGGGAAAATCTCTGCAATGAAAACCAAGTGGTGCAAGAGAGCTGCCTGCTTGCCCCCTGCCATGCTGCACATCTGTCACCTTGGCTTTGTCTGTGCGTAACTGTTTTTAAAGTGCAGCTGTGACAGTGCGTTAAACTGAGTGTGTGGCCATGGCATGAGTGCTGGAAGCTCTCCCAGTGTGCCAGGTAAACCACCTCTGTGAGGGGAGTGGCTAACAGTAGCCTGGTTCTCACTGGTGCTTAACTTGCTGTCTTTGGGAAGGAGGGTGTTTTTTCACACCCCTGAGAGTGACAGTGCTGTAAAGTGCCAGTGTAGACTTGGCCTTAGATGAAATGTCACCAGGGGTCTTAGCATCTGTTACTCTTTGCTGAGAGTCAGGGGAGGGGCCTACAGACCAGGACCAGAATGACAGCAAGTAGAAGGCTTTAGCCAATACCTGCCTCATCAGCTTCAGCCTGCTTTCTACATTCAGGCAGTTACTGAAGCATCTCTTGGCCAGGGATACTCTCCTGCCAGGAGCATCAGTACAGTTGGCTTGAGAGGTACTTGTGCAGGCTTCTCAGGCCACGTCGCCTTTCACGAGTTGCACAATTGTTACAAATAACCAGGGAGTCTGGCCTGGACCAAGGTGCTGAGAGGACCCCACTAGACCTGTCCACAATACTTTTCTAATTCACCAGGGAGCAGTTCGGACACTGGCTGTGGGCCAGGCCTCAGGCACTTTGCGATGAGATTCGTGGGCAGCGAGTTTAGGTGAAAGGGCAGGTGCGGAAGTTACACTGCTTGTTGGATTGAAGTGCGGCCTGCTGCTGCCCAGCCTGCATACATACCTGAGTAAAAGTGTCAGGTCGGAATGTGCTATCTCAGCAACCCACTGACATGCTGCTCTGCCCCAAGAAACCTGAGTCCCATCAGGAAACCTGAGTCCAAGATTAGCTCAGAGGCCTCATATTAATCCCAGGTCCTGTGGGCTCCCCTGTCCTATGTCTGGTGATGGTGAGACTCTTCCTTCAGTGTGCCCTGGTCTGGTACAAGGGATCACCTGTCCTCAGCTGGGTGTCTGCTCCATAAATGAGGCTTTTCCTTCACACATGTCACAGAAGGAGCTTTCACCTCAGAGCTACTGGAGCAAGTCAAAGAGCTGGAGCTACAGGGGGTTTTGGCAGCTGAATCTGGAGATGTGAACAGAGCCCTCGAGAAATTCAGCCAGGCCATTCAACTCCTTCCAGAGCGAGCCTCGTGCTACAACAATCGTGCCCAGGCCCTTCGTCTCAAAGGGGACGTGGCAGGTACTTGAGATGGGGAGTTGTGCCCATGACACATGGGTGGGCAGTTACACTTGGGGAGGGCTGCAAACAGATGGGTCTGATTGGTTCTAGCAGTGACTGAGCCAGTCTAATGGATAAGCACAATCTATGTGAATTGCACACAATAGTGGAGCAAATCTTCCCTTCAGTTCTGACTTTTAACCCAATAGTTCATGTGACTTCCCTGAGACCCATGATCTTCTTTTGGGGGTTCTGAAATGCCCCAATTTTTTCAGTCCCATTGTTTGTTCCAATGTGTAGCAATACTGGATGGAATTTGCTCTGTATTTACCAGGAACAAACTTGCAGGGCAATGAATGGGGTAGGATGAGAGGAGACACTTCCGGAGTTGCTGTGGGCTCAGTGAATGCTCCTGGTTCTTGGTGTTCCATAGCAGGTAAATTCAGAACACGTTCCTGTGAAAAACCCTCCCATCTGAGAACCTGCCCAGGTTGCGGGTGGATCAGAAGCTGGAGCACAACACAAAAAGTGGGTATTTTGTCTACTGAACGAACATTTCCTGAGCCTAAACAAGCCCCTCAAAAGGACCCTGTTTTTAATTTCGAAAATGTGGTTACAAGATCCCAGCTGTGAGAGTCTGTAGGTGGCTGTGGTCACTGCCCTGCAGCCTGTCGAATCAAAAGGGATGATACTTATTCTTTCAACGAAGGCAGTGGGAAGTTCACTGTGCTGTGCATAATAATTATGCGTCTAAAACCCCCAGAATCTCGCAGCTGAGTCCCAGCACATTGCACTGACCAAGGCCAGATGGAATTCACCTTCTTTCCCTTCTGCCTCCAAACAGGTGCCCTGCAGGACCTGGACACAGCCCTGCACCTCAGCAGGGGCACAGGCCATGTGGCATGCCAGTGCTTCGTGCAGCGAGGCCTCCTCAGTCTGCTGCAGGGGCACAAGGATAAGGCCAGACTGGATTTTGAGCAGGCAGCTGGCCTGGGTAGTGCCTTCGCTCGGCACCAGCTGGTCCTGATGAACCCGTATTCAGCACTCTGCAACCAGATGCTTTCGGAGGTGATGAGAAAGCTGCAGAACCCAGACATCCAGGGAAGCAACTAGAGCCAGTCTTTCCAGGCAAGGGTCAGCTGGGAGTGTCCCGGGGAGAGGGTTGCTGATGAATCGCTCTGCTGGGCCAGGCCAATAGGATGCCCTCCACCTGGGCCATCTCCATTGGTGCACCCTAAGAAATGGCTGATGTTTATGGGGAAGTTTGTCTTCCTCAGTGCCTGAGGCATCTCAGTCCTTAGTGCAGACCATATTCTGTCAGACTAAGATCTGTCACAGGCTGGTTCCTAGATGAGACCCCCAGGCAAGAGTCATGTGGCAGACACTTCCCAGGTGATGGGCCCCTGTGTACAAACCAGACCATGCCCCTTCCTTCCCAGAAGCTTTTGTTGTTTCTAGTAAAGCTCTAGAATCTTATGAGCGGATTGGCTGTATCAGAATGGCACCCTGTTGTGGACATGGCGCCCCTGTGGCTGTTCCTGAGACTTGCTGCTCCAGAGAAGAGCTGGCCGGACTTCAGCAATGCTCTCTCCTATCCCAAATAAACTCTCTACTTTGACTGGTACTGGCTGCAGTTGTCTGGGTGTAATGAGTGTGCTTGTCGCTTTTATGTGCAAGTAGTAATGAGAGAGTGCTATGAAAACCCCTCCCCTGCCTGCCCCTCTAGCCAATGTCGTCATCCTGTTCTCTTCCCTAGGCCCTTGTTCACATTTCACTCTGCTGGGGCCTGGAAATAGACCGGCCTGTGTTCAGTGACCAGCGCAATGAACTGGGTCTTTGGGAACTGGATTCAGCGGTTCTCAAACTTACTTTTTGGGCGCGGGAGCCCTTTACGTGCCTACAAATGTGTGCGGAGCCCCAGCGGTCGGTCCCTGATTGTACGTGTTTACCTCTGTGTGTCCAGCTTGTCAACCTGGCGGAGCCCCTGGAGATGTTTTAGGGGACCCAGGTTTAGAGACTCCTCCCAGGAGGTGGCAGGTTCAAGTGCAGGTGCAGTGTAGCACACCCTGTCCAGCCGCACCTGCTGCACTGCCCAGGGCTCCCGCAAGCCCCGGGCCTTTGCCACTGACATCGGACCTGTACGCGGGCGGGCCGCTGCGCTCGCAGCAGAGCCCCGGCAACCCGAACTAAGAGAAGCGTTCACACGGGCCCGTGGCGGGTTCGGATTCCGCCAGCCAATGGGCTGCGGCGCCGCGCGGAGCCCGGCCCCCAAGCGAGGCTGGGACTGCAGCGGGCGGGCGCGGAGCCAGGGCGGTGGCGCCGGAGCCAGCTGCAGCAGCGGAGCTGGGCCGGGCCCCCCGCTGCCGGGATGGGCAGCGCCCCCGCGGGCCGGAGCGCTCGCTGGGGGCCGGCGGGGCTGATGGAGCCGGCTCCAGGCGCCTCGGCCGCCGCAAAGAGCGCAGGTAACGCGCCGGCCGCTGCGCGCGTCCCGGGGGCTCCCCCGCCGGCTGGGGCCGGGCTGCCCTGCGCGGCGCGGTGTGAGCCCTGCCCCTGTGCCTGCCACGGGCGCTAACGGGGGACTGAGAATCCCCTGCCCTGGGTTCGCAGCGAGGAGGCCTGGCTGGCCGGTGGCCCCGGGGGTCCCCGGGTTGCAGTGGGGGCCGCATGGGACCAGTTCATCCCCTAGTGCCGGTGCCCAGCGCAGATGCGTGGAACCCCCCGCGGATGCGCTGTGTTCGCCTCTCGCTCGGCCACAGGCCCGAGTTCACGATGGGCCGATTCCCTCAGAAGCCACGTGGAGAGCAGCACCCAGGTACCGTCTGACTCTCTCCTAGCGCCGGGGCACTGATGAAATTGGGGACCCAACCGGAGCAGAGATGGGGCCCACCAGGCACCCGCCCAGCTGCCGTGCCGCCCTCTCGCACATGCTGCTGTTGCTGCACGTTGAGATGCTAGTGCACTCAGGTAAGGCCCTTGCATGGAGGGCAGTCCCCGTGCCGGGGGGGGGGGGCAGACATGGGCCCTGTGCATGGTGTGTCCGTGCATTGCTGGGGCTGGACTTGCCCCCTTTCTCCATCCCAGCTTGTGAGGGGCCCCCTGAAACTGAGTCAACAGGAACTAAACCAAGGCCCCTGCTTTGGGCTTTGGTGGTGAGGGAGGAGGCTCCTAGAGGTCATGCCTGCCAAGGCTCCCTCACCTGGTCTGTTGCAGTCTCCTGGTCCTGGACTGGCCTGAGTCCAAGCTCCCCAGCTGCTGCCTCAGCCAGCTCAGTGCAGCCCAGATTAGATTCAGAGCCCCCAAGCACTAGGCCTGTTCCACTGTTGGATGAACTGGATCCCTGGTGTGTATGGAGCAGGGTTGGGGGTATAGGATAAGCTCCTGGCTCAAGTGTGCTGCTTTGATGGCTTTTCCCTCCTGACTCCCTGTAGGGATGGGGGAGCCAGATCCCAAGATCAATGGACAGTCGTTGTTGGTGAGCACCATGGAGGAGGATGAGAGCCGCGATTTCACCTGCCAGGTGGACAGCTGGCAGGCCGGGCCCATGCTCACTTGGTACCTGAACGGCAAGAAGCAGGAGACCAACAGCTCCACGGTGGTGACCACCTCGGCTGAGGCCTTTGAGCAGAGCTCCAGCACTTTCACAGTGACGGCGCAGCGCGCAGACAGGGAACTGAACTGCTCACTCACAGACCCGGCCTCTGGCCAGACTTCCAACGCCTCGGTGCTCCTCAACGTGCAGTGTAAGGATCAGCCCCGGGGGCTTTGCCTGGGCTCCTGCTCCATGTGGGCCAGGTCCCTCGCCCAGAGAACTCAGTATGGGAGAGACCAAGAACACTGATGTGGCATCTCTCCCCTCTGCTAGTCCAGCTGTGCCCCTCTGTCCCTCCATGGCCCATGGCTATTCCAGCTCTGTCCTTTTTCTCCTCCCAAGCTCTGCTAGGTCCCCCCAGTCCTGACCATGCTAGCCCAGCCCTTCTGCCTTGTCCCCAGCTTTCGTGCTGCCCCTCAGTCCTGACTGCAGCCCTGGGTACGGCAGGCAGAGGCAGCTGGTTACAGAGAGTTCTGAGGTGCCTCGGGTTCCCCCAAATGTGTTTCTCTGGAGAGTTGAGGATGGGTTGGAACCAGCTCCCCTGACTGGAGAGGTTAAGAAGGTCCGCACTGGTCCTATGCAGTTAGGCACAAGGGGATGGGAGAGGCTTCCCTCCCGCCCACGCTTGTGTGTCTGCACCAAGGAGGTAGAGAACACTGGGGCTGGACTGGAAGGGGTTAATTGTGCAGTGCCCTGGATGCCCTGGCCAGCTGCAGGGAGGCTGTCATGATTCTTATTGGCAGCTAATTGGAGCCAGCACCAGAAGGGATTGAGCCCTGCTCCTGGTTGTCAGATGTGCAGAGAACGCAGGACAGTGACCTGGATCCATCACTAACGATCCACTAAACTGCACTCCCTGCCCGCCCTCCCCCGCTCCAGGGTCAGAGTTCACTAGGTTCAAGGGCAGGGACCAGCTTGATCTCATACTTGCTTGGTTTGTGTTCCTCCCTGCCCAGTTAAACCAGAGATCATGAAGATGAATGCAAAGTACCAGGAGGCCAAGGACCCGGGTCTCTTCATGGTTCTCTTTGTCCTGGTGCGGGCCAACCCCCCAGCCAGCATCACCTGGACAGACCAGGATGGGCACGTGATGCTGAATACGTCTGACTTCCTCATCCTGGACACCAAGAGCTACCCCTGGATGACCAACCACACTGTGCAGGTGCAGCTCAGCAGCGTGGCCAAGAACTTCTCTTTCAGTGCAGCCAACAACGTGGGCATCACCAACTCCTCCATCCTGCCGCCGGGTAGGTGGTGCTGGGGCTGGCGAGCGTTGCAGAATAAGGCTCAGCTGACAAGGGACCCTGGTACTTGAGCCTGGGCAGGGAGTGCAAGTCACCTCCCCAACCTGGCTCTCTCAGGCAGCCTCCAGACCGGGCTACAGAACAGCGTCTCACCAGCTGGAAGGGTCCAGTCCCGCCTCTTCCGCCCCCTGCGCTGGGCCATGTGGCGTCACCCAGACCTGCCCTGCCACCCCCCCCCCAGTGGTTGTTTGGCAGCATCCGAGAGACGCTGGGGGTGAGACAGGGAGGAGCTGGGTGGTGGGGCAGGAGAAGCCCACCAGTGTATGCTCAGCGCTTGCTGTTTTTTTCTGTGGTGCTGCAGCCCCAGAGCACCTATGGAGTCAGGGCCTGTGATCACTGATAAAGTTTGCAGATGACACACAGGTTGGGGGAGAGGTAAATAATTCGTTGTAACAAAGAGAAGGTGAAGGGGTGACGTGGTTGCAATCTCTGAATATTCACATGGGGAGCAAATATTTAATAACGGGCCCCTCAGTGTTGCAGAGAAAGGTCTCGTGTGATCCCGTTGCTGGAAGTTGAAGCCAGACAAATTCCGTCTGGAAATGAGATGTGAATTTTGGACGGCGAGCGCAGTGAACCATTGGACCAGTGTAGCAGGGGCTGTGGTTGGTTCTGTCACTGCTCTGGGAATTCCTGGCCTGTGTTATAAGGTCAGACTCGATCGCCTTGGCCCCTCCTGGCCTTGAATTCTACAGACGTGTGATGGGGGAGCTGAGGGTGCTCTATGGGCATGGCCAGTGACCACAGCCCGTGGGGTGCCATAGGCCTGCTTGTGCTGTGTCTGGAGGTCTCTAATGGCGGTGGCTGGCTCTGGTGCAGGTCTCCTGGACACCCACGTGGAGCTGCGCCTCCTGACCATCATTGTTGGAGGAGCCTTGGTGCTGGGGACCCTCCTCTGCCTCAACACCCTCATCGTCTGTGTCGTCTGCAGGAAGAGGAAGAAGGCATCAGGTGAGAGTTGGACGTGTCAGCACTGCCCATGCACTGGACACTGGGCTTTTCTTTGGGCATAGGAGTGCACCCGCTCCCAGCCGCGAGGGTCACGGGCCCGTTGCCCAGCTCTGTGTAAAGACCAGGCTGCCAACTTTGCCCGTAACACTCTCTTTTCTTTGCCAGGGCTCCTGGGACCTACGCCTCTGCCTCTGAGGTAACCCACCTGCCCCTCGCTCAGAGTCTCTGGTCTGCCAGGGCTTGGTGGAGGGGTAAAAATGCCTTCTGTATTCTGCTTCCCACACCCTCACTTGTCAGCCTCAAGTCTGTACCTCTCCCACGCCTCTGTGCCTGCCTCTTGAACCCCGTCACTACCTTGGCATGTGCAGTTTTTAGGGAGGGTCTGGGTTTACTCAGAGCTCCTGGGGGTTGGGCAATGGCATTTTTGCAAAGTGCCATGTTCACAGCACTGGAGATTGGAGTCCTCTGCAGGGACAGTCCAGGCACCCCCTGCCCTGCCCTGCATTGAACAGACCCAAGAGGAGGGTCCAGTGTCTGGGGCCAGCTAGGGCCGACTGTAATTTGGACCCTTAGGAGCTAGACTGACTCCTCCTAGCTCTCTTCACAGAGGGGCCCCAGCTGTAGCCTGAGGACAGTGTCCAGTCCCTGACCCAGCCCCCCACCCTTGTGCATTGTGGTTCCAGGGGACACGGATGCAGCAACAGGGGTGTTCCAAGGCTCTGCCGACCCAGTCCAGAATGAGCCAGATCCACTGAAACAGGCGCATAGGCATGAGGGGGGCAGGGCCTCTGAGCTGGGGGGAGGCCTGCACCGCAGTATGTGCTGTGCCGCCGGAGGGGGCTCTTGCAGCCCTTCAGTTTTGTTCCTGTTCCAGCGATTCCAACAACCGGAAGCTGAACAGCGTGCGACTGCCCCGAGAGAACATGTCCCTCCCATCCAACCTGCAGCTCAACGACCTCACGCAGGAGACCAAAGGTGAGTTCCCTACCAGAGCCAGGCAGCTCAGGGGGACATCCCACCTAGCAGATGGGTGGGATTTCCCATTGACCCAGTGTGACCCTTTCCCCCAGGACTCCTCTCCTCCTGCATCTGTCTGGGGCAGGAGGTGCTTCCTCTTTGGCTCTAGGGCTCTGCTCTGCTCTGGGTACCTGCTGCATTTGGAGGGAGGGCTGGGGCCGGAGTCCCCAGGTAGGGAGTCCCGGCTGATTGGGGCAGTAGACGTGTGAGACTCCTGCTAATCTGAAATTCCTCCTTCCCCTGACAGCCAGCCATGGAGACACGGGAATCCAGACGGAGCGGAAGGACAATGCCCTGTCAGAGCCAGAGAACAGCCTAGGCCTTGGTAACAGAGGGAGCATGACTGGGCGGCAGAGGCCCTGTAGGGACAGGGAGTGGATCTGGAAGGTGGTTCCATCCTGTGATGGACTAGTGCAAAGTGCTCACTGCTGCATGCACTTAGCCCAGCTCTGCATGGGGGAGTGGGGCGCTCAGGTGTAAAATGGGAGGTCAGCCGATGTGTGGGGATGCACAGTATGTGAGCTCAGGAGGGTCGCCCTGCCAGCTCTGGTCCCTGGGAACTCTTGCTTTGGGCCAGTGCTGATGTGTCCTAAGGCAAGTATTCGATGAACAGCGAATAGCAAGAAGCTGGAGCCCTGCTGTAGAGCACGATCTTCTGCACTCGAGACATTGCACCCACCTTAGTCTCATTCGCTCCTTGGACTCAGAGACGGGCCAGACCCATCCAGGACATGGCTTTGTTTGGCAGCAGGGAGGGTGGGCTCTGTCGATTCTGGCAGGGGCTCTGGGAGAGACCAGAAGCCCTGCTGATGAGAATAGAGCTAGTAAGTAATGCTGCTCCCAAACTCGGGGTGAGCGATTGTTAGAGACCAGCTCTTGCCAGCGGCTGCTTCAGGGAACTCCATGGGGCTGGCTCCAAAGAGAAGGCTGTAGTGTAAGGCCACAGAGTGGAGCTTGTTTCCTGACCTTGTGTGGCTGGACAGGAGAGCAAGCAGCAAACCAGCAGAGCTCTCTGTGTGGGCACGTACAACATGGCATGTCGCTGCTCTCAGTAGCACTCTGGGCGGATTGATTTAAATCAGCCACACAGAAACCTTGGTATAAAGAACTGATTTTATCTTCGCTTGCATTTGTACCTTTTATGTTCCTAAAGGAAGACTGAGTCTCATTGGCTGATAACCATTAAAACATTTTATGCAACTAAATGCAGCCATTTCACTAAAGCTGCTGCTTTTTTTGCTAACTGGTAAGTTACACTATGGGACAAAGTCAAAGTGAGATACTTCAGCTACGTTAATTGTGTACTGAAGTCGAAGTAGCTTAACTCAACTTTTGGCGCTGTGCACAGTGCAGGAAATCAAAGGGAGAACACTCTCCCATTGACTTCCCTTACTCCTTGTGGTAGCAGGTTCACCAGCATTGACTGGCGCACCCCTCTCAATTTGAATTAGCTGCCTTAACTAGACCTGCTAATTTGAACCCAGGAAGATTGACAGCAGCAGCTTCAATCTTCTCTGTAGTGTAGACATACTCTATATCTGCATGTTTATTTGGGCTAATTCAGAGGCTTAACTTTCATATGTATTATGTTGGAAATACAAATTAAATTAAAATGCTCATATGCATTTTAAATTTGTTCATGTACTAGAAATGTAAGAGAATTTTTATGAAGACATGATTTTATTTCAAACTAACTGGTTTATTAAAAGTATTTGTAGGTAGCAAGTTGAATTGTTTCTGATCACCACATCCTTCAAGGTTTTAGAACTAATAGATCATATTCTCTCAAGCCAGTTTTTTTCATAGATTGGAAAACAAGCTTTTCTGACTCCCAATCAGTTTAACACTGAATGAACTAGTCATTTAAATGAATTAGTTGAATGAACTGAAATTAAGAAAATATTCTTGCTGCACCTGCAGAAGAGGCTTCTGCTGTCAAAGGCTGGTTTAGCATGCCAGCAAACTGTGGTTCCAGGTCCTTAGCCAGTGATTCCAGCCGTTCAGTGGTTTGCCTTTCTTCAAAACTTGGTAGCAAGCATGTATTGCTTATTTAATTTACATTTATTTTAATGGATTATACCATCATTAGACCTCTCCCTGTGCAGATATAAAAAATGAGCTGAAAGTGGAGAGGCTGGCAATGGCAGGCAACTGCCATGGATACATTTTGAACAGTTTGGGGCTTCCTACAGCTACATTTCCTGCCCCGCAGTCTGGCCTGGCTATGCAGTAGGGTAATTGTAATGGCATTTCTTTTGTCCTCCAGGTTTTGTCCGGTTCCCGATGGTTGGACACATTTATAAAGTGTCCAGCATGAGCAGTGATGAGATATGGCTTTGAATGTGTAGCTCCTGTGGGGTACAAATTACCCTTCCATCTTCTGGGATGAGTTTACTGACCCATCAGCAAGGCAGACACATCCAGGAGCTGATATTCTCCCCAGAATCCCAGATGACAGAGCCCACCCAGAACAAGCTCTCTGTATAACGACCATCCGAGCTCCAGCTGAGAAGTGCGCCGCCAACTTCTGGGGCCTGCATCTTCCCCACCCTTCTGCCCCAAGGATCCTGGGTGCCTCAGCTAGTCTTCCCTAAAACACCATGGAATCTCATTAAGAACTGTCCAGTGTGCTGGGAGCAGTTGGAGCACCAGGACTGCAACTGGCCTGTGCTCCTGCCCGGGAGCAAGAGGAATGCACGCATTCAGCAGCCGTGGTCATTTCATCTCCCCTCAGGCCTGGGGAGCATCCATCTCTGAGTGGATCAGAGCTGTGGGCAGGAGCTGCTTCAAGGAGTCAGACTGCTGGAAGTGGAAGCAGATGAGGTAATGTCAGCATCTATGGGGGGGAGGTGGAGAGAGGGGCAGGGAGCCTGGCTTGCCTAAACTCCACTCTGTCAGTCACAGCTTCCTTCTCAGGCCTGGCCAAGTCCCTAAGTCCAACAGCTTTCAAAGTGGCTCTTGATTTTGGTGCCCAGGCTGAGTCCCGATGGCTGGGGTCTGCTGTCCCCAGGGGAGTAGGCAGCTCAGAAGATCAGGATCTGGGTATTCCAAGCTATTACAGGCTTCAAATATTAAGGACCACTTTGGAAAATGTGGCCTGTCCCCAGGGGTGTATTGTGCAGTAGGAGATGGAACAGACTTTCTTCCCCATGGGGCTGGGAGGGGCGAAGCATGCCAAGAATGGCAAATGCCAATACCTGACATAGTGAGCCCTGAGGCAGTTGTCAGCTGCTCTGGTTCTGTGCACCTGCTGTGCAGGGCACAGGTGCGATGAAACAGCAAAAAGAGCATGAGTGCCCCTGGTGCTTCTCTGCTCCCAGCTACCTCCACCCTTGTAATGAGCAGTGATGGGCTGCTGCTGGGTAGCCCCTATTCAGCCTCTGAGAACGGACTGGGGGTGGTAGCTGAGTGAAGCCCATGGCTGCCTCCTGGAGAACCAGAGTGATAAAGGGAAGCTCTTAGTCTTTGAAAAGAGCATTTAGGAGAGATGCATCCCTGCTCTGCCCTCATTTACACGCATGCACGTCCTTGCAGAGAGTAGGCATGTGTCACGTTTCTTCACTCTGAGCCCAGGCACTGCAGTACGCAGCAAATTTCTGTGTGAAAAACCACTGAGGATCTAATCATCCACTGCAGTGACTGGTGTGTAAATCCTGTCGACTAGAGCTGCTGCAGCACCTGGGCACAAGGATGGCTCTGGGGCTTTTAGCCTTTGCTGTGTGTCTTGCTGTGGTGACCGTCTTTTTGTGAATGCGCATCTGCAAAGAGCAACTCTTTCCTAGGAGACTCCCATTTGTGACCCTTCTCTCCTGCCAAGAAGTCAGCATGATCTGGGTGCTAGTGAACAAGCACAAATGGAAGTGGCCGTTCAGGCTGGCCAGCTTCTGCGTAATACATTAAGCTATGCATCAAATTATCTAGCAGCTGCTAGTTCAGTTAGTTGTTTTCAGATGCTGCATTGTTAGGTGAGGCATGTTTTTTATGTAACTTAAGCACTTCAAGAATAAAATGCTGTAATCAAAGTATAACACAGAGCTGCTTCTAAACGGACTGATGCTCTGGCACGAGTTATGGGCTGGAGGGACCTACCTGGGCTTGGCCACTTGAAAGGCTGACTCCCCGGAAGAGCCTTCAGCGGTCCTCTCCCAAGGATCTCAAAAGCACTGACCAATGGGTTGTCTCAAAAGAGTCTGGAAAATTCTTCCAAAAGCAATAAACCAAAAATTGTCTGTAGCAGTGGCCGGTTATTTCTAGTGTTGTGTCCTCATCTCCCAAAATACAGAGCAACTCTAAGCCAAATTCTGCTGGAAGTTACAAGTGTAAACCAGGACTAGCTGCTGGATGTACCCTAAGCTTGTGCTCTCGCCTCTCCCCAGAGGGTGATAAAGGAGACATTTCACGTGTTAACTAATGCTACCTCCAGGAACCAAGGGGGAAAGAAACTCCACTCTTCCTTACTGTGATGGTATTACCACCATCTCCCTTCTGTTGGTGCCCTTAGTATTCCTCCTTGAATAGCTGCTACTGAGCTCCCAACACAGAGCAGAAGTTCATCCATAAAACTTCCTTCTCCCCTTCATTTGCTTCCAGTGACAGCTCTTCGCCTTACAGGACAGGTTTACACAAGCACACACACTGGTGAATACATCTCTTTATTAGAAATGCCTAAGTCCACCCCCCCAGGTGAATGACATGTTTGTGGCTTTCATCTCTCCATTCAGTGGCTGAATCTTGTACTCCTCTCATAATGGAAACTGCTGTGGAGAAGCAATTCTGAGTCCATTCCTGCAGTGAAATCCTGGTTCTCCAGCAATGTAGGCTGGGGATCTGGGCTAGTCATATTCCCCATCATTAGCACCAACCCTGAAGCTCAGTAGACTGTAAAGCCACGAGGCTGATTTCAGATTCCTAGGACATTGTTACTCGCAAGCCTGCTGAACCATCTGGATGTGAGTCATAGGGAAAGGTTCACGCATTTCCGGTTAAAAGCCACAAGTTAAATTCTAACCTTGACTAATTCATCCATCTGCCAGTGCAGAGAGAAAAGATGGTTTCAGTAATGCTTTGCTCTGCTGGTTGTCTTAGGCCAAGGCTCTACTCCTAAGTGCAGGCCCTAGCTCTTGAAGAAAAGGTCTTTTTCTCAACTGAAGCGTAACACTTCTGCCTCTCCTGCCTGTGAGGGTGGATTGGATAGAGGACTCCCTACCTTTCTCCCTTCAGCCAGGGCTTTGAAGTGCTGTGGGGAAAGAGACTGTGTTAGTACAGTGACTTGCTCTGGTCATTTGACAACACAAAGCCAGCTGTTTAGAGAGAATATATTTAGACCACCCAATGAAAAAACTCCCAAAAAACTTCAGAATTTCATTAAGCAGAAAATTGATGCAATCTGAAAAGCTACTCAGCTACATTAGTGAAACAAAGGTTTCCATTTCACCCTACACAGTATAATCTCATTTAGAGGGAGTAACTGCATTCATTTAAAAAAAAATAAAGTTTATGGCGGAGAAATGGGGAAACAGATGAGGCAATGATCCCCATAAACACATTAATAAAAAAATGAAAAGTATATTAAAATTAATCAGTGGAATGTAAGTGAATTTATGGTACTGTGATGGGCAAAAGCTGGGCAGAATTTCTCCATCTACACAGCATGTATTGAAAAATGAAAGACACTTTGGAAAGTCCTCAGGAGGCTCCAGAAGAGAGAGAAGCAGCATTTTACTGAAATGTTCTGCAAATTGCCTTTTCTAAGAGCCCTAATGACCTGATCACTCATTCTCCAGCTGCTACTGGAAAAAATAACTCAAGCCAGCTATTGTCTCCACTTTAATCTATTAAGAAACAAGGAGAAATGGGTTGAAGTTTGCTGAAAGGGGGTCACTCATTGCCCATCACCAAAGAGGAGTCTAATAATTGTAAGTTATAAGCAAGGGAGAAACCTCTTCAATAATAGTCAAAATTAAACTCAAGATTAAGATTTAAACCCAACTGATGAGAGGAGAGTGTGGAAAAGCATCGACTGCAGTATGTGATCAACTACCACAAAATTGAGGAAAGGGACCCATAACAGCTTTCCTCGGTACAGCTTTAGGGATTTCCATAGGCCAATGTATGTGAACGTATATACTAACTTTATCTCATAAGAATGGCCCATCTAGCCCAGTAGCCTGTCTGCCTCAGATGGAGGGAACACAACAGGTAATCCTCAAATGATCCCTCCCATATCACCCCTTTCCAGATACAGGCTAGGGACACCATTCCTACCCATCCTGCCTAATAGATTCATGGAGGTTAGGTCCATTAATGGCTATCTAGCTCTTTTTTTTGAACCCTGTTAAAAGTCCTAGGCATCATCACATCCTCTGGCAGGGAGTTCCACAGGCTGACTGTGTGTTGAGTGAAGAAAAACTTCCTTTTGTTTGTTTTAAACCTGCTGCCTATTAATTTCATTGGTGACCCCTAGTTCTTACATTGTGGGAATAAGTAAATAACTTTTCTTCAAGTTTTATAAGACTTGTCATAAAAGAATGGATGTCACCTGCATTCTGCAACATGCTAGCATGCGTTTGGGGTCCTCAGTGAATAGCAGGAACTGCTGGGAAAGTGATGCCTGTTGCTGGACTGAACGAGTGACCCAGCAAGGTCACTTCTGGAAAGCATGAAGGGAAAAGATGTCCCTGTTCAGATCCTTTGGAACTTTCTGTACTTGTAAAGTTGTTAGGAAGCATTTGGTTATCTGCTTCCCTAAACCTCCTGCAGTTTCAGCTGGGAAAAGATTTTTCATTAAGTTCTCATTCAGCTTCCAAAATGGTATGCCCTTCAACAGCAGGTGTGTCCTATACGCACATGTAGGATGTAGCCATGGGAAGCCTGAGAGGTGAAAACAGCAGTTATAGCTAAGAAATAATGGAAATGCTTCAGAAAGAGGCCAGGATATGTACTGTTGTTGGGTGCTCTTCAATGCACAAGAGTTGTTGTGAATTTTAGGACAAGTGACTTAACATTGCCTTCCTCCCTTGTAACAGTGACAGCCTGGAAGGTGGTGGACAGGGCTGGAGTCACCTACCTGTGAGTTTTTGAACTCTGAATACAGCGAGAAGAGGACATGCAGGGACTGGACCCGACTCTTATAGACAGGAATGTCCAGAATAGCTAGGACAAAACAGCAAGGTTGTGTTTAGTATCCTTATGTTGCCTGGGCATGGGCCCTCTCCAAGTAGCAATACCCTCTGAACACCTCCATGGCAACCCAACGCTTGGGGGCTTTACATGCTAAGTTCTTTCTTCCAACTACAAGCACCATCTGCTTAGGTTGGGGCTAAACTTGGCTGCAGAGGTCTCTTGCTTTTCCTAACTATGGTGCCATCTCTAGTGCTACTGCGTGATCAGTGAATAGGACAGGGTCTGCCACTGAGTATACAGAGGGAACAGACACATTTAGAAATATGAGGCACATCTGTTTCTCTGCTCAAGGACATGATACTTGGAACACAACACCCATCTCCAGAAAAAACAAGGGCCATTCACCTTCCTGCAATGTGAAACAGCTACAGGTTCTGAAGGGACCTCTTATCAGCCCGTCCACTGGGGGCAGGCTGACCCCACATCTGCAGCCTAGTGATATAAAAGGCTAAGCTTGAATGGTAAGATGCAACAAATGCACCTGGAATACCTCTTCCAAACAGGCAGAGCACACTGCTGTTGGGAGGAAGTGCTGCCTGCTCAACCACCGTCTTACGGGTGTAACACGTCATACTTTGTGTGGTGGTGGTGGTGCGTGGAGGGTGGTAAGGAGCTGACAATCTGCTGCCTTTGAGAAGATAAGCGACGTGTACAGGTTCTTTGCTTACCACATATCATGTCAATGTACTCAGCCAGGCCACAGCTGATGTCTGCAGTTGGAAGGCTCACCTAGAAGGGACATGGAGAGGAGACTCATGTTCAGTTCCCATACAGCAAGAGCATGGACTAGTGTTCCCAGCAGAAAGAAAGCACAGCCTGGACAGCAGCAAATTAAGCTTCCTCCTTGTCCCACCATATAAAGGGGAGGAGGTCAGGGAGACGGAGGCCCATTCATCGCTTGGCATCTCTACCAACGTGGGGAACAATTAGCATCGACTTGTGATGTGGATGCCTGTTCCCTAAGAATGGGACTGAAACTCACCCATTTCACACAGGCCGCTGAACAGTTACTACAGGGTGGCAGTTTTCAACCACCACTGATTGACCTTGCTGGATTTGAGGCTTAAGCTGATGAACTAGAGACACCAAATTGCCTAGACAGTAGTTTTCCTTCATAGTGATACAAGAAACCCAAACAGCTCTGAACCAGCCTGTGTGAATGAGGGACAAGATAGTGTAGAGACACAGGCCAAAATGAAAAAAAAATCCAGATAATGCCTGTAATATACAGCTCAGGTAGCTGTTAGGTGGGCTGACAACCTACCTTTCCCAAGAGCTCCTCAAATTCTGGAGACCATTCCTGCATCAGAGTCTCAATATCGGGCACTGGCCTGCAAGGGGAGAAAAATTAAACACAGTAGCCCAGCATTAATTCTGCAGGATGTGAGGCTTGACAGAGTGCACTGAAAACAGACTGGTGAGACTGTGACACAGCAACTGCACTCTTATCCTCAGGCAGAAAACACACATTTGCCTCTCCAACCACACAGAAGGGTACTGACTAAGCAGCTTTCACACAATTAGGGTATTTAAGGCCAGGTCCACACTAGGGGATAAGTTCAAATCAAGATACACAACTTCCTCCTCTCTTCTGACTGTGCATTTTGAAAAGTGTTAACTATAGTTCTTTGCTGACATTCAGAGCCTTTCATATCAGCACTTCACAAATGTTGGAGAAACCTTTCAGTCCTACTCCCAGTAAGTCAGAGTTGCTATCCTTATAGGACAGGTGGAGAAGCTGAAATGCAGAACTGAAGTGACTTGTCCAACATCGAACAACATGTCTGGGGCAGGTAGAAAATAGAACCCAGGAGTCCTGACTCTTAGTCACCTTCTCTAGTTGCTTAAACATGCTCCCTTTCTACAAAGGCAAACTGTAGCTAGCTGAATTACACAAAGTCAGCAGGAGAGACATTCCATTGATCAAAGGCTACTCAGAACTGCATCTCTGCATACAAGACAAGCGTAAGGAGTAAGCAAAGTAAATTACAAAAGCAGGAGACTGCAGAGAGTTCACCTGGTGTAGTGCACAGTAGCAGGAGGTTTGAAGCGATGTAACTCACTGATACTCTCAATCCAGTTATCAATAGCTTTGGGATTCTTCTCTGCATTCTCCAAGCTCTTCACTTTTATTTGCTGCTGGGAACAGAAATGAGATTCTAGAGACAGACTCTCCATGGCTCCCTGCAAACCCTGTGCTTCATTCCTAGATGGGCAGTGTGGTTTTGTTCTCTTTCCCAGCTGCGTTAGGTCATCCAGCATCTGCATACTGGAGCAGAACAGTAGCTGGCAAAGAACACAGTTACCCAAACCAGATAGGAACAACCGCAAGAGATGAAGCTCTGGCCCAGGGAAACAAACAAATCCAAACTCTGTTAATTAAGGCACGTGAGTCAATGAGAGCAGACACACAGTCTAATGGCATGGTAGGAAAATGTTTTCCGTTCATGAGAACTTCAAGTCAAATCCTTACTGTGTTGTAAGCATGGTAGTGCTACAGACACCCAGATTAGAACAAGACTCCGTCTTTCTACTCTGTACAGTGTGGGGTAAACGACTCTTATTTTCATAACTTACTGCAACGTTGTGCTGTTTGGAGTTTTCCGTTAACCAGAGAGAGAGCACCGTGGGATCTGACTGTTTTGTGGATGGCTCATCCAGTACCAACAGGCCAAGGTTATCTGGCTTGCCATCAGGCCGTGGAACCTGCAGATGAAGAGGAACTGATTTTTGTTTCTTCTAAAGTAAAAAAAACAGGCAAGTTTAAAGGATGTTTAAAATAAGCCCTTTTAAAATACTGCTTTGGAAGATCATGTTGCTGTGCACAGACTAGCCTTAGAAAAAGTAGTAGGAGAGAGCGTTGCAGAGCTGCCTGGCACTTCTGGATCAGAAAGAGAGCTGCAGTTTAAATGGGATGCTACAGAAAACAGAGCAAGAAGTAACATCAGAATTAAGATCTCTGCTCTATCCACTTAAGTCTCAAAATAGATTCAGAGATCCGATTGTGAAATTTCATCAAGATCAGCAGAAATATTTAATTATAGAAAGCCAGAGAGCATTCAGAGCTCATTCATCTTCATTACAGCTGCACTCAGGAGACCTGATATCCACCAGAGATAATGATCCCATTTACACACTCATTCAGCTTCCACAATCAGTCGCATTATCCAGTATGAAACTGCAAACAAGAGAAATTATTGTGTTCCAGTCACGTGGGACAGAAATCCAAATCTCAGACATACTGGAAGGATAATTCAGAGGTAAAACTAAGAATGAAATTCTGGAAAAAAAACAAACCCTTAGAAGATGGCAAAATTCAAGAAAAGGAGGATTGGACAATCAGACAAAAGGCTCTACTGAATGTACCTGAATAGCAGAAGTGAAGCTGAAGAGGAGGAGTTGGATCCCTGAGGGACACTTAATAGTAACTACAACAATGTAAGAAAAAAAAAGTACTAAGTGTGCTTTGATTGGGGTGATAGAGGCAGCAGAGTGGGAGGGAACTCCCTCCACCCTCTTTTAGTCTTGTTAATCCTAGCTTTCTAGGACAACTCAAATAATAAGGGGGCACCGAGAGCCATAAGTGGGTTTGGGTTCTTAATCCAGCACCCAATGTGCTGAGATTACTGCTGTTCCAACAAAGAGAAAAGCAAATGCTACTTTTCACTAAGTTAATATTGTTTTCATGGGTGCACAAGAGGGAAGGATCTGAAAGCTGTGTACCTTTAAGAAGGCATCAATGTCTCCAACAGCTGGAATAAAATCTGGAATGAAAGGCTGCAGTTTGTGTTCAAGCTCTATCATTTGTGGAGTGTACCTGAGAATAACACAAGCAAAGTATCATCCAGGAAAATAGTATTTCTTTCTGTAACCATTTCAACCACCCGAAGGACATTCCAACACAGACTCCTTATACTCACCTCCTTATATACTGGAAGAGCTCTTTAATCTCTGCAGACACTGGTAGATACTCATAATCTGCAGGGTTGTAGGCACTATAGAAAAGAGATATTCAAGACCAACAGATTCTGGAAGATTAACTTAATGGAGAACTTGTATCTGATCCCCTAGGGGTGTGTTAAAAGAGGAGAGGGCCTTGAATGCTTTCCTTAGCCTAGTATACCCATACTGGGGGCTGGATCTGGCTACAGAACAAATTTACAGATGAGATCAAAAGAATCCAGAGTTTGACATCTTTAAGAAATGCTTCAAATTCTTCCTCTTTGAAGATGTTTCCACCATAAGAACACCACTCACAACACCGATTACCCCCTTTCTTGATTGGAGTTTTAATTAATAATATCATAGTGATGGGCAGCAAACCAGACTCTCAACAAACTTATATTACAATACAATGTAATGATAAAACAATTACTTCCCTTGAGGCAGGCTAGCCTGCATGCTAGACATCTGTACTCTCTTTCAGACAATTGCATTCTGTCTTTGTCCAGCACAATGCTTTGAGTATATTAATGGGTCCACTAATATCCCTGCCTTCTGTTACTGCTAGTTTATCATACTAAGTCTGAGTTTTTGCCAGGCTACCTGGCTACGCTCTATGCTACCTCAAAATGTTCATGAGCAGGTATTTGTAGGCAGGAAACTTAACAGGCATACTTGAAATTAAGAATTCTCCCTGTGTCAATGAACACTTCAGAATCTTGCTTAGGAATCCAAGTTTTAAGTTTTCTAAGAACAATTCTATCTATGAACAATGCATCTTTACTGATGCATGTCAAATCCCAGTGACACTCGTCCTGTCCACACGGTCAATGGCATTCCCTCTACCCTACCCTCCCCCCTTAATATAGCTATATCGTTGTATCTTCATTTTTCAGGGCTGATACTCTGAAAACTTACTGTGCCATTGCATCTGTATATTATCTGTCTCAGCTTTTAAACCCCTTATCCCACACTGTCTAATCTAAAGACACATCTGCACAGTACTGTCAGAATGTAACATTACTCATTTGGCCTGTTAGGATGGAACAGGTCTCTCTCATAAGGGAGATCTTGACTTTAATTCCAGTGGTTCCTCTAACTGTTCTTATAAATTGAGAGTCCTTCATACCCCTCCAAAGGGGCTCCATGCTCCTCTTCATCATCGTCATCGTCCGAGTCAGTTTCAGACGAATCATCCTCATCCTCTCCATCCTCGTTCTCACTAAATCCTCGCTGTGGGGCCAGTTGAGCTACCTTCTTTTCCTAGGTCATGTTAAAACCAAAGTTATGGTGCAACAGACGTTCCCAACAGCCCCATTTCCCAGCTCTGCCATTTTTCATTCTAAACAGAAAAACACCCTCTGTTCAAAGTTTGCCACATACGGGTGGCACTGCTGTGTGAAAAAGAAACTTCCTTGGGTGGTATGGAAAAGGAATGCCAGCACAGACAATTAATCTAGGGTTACTACTGCTCTTAGTCTGACCCAAATGCATGGGTTTCAGCAATGGGGCGGGGGGGGGGGGGGAGGAGAGGAATATTTAGTTCTAACAAACAAGAATTTATCTTTTTTAGAGAATCTCAAAATGGTTTATAAACAGTACTCAGCCCTTTCCAAGGCAGTAAGTACTATGATCCCACTTTACAGCCAGAGAAACTGAAATAGATAGGAGAAAACTGGCTCACGCAAAGCCACACAACTGATTAGTACAGAGCTGGACATAGAACTCAGGAGTCCTGACCTATAGTCAGTGTATGTTCTCTAAACTGTAAAAAACACTCCCTACGTTTCCAGCCAAACGTGGGTGTAAGCTATTGATCTCTGACAACCCTCTTTTTATCCCACTTCAGCCACTGAACAACAGTGGGCCTGGTAAAAGCAACAAGGAGTCCTGTAGCACCTTATAGACTAACAGATGTATTGGAGCATAAGCTTTTGTGGGCAAAGACCCACTTCGTCAGTGGGCCTGGTATTCATTATATCCACACTGGATGGTATCAGCTACCATGATGTGAAAATTCCCTTCTAGACTGATTCTCCCAAATTCATATACATTGTTCCATCTGTTTTACTTGAAGAAAAAAGAAATCTGACCCCCTCCTTACCTTCTATTTCTAGTACAAATAATGTGTCTTGCCAAAAAGTACTGCAATTACATTTCTTTCTACTCAAAATGGGTCTTAAAAAAAATCACAAAACATTAAGAAATTTCCCCAGTAGGACTCAACATACAGATAACAAGTCCCAGGTAGATGGGGGCTACAAAATGCTGTGATCAACTACATCAGCAAAGAAGAACATGGACAACCTCATACCTTGTTTATTTCTTCATCATACTCATCACTGCTGTTATCAGCCATGTTTTTGAGCTGTGAGCATGTGGACCTAGGACCTGCTGAAGAGATCATCAAGAAGGTTTCTGTATATATGCTACCCAAGCTTGGTTGTGAGATTGCAGCTTGGATTATCACATTGAGGCACCTATCTACACAGGCCCTACACTGAAGTTCTAACAGTCACGTTTACTCAATTGCAGCATGAGGCTGAACTAGACTAGACTGCAGCTGGGCTAGCCACGGTGGAAAAGCCCAAATCCCTATTCCACCAACCACGTGCACGCCTAGCTTTGTGACAATTGTCCTTACCGCATCTAGTCTCTCAAGCTTCTTTTTCACCCCCAGGGAACACCTTTGGTATTTAAAACGCGCGCGTTCTGCGTTACCCCCACAGCACCGTGCGTCCAGCGAATCCCAACGAGCCTGCTCCCCTCCAGTTTTGAGGAACTGAGTTTTCATCCCCTGGGGGAGGCTAAGACGCTGTAGCAGCGAGGCTCAAGCTGCCCGTCGGTATTTAGGGCGGGAGCGGAGGCGGCGGCGGCGGCGAGGGAGGGAGGGAGCGGAGGCGGCGGCCCTACCTCGCTGCCGTGGAGTTGGGGTGTAGACACTGGCCACCTCTTCGGAGTCGTTGATCTCCAGGCTCTCGTCGTAGGGCTGGTTTTCCACTATTTTGGTCTAGTGACAAAGACAAGCGCGTCCGGGTCACTGTCGCTGCCGACTGCAAAGCGCCGGGAGCGGCCTGGGGCTGCCCGGCGGGTGCTCGGGCCTTTCGGGACCCAGAGCACCCGGGCAGCGCCGCCCCCTGCTACGGTTTCAACCCCCGCCCCCAGTCACCTGCAGGGCCTCCGCCATGTCCCGGCTTTCAGGGCCCTGCCCGAGGCCGGGCCTCCATCACCCCCTGTGTCCCGTCACCCTGGAGACTGGCTCTCGCGAGAGTTGCCGCCCCAGCTCTACGGCGGCCGGATCGAGTCACGTCCATGCGTCTCCTCTCCTGTGGAAAGGGGAGGGCGTCGCGCAGCGGCCCCTAACAGCCGGGCCGCGTCACTGCACGGAAAGAATGACAGGCGCGCGGGGCTGTCGGAGCGCGGGCTGGAACGCGCAGTCTGGGGGGGGGTGTGTTTCTGCTTCTCACCTGCGTGCGGGCCCCGCCCCTGCTCGCGCGCGCATGGGCCTCCCCAGCAAGGGGCGGGGTCTCCGGGGCTCAGGGGCGCGGCGGGCGGGGGAGGAGCGAGGTGCTCCCGCCCCCGTGCGTGGCGGCGCTTCCGGCTGGGGACGTGGCTCGGCGCCGCCATCTTGTGGGGCCGCGGGAGGGAGACGCGGCGGCCGCTGCTGAGGCCGCGGGAGACTGAGCGCGCCGGGCCGCAGTCACGCTCCGCCGCCATGGTAAGCGCCGGGCCGCGCTCCCGCCCGGCCTCTTCGTGCCCCTGCCTGGCGCCTTGCCGCGGCGGCCGCTCGCCCCAGGCCTCGGGCCGCCCGCCGGCGTGTGGCTCTCGGGGCCTCGCGTGGGCCTGCCCCGCTGTGGGGGCCTCTCCGCGGGCAGCCGGCGATGCCGGTTCCGGGCAGGTCCCGGGCCTGGCCTGGGACACCTCTGCCGCCCTGCCAAGCGGCCAGCCCCCTGCGGCGGAGAGAGGCTTGTGGCACCTCGCCGCTCCCGGGCTTGGTCACACGGCCGTGTGGACGGGTCTGAGTCTAACCTGACCGCTGGACATGGGCTGGGTAGATCCATGTGTAAGATCACAGCAGTACACACAGTTGGCTAAAACCTGTCTACAAACGTGTGAGAATACTGTAGTTCAACGTACTTTATTGCTAATGGTATTAACGTGCATAACCCTGTTGTGCAGATATTATCTTAAGTTTACGTTGGCAAAACTTGAGGTGCACAGCAGTTAAGTGGTCTTCCCGAAAATTACATGAATCAATAATATATCTGGGAAAATAATCCAGTTGTCCTCATGATCTTGTGACCTCAGACCTTGTGACCCTGCATTTGTGGGGGGTTTTAAATCTAGTCCAAGTACATTTACTTTGCTTGTCCAGTTGAAAGAGCCTTACTTTCAGAGACTGATTACTTCACACTGTCTGAATATCAGGTTCCTTTAAGTCATGTCAAGTGGGCATGAAAAATTGCTTACTAATCCTACAGTTTAATATTGGTCCAGAGTTTGTATAAACAAGTCAATACATCTATATGATCTATATATCCGCTTGGAACGATACAAATATATACATATATATAGCTTCATGTAGGGGATTTAAACGTGTATCAGTTGTATTCTGTTTTTTATGAACTCACATTGTAGCTCTTTGTATTGCAAAGAGGCTAGATTGGCTCCTAATTGCAGTAAATTACATTTGACTCTTTGTAGTAACAGGCTTGTACACAACTTCAAGCATGTGGTTTTTGTGGCCAAGGATAGTATAATTTGCTTACATTTCTTGATAAATTAGTAAATGGGTGTTAAACAGCTTCATACCCTGTTAGAGGTGGAGAAACAACTTTGACTGATTAGAGAAAAGACCTGTTAAATGATATAGAGGAAAATGTTACACATCATAGAATCATAGAGCTGGAAGAGACCTTAGGAGGTCATCAAGGCCAGCCCCCTGCTTTAGGCAGGACCAATCCCCACTATATCAACCCAGCCAGGGCTTGGTCAAGCCGAGACTTAAAAACCTCCATGGATGGAGATTCCACCACCTCCCTAGGTAACCCATTCCAGTGCTTCACCACCCTCCTAGTCAAACAGTTTTTCCTAATATCCAACCTAGACCTTTCACACTGTCATGACAGTATAGCAAGCAAAGTGCAGTGTGGGATAATTTGCACACAAGGACAGATTAATTTAAAAGAGCATGTACCTTTTGGGGTTGTTCCTTTGAATAATTGTTCTTCTTTCCAGCTAGTTTTGTGGTCTTTGAATTTACTGGGATAAATATTTGAACTGTGTTTTAAAAAAAAAGAGAGATAATTTGACTCTTTTCTTAGTAAGCATAATGCATCAAAATCAAGTGCTATATAACTTTGTTTCAGTTTCAGATTTGTACATAATATCAAATTATTTCTATTCAAATATCCTGTGGTGTTTGAGGATTAGTTTGATATAATTCTTAACTATTCACATTTCACAGCTCCTTTAATGAGGAATTGCTTTGCTATAACCTTTTATTACTGGGAGAATATGTAATTTAATTTAGTGAGGCTAAGAACAATGTACATAAGAATGGCCATACTGGGTCAGACCATAGAGACCAGTATTGTCTTCCAACAGTGGCCAATGTCAAGTGCCACAGAGGGAATGAACGGAAGAGGCAATCATCAAGTGAAAACCCTCCTCTTTCACCCATTCCCAGTCTCTGACAAACAGAGACTAGGGACACCATTCCTACCATCCTGGCTAATAAGCATTGATGGACTTACCCTTCATGAATTTAAATAGCTTTTTTTAATCCCTGGTAAAGTCCTGGTCTTCACAACCTCCTCTGGCAAGGAGTTTCACAGGTTGACCGTGTGTTGCCTGAAGAAATACTGTCTTTTTTGTTTTAAACCTCTTGGCCTTTAAAACAAATTCCAAACCAAGAATACCTAATTTAATTTTTGTCCCCTGTGAAAAAGAATCAAAATATTTGCAATGCAGCATAAGATATTAAGTATCTTTAACATGGCGTATCTCTTGCTTTCCCAAGGTAGTCTCAAGAAATTATGGCAGGTTGAAAATTCTTACTTTTTTAATGTGGGGTGTTTGTAATGTGCTCTCCCCACCCAGAAAGTACTATCTCCTAAGTAACAAAATTGTGAATTAATAAATGGAGCCAACCTTTTAAAACCTAGTTAAATATTGAGGTGTTAGACTTGCAATGTTAGTTAAATCTAATCAAATAAATCCGAACAACTAAATCTGATGTTTGTTTATATATTTATGTTTTTAAGTTACAAGATATGCAAGCTGCCATATGCAATTGTTCAGCATAGCTGTACTAAGAGTGAGGACTTTCTTGAAATTCTTGATCTAGAGACCTTAGATTGTGCAGATCACTGGGACATTTTATATGTTAAAACAGTATTTTTATACTCTAGATCCTTGCAAAGTGGAGACTAAGGATGTGTTAACTTTTCTGAGTCTCCCGTATTGACGCACTAATCAGTACTAACAGGCCAATGTCCAAAGCCTGAAAAAAGTCCACTGTGACTGAACAGTGGAATATGCTCAAACCTGACATACATGCTTTTGGGTTGTCAGTGACTGGGATGAAGCAATGACACATCATCAGTATTTGCTTCCTAAGTGGTAATGCTTGACTCAGAGAGACAGTGTCAAAGGAATTGCGGTACATTATAAGCATACAGTAATCTGTGACCGCTTCCTTAGGTGAACTTACATTAATTGTTTATACAAGTTAAAGGCTTTTAAAGAATATGAAGGCTTTCTTCTTTAGTAGAACCTCTGAATTTTGTGTGTGTTTACTGCCTCATTCAAGTGGTAATCAGACTCAGCCATCCTAGGGTAGTTGAAGGCTGTAAGTTAGGGCTACTCAACTGTGGAAGCCCCCGGGGGCCACAATGATGAGCACATGCCGATGGCCACAACCTAAGTGTGGTTGCATATACATGCAAATATATATGCAGTTATATTCAAATTACTTTTCACATTGACAGGCATGAATACAGAGATTAAGACAAGCCTATGCAACACACAGGCCCAATTTAAGTCAGTTCTGCTAATATTAATACAATGCAATATTTACCTGCTTTCCACCCATCTCACAGCACTTTGAATGAGTAATGACAGTCAAGGAATTTAACTACTAAAATGCATATCAACAGAAGACCGTTACCTTACATTAGTCCAACTCCGAGAGCAATGCAAGCCCATGATATGCACAGGTTAGAAATGAGTCTCAGGTTCCCACCATTGCCTAATTGGAATACAGCATATCACTAGGCAGTCCAGAAGCCCTAAGCATACTTACTACATCATCCACAGGGGCACTTTTGTACAATGGACTGGCAGCCTTTGTGGAGATGTCATCTCCCATCAGATGAGCCAGAGGATTGTGAATGGAAAGCAACGACAGGACTTCCAGGACTGTAATAGTGAAAAGCTTACAGCAGGGCTACTCAACATGTGGCTCACGGTGTGGTTTGGGTTTATGCAGGGCTCACATGTGGCTCGTGGGTGGGATCCTTTGAACATGGCCTCCACTGGGAACAAGTGGCAAGTCAATGTAACTGTTGCCCAGATGGGATTTAATCGGTTTCATCAAGTATCCTGTCCAGCTAGGAGTGGCTTGTGCAGTGTGTGGTTATGAGCATGTTCAACATAGGGTCCTAAATTTGTCTGCACTTGAAATATTTGCTTAATCAACAAAGAGCATGAAATAAAGAAGCAATTGTTGAATCTTTGGCCATAGAAGGCAGGTTCTGTTGAAGACTCTCAATTCAATTAAGTAGTTAAGGTAATCTCTTTCTAGTAGAGAGAAATTATTTGATAGAAAGCTGAAGTTTCTGATAGAACCTTAAGATATATAGTGGCAACTCTCCTACTGCTTTTAAATGATCAGTTATGTGAGAACATCTGAAAAGTACAAGGGACGCTCAATGAACAGTAATTAATTTTTAATATTTTATTATCAATGTGTTATCAGTTAATTTGTAAAAGGGTACTGTGCAAAGAAAATAAATTTAAAAGTACTTCCTTATTTGTTTTTAATGTTTGTATTAAAACAGAATTTAAAACAGTTCTACCTTTTCAGTATCTTTGCCTTTGGATTACTTCCATAATAACATTCAGAGCTCTGTTTGTTCCCCAAGTACAAAGCAATGTTCCACTGTGGGTTTCCAGTACTACTTGGGAATATAATTTAAAAAAAAAGTTTGGTGAAAATAATCTTTTAAAAGAAATGTCATTAAATCCTTTCCATTGATGATAGATATGGTAAAACTATTAACATTTGCCTCAAAGGCTAAATTTTGGGCCTAAACTCCATAAATGTACCTTTTTAAACAAGCTGATATGTGAAACAAATAGCAGCATTTTAATAATGTCCAAAGCACTTTGAAGGCGTTGCTGAAGATTAATGTTTTAGTAGCTCTGTTCTGACATTTGCCCTGCCCATTGACAAGTGATCTTTTGGTGTGGTTGAACTATTGGTAACCTCACTGAAGACCATGTTAATGTATGTACGTAAAACTCCATTGGTCCAGCATCCAATTCTCCGGCGCTCCTGATGGTCCAGCACCAACAGGAACCTGGAAGTGCTCCAGGCAGCCAAACAATTGGAGCTGCTCTGCGCCAGGCTTCCCCGATTCAGCCGCTGCTGAAACTGACCAGCAGCTGAATTGGGGACTCCTGGGGCAGAGCAGCTGGAGTGCTGCCGGGTTGGTCCCGCAGCACTGTGGGGCAGCGTTACGGGACCAACCTGGCAGCACCCCAGCTGCTCTGCCCCAGGCGTCCCAGATTCAGCCACTGCTGAAACTGACCAGCAGCGGCTGAATCGGGGATGCCTGGGGCAGAGCCGGACTATAGGAAGGGGGGGGGCTATGAGGGGTCTAGGGTGGCATCCCCACCCCAGACCCTTCATAGCCCCCCCTTCCAGTAGTCTGGCATATCTGATAATCCGGCACCCCCTGGATCCTAAAGGTGCCGGATTATCGGAAGTTTACTAATCTAGCAAGTAGCATTTGAAATCCTTTTTTGTGTGTTTGTGCTTTAAGTCAATCTGAAGACTTGTTTAGAACACTTTTGAGATTTCACTGCACCATTTGTGTTAGAGCAGTCTATGAAATCAGGTTAGGTAGCTGTTAGCTCTGACCAGTGTGACATGGATTTGGTGGATGGGAGGAGCACCAGAAGCCGAAGTGGGTTCTCCCCCTGGAAGCATTGTGTTCTCCAGGCTAAGCGGAAGTATGGATGAAAACTCTATACGTTAATGTAAATTTTTGTTTTTGATGCTAAGTATACCAGGCACTTCACAAAGCAGTATGAATGTAAGGTCTCTGACCAAATAGTTTCACTTTCACAGTCAATGAACATTATCTTAAAGGTTTTGTGAGACTGTCTAGTTTCAGGAAATGTGTATGATGAATTTAACTAACCAGTGCTTGTATTCCTCATAGGTGCTCTTGGCGGCAGCCGTCTGCACAAAGGCAGGAAAGGCCATAGTTTCCCGGCAGTTCGTGGAGATGACTCGCACCCGCATTGAGGGGCTGTTGGCAGCCTTCCCCAAACTTATGAACACCGGGAAGCAGCACACGTTTGTGGAGACCGAGAGTGTGCGATATGTATATCAGCCAATGGAAAAGCTGTATATGGTGCTGATCACCACCAAAAATAGCAATATCCTAGAAGACCTAGAAACACTCCGTCTCTTCTCTAGAGTGGTAAGAACTTCATTCCAAGTTTACTTAATATGCATTTTGGATGATACTGTCCTGAAGCAATGATGTTATAAAGTGCTGTATTGGGGAGCTGTTACTGCTATATCCACTGCCTCATAATAGAATCTAATCTATGTCCCATTAGTGACCTAGAAGTAATCATTGAATCTGATCCTAAGTTTCTTCTCTCTTCCTTGACTGAGGCCCATATGGAAGAAGTGTCTGGCTTTGAGTTAACTTTCTTTGATTAAACCAGAACAACCCAACCCTTCAGTAAAATAAATATTTGTTAACAAGTATGGAGTGCTATAAACAAAACTAAGTACCACTTGTACAAAGTAAATAAATAGAATGTATTTAATTTGCTGTGTGCAATTGGTATAGTAGTTAAGGATGTTAAATTGCAGTTATATGGCTAATCATGTGGTCGATACAATTTATATCGACTACGTGATTAGTCAAGAAGAGCTGCTGGGCTCTTACTACATTTAAAATCCAGAGACTGCACTGTGGATGGCTCCCAGAGCCAGCATGAGCCGGGACTGCTTGGTCTCGGCTTGAGCTGAGTCCAGCAGCCCCTATTTGTGGTGGCCAGTTACATCCACTGCAAATGGGCTGCTCTGGCACCAGCCACTTTTAAGCTGACATCTCCCAGCACTGGTTCCTGTTTTCCCACCCTTCCCTTGCTGCCTTTCATAGAGGCAGCGGTGGTGGTGGGAGGCGGGAGGGGCTGAGGAGGAGGAGAGGAGAGGCGAGGCAAGTAGTTGATACTTCAGTCAGCTACTCACTAACATCCCTAATAGTAGTAATCCTGTTGTAAAAATCTATCTGCATATGTATTCATGCTATCATCTGTATAAAGCTTTGAGATTTCTTTGTGTGTCAGCCAATTACAGCCTGGGGAGCTCCTGGAAATCACTGCTTACTATCTGCCAGTTCAGTTAAAATGTAGCTGAAATAGAATATTATAATTCAATTTAGTCTTTAAAATGCATGTTTTAATAGTGTCACTCTTTCCCTGTATTAAGCAGTTGAAACAAGCAATGACTGGTTATTGACTTTAAAAAGATAGGATTGGGGTGGCATTTTGGGGCCAGGCAAGGCTGGGAGGGTCACAAAAGTGATGCCTTTGGGTAAAATTAATCCTAGTGCAGACACTACATGAGGCCTCAGGACCACTTCAAGTCTCACATACTTAAAATAGAATGTAAGTAGTGCATAGGCCTTCTGTTAAGCCTCTGCACAGGGGAGAATTCCACCTGTACATATGGTGGGGGTAGTTAGTCATCTTCTCTTCCTTTGCAGAGACCCTTATTTTAATTATTCTCCCTAACCAGATTCCTGAATATTGCCGAGCTCTGGAGGAGAATGAGATCTCTGAGCACTGCTTTGACCTGATTTTTGCCTTTGATGAAATTGTTGCCCTGGGCTACCGTGAGAACGTAAACCTGGCACAAATTCGGACCTTCACAGAGATGGACTCACATGAAGAGAAAGTGTTTCGAGCAGTCAGAGAGGTGAGGCAGAGGCATTCCATGTCTTAGTTATGTGAAATGAAATTGCTGGTTTCTGTACAGTGAGATTGCTCCTAAGGATGTAATAGTGTAGTTGAATAACCGATAAGCAAAAGCTTATAGGTTAATGCTATAGACTACATATGTTCCCCTCCCCCCGCCAGTAAATTTTTCAGCAGGCTGGCCAGCAGCCCAACTCAGTCCTGGCTCGCGCTGGGTTCGGGACCTTCCCCCACTGTGGCTCTACGTTTAATATGTATTAGGAGCCAGTTGGGCAGGTAGCCCGGCTCATTTCTGGCTCATGACTGGTCTGGGAGCTCAGCCCCGCTCCAGACAGGGGCTGCTGTCACCCTGTGCTGCTGCCACCCCTGAAACAGAGGCAGCAGTGCAGAGTGGCAGGGAGCTCCTCGGGGGTGGGCCCGGAGTGCGCTGGCTGCCAGCCTCACTCCCGCAGACTGTAAAATAGTTGAGTAACTGATAAGAATTCATTAGGTTAATCAACTACTCAATTAACCAGTATTTAACATCTCTAGTTGCTACTGTTCCAGGTTTGATCCTAACCCTTAATTCGTCAGTGATCAATTTTAACATTTCATAAACAGTCTGTCCTGCTTTCGTCTCCTCTTTCCGTCCTTATTGCACTTTGACAAATGGAGTAGATCAGTCTTAAAAATCTAGTCAGTTGCTGTTCTTTTTCTTCTAGACTCAAGAGCGTGAGGCAAAGGCTGAAATGCGCCGGAAAGCCAAGGAGTTGCAGCAGGCCCGAAGAGATGCAGAGAGACAGGGCAAAAAAGCACCAGGCTTTGGTGGATTTGGCAGCTCGGCTGTATCTGGGGGTACAACTGCGGCCATGATCACAGAGACCATTATTGAAACAGAGAAGCCCAAAGTGGCACCTGCACCAGCCAGGTACAAAACTGGTTCAGGTAGACTAGAGCCCTGGCCAGGACTGGGATAGAGCCCTGTATCAGGACACGGGTCCCGTAGGACCTGTTGCCCTTATAATGGGAGGAAGATTAAAATGGCCCAGTGCGGGGCTGTAAGGTAGAGCATGTTCATCAGCAAGAGAAAAGATGCTGAGGACTGCTTGTTAAAATGAAAGGCTCAAGTTTTGGATTGCCTTGCTGATTGACTGCATTGCTAGACAAGTACAATTAAATGATGTAGAGCAAGGGTGGCCAGCCTGTGGCTCCAGAGCCACATGCGGCTCTTCAGAAGTTATATGCGGCTTCTTGCCTAGGTACCAAATCCAGGGCTGAAGCTACAGGTGCCAACTTTCCACTGGGCTGGAGGGTGCTCACTGTTGAACCCCCAGCTCTGCCCTAGGCACTGTCCCCCTCCACCCTTTCCCCCTAGGATCCTGCCACTTCCCACCCTCTCCACTGGGCCTGTCACACCCATGCTTCCCCCCTCCAGTGTCTCCCACTGAGAAAAAGCTGATCCCAGTGGTCAGGAGGAAAAGGAGGCGGCACTGACTGGTGGGGCTGCCAGTGGGCGGGATGTGCTGAGTGTAGTGGTGGGGAGATGATCAGGGCTGGTGACATAGAACTGTTGCTCTTTGGCAATGTGCATTGGTAAATTCTGGCTCCTTCTCAGGTTTAGGTTGGCCACCCCTGATGTAGAGGGATGCTAAAAATGCACATAATATGTAAGGTTTAACTTTAAACTGCAGAGCTTTCAGAAAAGCCTCCGTGTATAACTCGTTGCTGCTGGGCCTGGCCCGGGCACGCCCCGGCCTGCAGTGGGCCCCACAGGGCTGGAGCAGTCCCTTGCCCATGATGGGTGGGGAGCTGCTCCAGTCTCTACAGTTAACTGGAACCAGTAAGCCTCACCCATTAAGGGTCAGACTTCCTGATTAGCTGGTTAACCTTTTACTTCCCTAGAAGGGCTCAAAGTAAAAGCTGTGATGCTGGAATGGTCCCATTGTAATGATGTGAAATTTGTGGAAAGGTTGTATCTGCTGCCGTAGTTGTCTGATACACGTTTCCATCTCTTTCTTTTTTTTCTTCTTTAGACCATCAGGCCCCAGTAAAGCTTTGAAGCTTGGAGCTAAAGGAAAGGAAGTGGACAACTTTGTGGACAAGCTGAAATCAGAAGGCGAAAATATCATGACCTCTTCTGTAGGCAAGCGTTCCTCAGAGGCAGCCAAGGTTCTCGCTGCGCCCATTAACATGGAGAGGTAGACATTGCCCTGGGCTGTAAGAGGGATGCTCTTTTCAGTTTGACTAGAGACTCTAGTTATGTCTTCTAAATATGTTAAAGCTCTTCATTTTATGAAACAGATTTCCTCACACCATACTGACCCTTAGGCTTTGGGTAAAATTTTCAAGAGGCTCTGAATTTATTTAGGCTAAGTTCCATTTTCAAAAGTAACTTAGAAGGTTAGGAGCTTGGGACTCATGTGTTTAAGTCATTTAGGTGAATTGGAAATTTTACTCCTTGTCTTCTGAATTTGTATTCAACCTAATATTTCTTTCTCCCAATTCTTTTATTTCTGGATGTCTGCCCCCTTCAGATTCTGAGAGAGAGCTCTCATCTTCTTACCTCCTCCATCTGCTCTAAACTCAGCTATACAGAGTTTTTAATAGTTCTTCATGTTTTCATTCCTCTGACTCCTTGACTGGTTTTGTTCTTTTGTCTGGAGCTTACCGATTTGTCAGCAGATACCAGGTATTGAGGTGACTGGTTCAGAAGTCTGCTTTCACCACTCTGAGTGTTGGTGGAGCCTTGAAGAGTTCCTGGCTTATTTCCAGTTAGAGTGCATGTATGCAAAATTCCAGTGTTCCATGTTGGAGCATAGAGACATTGCTGCCATTAAAGATGGCATTATGGCTATTTTATAAGGCTAAGTGAAACACATGATTCTGACTACAGTCCTTTCTAGACAAGTTTTCATGTTGCCTACATATTTTCTATTCTGTACTGAATAGAACAGCTTGGCAGTGCAGTACATAAACTCATATAGTGGCTTTTCAAGCACCAGAAGTATCCATATGTTTCTTCCCAGCGTTCAGCTCTTTCTTTTGAAAACTGCCTAAGTGTTCTACAGAGGAAGAGCCAGGGTTATGTGTTTGGGCTCTTATCTGTTCCAGGCTTGTGCCATGCACAGGTGATTCTAGTGTCTTCTATGTGAATCTGTTTCGAGCAGAAGTGCATGTTTCCATAATACTGGTCTGCATGACTTCTCTCTGAGTTGTCATTTTTTGACAACATCCTCTTAAGCACTTTTTAAAAAATTGTCCAGTCAGGTCTCAAAGAAACAATTATCTTGTCTGTCAAACTAGGGCATTTGGTGTGTATTGGGCTTTTCTTTTCTGTCCAGTGTGCATATGAAAATCGAGGAGAAGATTTCCTTGACTTGTGGTCGTGATGGTGGGTTACAAAACATGGAACTGCATGGCATGATCATGCTGAGGATCTTAGATGAAAAGTTTTCCCGGATTCGCCTCCATGTAGAAAATGAAGACAAGAAGGGGATACAGCTACAGGTAAGGCTGGCTAATGGTCCTGGCTTACATATGTACTTCTGTCATGGATGGAAGCAGTACTGTATTGTATATTTTTATCCAAGTTCTCCTGTAGATACACTTAAAAATGGCAGTTACAGTAAATGTAAGTACAGCACAAATAAAGGCGAAATCTCCTGTTTAGAACACTCAAGTTAACTTGAAAATACAGTTTCTTACACTTATGCTCCCACAGCCTTATCTATCCCATGATTCATATTTGTGCCACTTGATTTCACTTGGACTTTGCAGCAGTCCCAGTGTGTTGCTTGATGTTAGTTCCATCATGAGTTTCTTGTATAAAGAAGAGGGTGTATGTATAAAGTTATTCTCAGCCAATGAAAATTATTTAATCAACCAGAATACAGTTACTTTTGCTGTCATTGTCCTTAATATCAGAGACGGTTTTTAGAACCATAGCTTTTGGGCTACTGTCAGTATTGTAAACTGAGGAGACTATCACATATTTGACCTTTCCCCTCTTCGTGTGGTTCCATGTGCTTGCTGAACCCTGAAGATTTTCCCACTTTATATGCCCTGTATCATGGCTGCCATTACAACTCCTACAGATTAGGTAGTGCTGCTGCTTAATTGGTCAGAGGACCTTGTGTGAAGTGATGGACGTCCTTATTGCCTTTCTAGGGACTGAGAATTCTTCCTCAACGCTCAGTATCAAGTGGCAGTTCCTATCCCTCCAATATGATTTAGATGTTAATCATCAAAAAGTAGCTTTACTAAAATAGCTGCCTGCTTCTATTGCTATAGTTTAATAACACTTGGATTATAAAGAGTGAATTTAATTTTCCCTGTTTAGATGGTTTAATTTTTATTTTACTCTGAATTTGGTCAAGGAAAAAACAGTTTCACTGGCTTCTAGTCTGTTCCATTCAGTAGCAGAAGGCTGCAAATACAGCAGGGCTGTTTTTATGTGCTTAAAATGATAAAGAAGTTTCAACTTGAATTTAAGTGGAAATATTCCTGTAGATCTCAAGCTTCATTAAAACATATTTTGGAAAAATCTAAATGTCCGCTCCAGCTTATTGGCTAAAATCCTTTTTAAAAGGAAAGCATTGGAGGAACAGGCCAAACTAAACATTTTGGTAAATTAACCTTCTGTTTCTTGGAGTCAGCTCTGGATTGCTGAGCAATCATGATCCTGTAGCATTCTGAAATCAGCAATTTTTCCTGCCAAAGGTGCTCATGTGTGGTCAGGAGCCCTTCACCAAAAACAGTATTATCTAGACACATCTGTGGTCTCCTTTGAATTCAAACTAAAGCAAAGAGTAGCTGTGTCTTGCTGTCTTCCTCATTTCAGACTCACCCAAATGTGGACAAGAAACTTTTTACTGCTGAATCGCTGCTTGGCTTGAAGAACCCAGAGAAATCATTCCCTATTAACAGTGATGTGGGAGTACTGAAATGGAGGTTGCAGACCACAGAAGAATCTTTCATTCCACTGACAAGTGAGTGCAAGTATGCATGTGTCATTCTTCAGGTGGGATGCTTGAGCCTGGGGTGAATAGGACATGACAGCCCATCTGCTACAACAGGCACTGCCTTCAGCAGAATGTTCTGCTCTTTGATATTGTGCAAGGGAAGACATTTTAGTGCCTCTTCCCTCTGAGATGTTTTATCCAATCCGTGGCTATTTTCAGTAATGCTAGACAATCTGTGTGTTGCTCTGCAATCGCTCAGGTGTGCTGGCAGCTCTGAGGTGATTGACTATTTCTCCTTCATTTAGAGCTCACCTGCATTTCTCTGTGTCTCTCTTTCTCCAGAGGCCTGTCCCTGTAAAATAGCGATAGGCAACCAAGGCTAGTGAGTGAACAGCATAAGTTTCTCCCCATCTCAGGGGGTTGCAAGATTGAAATTGGGCATGTGCATTAACCATGACCTCAAAAATAAGATTAAATACATTGCACTTGATTCCCCTTCTTTATCATACCTTTTCAACACAAGGTGATCCATTAAGGGCAAATTAAATTACAACCAAAAGTAACATAGAGAAAACAGAGTGTGTGCATGGTTCTCACAATGGGGTGTGAAATTAACATGCACCTCACACCTTCCCTTGCTTTAAATATGTTTCCCTTCTATTTGCTGAAGGCTGCTTAACTCTCCCCTCTACTCCAGGCTCTGCTCTTCCTCTTCCCTGCTGCCTCCTTCTCTTCCCCTTTCCTTCCAGCATTTCTGGAGTGTGAGAACTGGCTGATTATTGTCCTTGCTACTCCTCCTCCCTCCCAGAACTTGAACCTTCTAATCAGCTGTTGTTTGAGATCCCTGAAGGAGGGGGCAAGAGTGGGGGACTGGGTGAAAATCAGCTGATTCACAGTGCTCCAGAAGTACTGGGAGGGAGGGGGAAAAGTAGGGGACAGGAACAACACATAGATTATCTAGCATTACTGAAAATAGCCCCCTTTAAGTCTGTAAAATATTAACCAGTTAGCTGTTAAGCATTAGCCTAATTGGCATACTTACCTGTTAACTGGAGGGCTGGACCTGGCAGAAGCATGTGAGTGAGAGGTGTGTGGGGGCAAAGAACACGGGAGGGTTGTGTGGACCACACACAGAACCCGAATGGGCTGCAGGTTGCTTACCACTGCTGTAAAACAAGGTCACATGATCCAACGTGCGGTTTTGTGCCTTTAGTTAACTGCTGGCCATCAGAAAGCGGGAATGGTTGTGACGTTAACATTGAATATGAGCTGCAAGAGGAGAGCCTAGAACTGAATGATGTGGTCATCACAATCCCATTGCCGTAAGTAGGATTTGGGGGTGGGGCTGTGCTCAGCAAGTACCTGTAAATATCCTGTGGGGTTCTTCCCTTTCCAGCAGTCATGGGGGGTAGCACAGGAGTGATGGCAGTCATGCGACATGCGTGTGTCTGCTGTAAATTAGAGTTTGGTTCCCCCACCTGAGGAGCTAAAACTGCTTTTGTTACGCTTCATGGACTGACTGTTTTTCCTCCTTCATGCTCTCACCCATGCTAAAGGCCCTACCAAATTCATGGCCCATTTTGATAATTTCACAATTTTGGGATTTTAAAAATAGTGATTGCAGCTATTTAAATCTGACATTTCAGAGTGTTGTAATTGTAGAGATTAGGGATGTGAACAGTTAACTGCTAAGCCTCACCCTTAACTGGTGGGGGATGGAGCAGCCACCTGCTTGCCAAGAGCAGGGGGTTGCTCCAGCCCTGCGGTTTCTGTGGCAGGTGGGGGCATCCAGCACAGCCAGAGCAGGCCTTACCCTTGTTTACCACTGTGGGCAGGGGCACTCTGGCCTGACCAGCTGCTGCCCACCATGGGGGAGCCCCCTACCATCTCTCATTTAACTAGTTAGCTAATTAAATGGGATTTTGCATCCCTAGTAGAGATTCTGAGCTAGAAAGGACTTGGGTGGAGGGGTGAGTTTTGTAGTACTGCTACCCTTACTTCTGCATAGCAGCGGCACAGAAGTAAGGATGGCATGATAGGATATCGCTGCCCTTATTGCTTTGCTGCTGTCTGCAGAGCCAGGTCTTCAGTCAGCAGCTACCACTCTCCAGCCACCCTGCTCTGAAGGTAGCAGTGCAGAAGTGAGGACAGCATGGTATGGTTTTGCCACTCTTACTTCTGTGCTGCTTCCAGCAGAGGCACTGCCTTCAGATCTGGGTTCCCTGCCAATAGCTGCCTATCTTTAGCTGCCCAGCTGTGAAGTCAGCACAGAATACCCTTGTGACACCCTCCCTCCCCTGCAATTCCCATTGGTTCAGGACCCCCAAATTGAGAAATGCTGGTCTCCTCTGTGAAATCTATCTTTTTGTCTCTGAATTTGGTTTGTGGAGGGCTTTTAGGTGGTGAGCTGTCCCCGTTGGGGCTGTGACAAGTGTGCCATTACCTGTGTGCAAATGAGCTCATGTTGCTCTGCTGCAGGTCCAGTGTTGGTGCCCCAGTGATTGGAGAGATTGATGGGGAGTATCGCCATGATAGCAGGAGGAATCTCCTCGAATGGTGCCTGCCAGTGATAGATGCCAAAAACAAGAGTGGCAGCCTGGAGTTCAGCATAGCAGGGCAGCCCAATGATTTCTTCCCGGTGCAAGTCTCCTTCGTCTCCAAAAAGAATTACTGCAACATAAAGGTATGGCCACCCCCACTACTTGTGTATCCTTCTGGGGCAGAGCTTGGGCAGCGCTAGCTTGAAGCCTAACGCACTGCAGTCCTTGGCGTGAACAGTTGCAATAGCACGCTAATTGTTTTGTGGTAGGTGCGTGGCTCTGCATTTGTAGCACCCACCCAGTTGTGTCAGTGATACTCCTGGAGACTGTCTAGCTCTTGCTTCTCTTTGCTGTCTGTTGCACCATCCTTCGCAGTGCCTCTCCTTAATCCCTCTCTTTCTGCTGGATCTTCTCCAAGAGCAGCCTCTTTATTTGATATTGCTGCAGTTCCCTCTTGCTGCTTTTCTGCCCTTGAGCTATGTGGAGACTACCCTTTGTTCAGTCCGGTGTGTTCTTCCCACCTGACGCTGCTGAAAAAATAGGCAGCAGTGGTGAGGATGATTTGCAGCTGTAGCTATGATTTCTCAGCTTTCTGAAGGCAGGGAGTAGGGCTAGATCACACTAGAGGGGATCCCCCCAGGAAAAAGCTAAGTACTGCCTGAAGTGGTTGCAGTGAATCAGTAGTGCACACAGCTTGATGCTTGGGGCATTATGCTGCCATCTCCTTCAGAATAGACAGATCTTAGGCACCTGTGCCCAAGATGTTTTTTATGAGACTGGGCATTCATGCTGGTATCCTGGCCAAATTCCAGTTCGGATAATTCCATTCAGCTTTTCTAAAACTTACCCTGCAATTTCAGCTATATCTGAATTTCTTCCTCAGTGTCTCTACTAAGCATTAGTTCCACTTGTCCTGAGATATGGTGACTAAAGCAATCCATTTATCACCGTGTTTGAGAAATGTACTGGGGTGGAAGGCGGAGGATGCTAGATCACCTGAAGCAAAAGAAAATTGCCTTTACCTTAGTGTGAAGGCTAGTTTGTATGGGGTAAACATCCACAGTACAGGGAACTGAAAGCTACTGATCCATCTGCCTGGTCAAATGGAGCAGCTGCAGTGAGACCTTTCTCCACCTTGAACCTTAACCAGAAGGCACAACTCAGTTGCATCCAGAGTACTCTGAGCGGAGACTTGGTTGTTACCATAAATGAGGTAACTGTCTGGATTCTTATCCACTAAGGACAGCTGGAAACCGAACCTCAAGCTGAAGTTGACCTTGTGGCTCAGAAGTGATGTGCCCAGCTACCATCGCTCTTTTGTCCTGGTTTGAACTGAAAAATCTCATCTGAATTGTGTTTTGGAGACAGAATATCGATTGCTGAACTAACACTGTGTATTATCTCCACAGGTTACCAAAGTGACCCAGGTAGATGGGAACAGCCCCGTAAGGTTTTCCACTGAGACCACCTTCTTAGTGGACAAATATGAAATACTGTAACACCAGCAGCAGGGAGTAACAAATGATTTTTAAAAAAAATTAAAACACAAAAAGGCTGAAGTTTATTTTGAACGTCTGGAACGCCGCAGCCCTCTCTTTGCTTGGACACACGGCTCTGTCTGCCAACTGCAGTGTTCCTGGGTCACGGGCATTCTTTGACAGAGAATTGACATGATCATATGGGGAAAGGCTGCTAATTTCTTTGGCATTCTTTGACAGAGAATTGACGTGATCATATGGGGAAAGGCTGCTAATTTCTTTGGCAGATTTTACTGGACAACAGTAAAGCAGGATCTTCATTGAGAAATCCTGGCTTTGATTCCTCCCCTTCCTCTCTCCCACAAAGCTAGCTGCATAGCTCAGTCCCGGAAAGAAACTACAACTCATTCTCTTCCTTTTTAGTGTATTGAGTTCCGTTTTTGTCATGATTGTTGCCATTTTAATTTATCCCCTGCCTTCAGCCCTTCTTTCCATGGATTTAAATATGCATTAAGATATTCTAAACATGGGCATTATGCATTCTGGATCCTTTTGTCTTGGGAATGGAATTAGCTGATTGGACTTGGCCTCAGTTTTAAAAATGAAGTTTTGGGTGGGTGTAGTAAACATGTTCCTCCTCTGCCTGTATTTGCTGCCTGTTCAACTCTGCTTTTTAGTGGTGGACCTGCACTTGGACCAACTCCCACAGTGAGCTACATGCCTTTGGTGTGAGTTAGATCAGAGTTGTCTCCCAGCTGGCAGAGAATGGAGCTTCTGAATTGATTGGATCCAACTTAGAGGAGTGGAGGAAGTGTACCTGGAAATACTCATATTTGCTGCAATTTCCTGTCACTCTTTGGTGCAGACCCTAGGCCAGGTGTTTAAAGTCATTGTGCCTGGTGTAAGTGAACACCTTTCTTGATCTATTTCAATCTTCCCCAGTTAATTGAGCCCCCATACCTGCTAGTATGCATCTTAGCCCTTCCTAGAAGCTGCTTATAAAAGGGTATGGAGCCTGCTTTGTTCAACCCCAGGTACAGATCTGAATTACTGAAACATGAATATGTTAGACTATGTCTGCTTGGGCCCACATAAGAGCAGAAAGGAGTGATCATGTTGGCACTTATTGATGGCGTTAGGAGGAGGGAAGCTGGGGTTGCAGCACAGAGACTTTAGGTAAAAGTCAAGTACTGGTGCCCTTCTAAGTTTGTCCTGTAGTGTAAGGGCTGCACTCAACCGCACTCCGTTGCTCCACAGAAAAGCTGACTAGCTGGAATAGCATTGGCTATGTCATCCCCAGGGGAGCCATGCTCACTAAAAACACTCCCCCCCCCCACCTTCTTTAGAACCTTTTTTTGGGGGGGGGGAAAGAAGGGGGGTGACATTGGGTAGTCTCAGACTGTCTACATCTGAGCCGTGCCTGGCTGATTGCATAACTTCAACAAGGAACTTTGCTAACCATCATTGTAGCAAGGCCTCATGGTTCTAGTCAAACATAACTACTTTGCTGGTTTGTGGGTGACAGGAAATGAAGTTTCTAGCTCATGGAAGTCCTAGAAACTTGTGTACTATGCTTCAGTGGAAGAACACTTGTTTTTGAGACTAAGTTCACACCAGTGCTTGTGGGGTTGTCTGCCAAAGAAGTTAGCTGTCTCTCCTCTGTTACCTTAATTGCATTGTGAGGAAATGTAACTCCTGTTTTTTCCATGTGAGGGTGATATGTTCTGGGAGAGGGGAAGCAAATCCTGTCCCATAGTTAAGTAGACTATGAATCTTAATTCAGTTGTGTTCAAGAGTTGCTTATCTGTATGATTTTAAAACGGAGTCAAGTTTAGTTTCAAACATCAAAGGAGCATTTTTCTTAAATTACTTTGGAGGTAATATTTAAAAAAAGTTTTGTACCCTGTACAATAATGACCTAGGGAATAGAACACATTCCAGTGTACACAAAGAATGCAAGTTCTTTAATCAAATAAAGAGTATTCTAAAAGGAAATCAGCTGAGGCTTTGACTTAAACATGTGCTGGAAGGACTCAGCTTTGATTTGTTCACCCTACACAGCAGGTGGCGCCAATAATACCAGAAAAAATTACCACATCTCCATGAAGCTCATTGGAATAATGAGGAATGGAACAGCTCATGGTCAATTGTTCTCTTTTATTTCCTTTAAAAAAAAAATTAAATGTAAGAACAGTAAAAATGGTTGATTGAAACGTCATGTAAGATTTTTGCTTTCCTTGAATCTTTTTCCAGGTTGCATTTTGCTGGGCAGAATTGAATGACCACTTCCCTGTAACACTTCTCAGACTTTCTTGCCATGTTTTATGTGGAGAATCACCTCCAACAGCATCTGCTAGCTCTACTATGTAGGTATGACCTGTGAAAGGCCATGGCAATTACTCTATGTAGACCTTGAGCCCATTATTCCACTCAAATATTAAAGCTGGAAAAAGGGCAGGGAGAGTAGTTTTTAGTGAATACATTTAAAGTATGATTGGGGGGGAAAAAACCTACGAGGACTTAGGTGTTTTAATTTTGGGTTAACTTGATAGGCATCTGCCTGAGAGTTTTCCTAAGAGCTCTAGCAATAGTTAAGTTGCCTCTCAGCTAAGCCTTGGTCCCCCTTCCTAAAAACCTGAGGCTAATTATTTGTAAAACATAGTGTTTCTCTAATCTGCAGTGACATAGGCAATACGTGACCGGTGCCTGTAGGTGGAGAGGGAGCATTTGCCTCACTGGAATCTGCTACAAGTCTTTGCATGTTATCTAGATTCCTTAAAAGGAAGATGGGAGAGATCACCCTTGGACTGTTTCACTTGTCTCCCCTGTAGTCCCTGCCATGCACTGGTGTATTATATAAAGAGGTCTTTAATCTGGCAGAGTAGTCTGGAACCAAGAAGTGGAGAATAAATGAGAATGGTGAAGATATTAAAGAACCAACTCTGATAAAAGATAGTTGCCATGAACAGAACCCTGCATGAGACTATTATGGTAATAGGTCCTGTGGGACCTGCAGGATGCCAGTGCCACTGTAGGTCTCTACCTAGCCCTGCACAGAGCTCTGGTGCAAAGACCATGATGTTCTCCCAGCCCCTTCTGTTCCCATCTCTAAACTCTTTATTTCATATTCTTGTTTTTTGCCAAGATGATAAATCATGCAGGAGAACACTGTAAAAATAGTACAATGCCCACTTTTAATACTTTATGGGTCACTTCCAGCCTTCTCTGCCCCTTTAGCTGTTCTGTGGTAAGCATACGCTAGCTGATGTCTCTGTACTGTTAGGGATGGCTCTTTCCTGTCCACGCTATGGCTGCTATCCTATTCTTCAGCTGCAATGTACATGAATTCTTCCAGAAGTTACTGGCAGCTATTCACATCCTGCTGTGGGAAAGCTTCAGCTGATGTAAATCTAACTCCTAGACATTAGATTGCCGCCATAGGGATGTTAAATATTGATGAGTAGTCAATTAACCTCAAGAATTCTTACCAGTTACTCAACTAGTCTGTAGTCTGCGGGGGTGGGATGGCAGCCAATGCATTCTGGCCCCACTCCCGAGGAGCCCCCTGCCACTCTGCTGCTGCCTCTGTATCAGAGGCAGCAGTGCGGAGTGCCAGGCAGGAGCTGGTCTGTGAGGGGAGCTATTTTAAAAACCAGCTCCCTTTGTGAACTGGCTGCCTGTCGCCCCGTGCTGCAGTAGCGGGGGTGGCAGCAGTCCCTTTTGGGTGCGGAACAGCTCAGCTCCTGGACCCATTGTAAGCTGGGATGCCTTCCCACCTGGCTCCTAATACACTTTAAAGGCAGAGCTGCAGTAGGGATAGGTCCTGGACCTGATGCAAGCCACAACTGAACTGGGCTGCTGGCCAGCCTGCTTAAACTTACTGACGGGGGAAAGGGCAAGACACCCTCAGACCCTCCTAGGGAAGGTTTTTTTCCTTGTGATAGAATGCATCCACACTAGCAGCAGGGTACACGGAGCGCAGTGTACTTTGGATAGTTATCCCACTATGCAAACAGCATAGGGTGTTTTGGGAAGTTTGCTATGCCATCATACAGCAGATACAGCATCACTTTTTGTTGGTTTCTGAATCCCATAATTCCATCTTTAATAGACTACATGACGAGAAGAGTGGGAAGACAGAGATAGCATCTTTGGGAAGTGTGTGTGTGGGGGGGGGGGGGAGTGTACATGTGAGAAACAAGACAGTGTGGGTGTTGGGATAATACAGATTGGACCTCCTTCGTCTGGCACCCTTGGGACCTGAGCTGTACTGAACCAGGGAATTTGCCAGGCTAGGGGCGATCAGTGCTCTCCTGTTGGCTGCTCTGCTCCTAGGCTCCTCTCCCTCAGGCTCCCTGCCCTGCAGTTGGCCCCACTAACGCTGGCCTGGTACCGGCTCCTCACCCTGCTGCCTGCACCCTGCCCCAAGGTCTCTTGGAGTTCCTGACAGGGACAGCCTGGCTGCTGACACTTCTAGGCTGGGGCCATCCAGACACTGCCAGCCCCACTGCTGCTAAGGCTTTGCCCTGCCACTCTGTGCCACGGCTAGGGCTGGCCCTGCTGCCACTGGGAACTCTGGGATTCCCCAGCTGGAGCCACTTGTCCCTGCTAGCTTCAGCTGTGGGTTCTGTGGCTGAGGCTGCTCAATCCAGACCTGCTGCCATCGGAGGTATCCTGGAGTTCCAAGCTGGGCCACCACCAGCCCTGCTCCCCTGAGGTGGTGGGGAAGGGATCTCCCACTGGGCTGCCTGCCACCAGAAGCCCCACTACAGCTGGGATTCCCCAGCCGCTGGGCCCAGCTGGGGCTCCCTAACCTGCATTCTCTCATCCTTGCTGGACCACGGATGTTGCCAGACCAGAGAATTCCAGATTTGGGAGGTTTAACATGAAGATGTTTTGAGGGAGAGTATGTCTGTATGGTGTGTCTGCATCCAGCCTGGGCAAAATGCAGCCTGTGGGCCAGATGCAGCCCACCAAACAACCAGCTCTGGCTCGCAGATGCTGCACTCTCTCCCAGGCAGGCTTCCTGCTTGTCTTGCTTCACCTGCACACTGCTCAGAAATGTGGTTCTAGGGCAGTTTTTCTTTAAAAACTTCCGGAGGGGAGAGCGGAAAGCTTTAGGAGTTGCTCCTGCCCCCAGCACAATCCCATTGGCCAGTTTCTAGTCAGAAACCAACCAATGGGAGCTGCCTCTTTCAATAACAGGTAGCCAAGATGCACAGGGGGCTCCAGAGCACATGGCTGCAGCCTCGGGGAGGGCAGCAGTGTGATTAATTAGCCATGTCCAGTCAGAGGTTCAGGGCTTCATGTGGGGCTGATTAATCACCTGTGAAGCTGTGATGTTAAGTGGCTTATAAGGAACACTAGCAGGGATGCTGATTCAGAAAGGGGCTGCTGAGTGGTAAGTCTCCTGGTCAGACCCTACCTCTGCCCTCCACTCCACACCCAAATCCTCTGCCCCCCTCCCAGATCTAGCACCCCAGTCCTCTGCCCCAGATCAGTCCCCTCCTGTCCTAGCTCACAATCCAAATCCCTGCATCCCCTCCTGTACCCCAATTTCCTGTCCTATGTCAAAGTCCAACCCCTTGCATTCCAGTCCAGTGCCCCAGGTCACAATTGCCTCCTTCACCCAAACTCCCTCCTTTACCCCAAGCTCCCTTTTGTACCCAACCTCCATCCTAGACCCTACACCACCTCCATTAATATCAGGGAAGACTGTAGACCTTGACCACTTTCCAAATTCTTGGAGTGCCTTGCCCCCCAACAAAAATTATTGCTCACCTCTGCTCTTAAGTTTACACAGCTGCCTCAACAGTCAATCCTGGGGGTTGAGGATACCCTTCCCACCATCAGTCCCTCCCCCATTCCATGTTGTTAATTCTGAGATTCCCTCTTAGTTTTCCTAGCCTCCTTAGCTACCGAGAAGTAGTACCCTCCACAGTTCTGACAGTTCTCCATGCTGAGAAATGTTAGAACTTCCCAGAGCTTTGAAAGGGGAAAAGTAAATGTGTACCTAGATGTAGGGCAACCAAGTTCAAAATTGTGAACACACAATGGGCATTTGTGAGATCCTGGGGGAGGCTAGTGTCAGCATAACAAAACTGCAGCATCTATACTGATACATTATTGCTTTAACTTTGCTGCCAAAAGCTCTGTGCTTTTCATCAAGGTGGTTTTGTCAGCAGAAGAGCACAGTTTTGCTGCCAAAAGTAGGTTTGTAGCATGCATGCCTCTATCGTTTTATTGGCAAAAGCTGACCATTTTTATCCCTTAGTCCTTCCTCAGTTCTGCCCATTGAATTACCAGTAAGAAATTGGTTCTCCATACAGACCTCTCCGTAGCTTCATGTGTCTGGAATGTGACTACAGAAGACTGGACAATAGTAGTGTCTAATTGCTGAGTAGTGAGCAAAACATGTCTCTGCAGCCACTGCCCAGTTTAACTCCTAGCTGACCCTGCTCAAAGAGTTCTAGTGAAGATTGGCACCAGCTTACTATTTCTGAAAATAATGTCCTGTCCAAATCCCTGAACACACCTGGGCCCTTGAACTAATTCTGTTTGTGTTGGATGAAAAAGCAAAGAAAGATGAGCAAATTCCACAAAGTGGGAGGTCTTGTATTGCATGTGGTCATTTCAGCTGTTCTATTCAGAACATTTCCTGAGCTCCCAGGTCAGGGTGCTTCTTTATAACAGGGAGGGGGTTTTTGGGTGGCCAAGAGTTGATGTAATTTAAACTATAAATGGATCTATTTATTTTTAGTTAGTTGGGCTTTAATTTGGAAAATGTTTGGAGAGAGGTATTGTTTATCCCTCTTCTTGGACAGCAGCTGGCGTTGTTGCTATCTGAGGCAGGATAATTTAGCTTTAAATTCCTATGAACTGTGAGCATAACTAGTGTGATAGTTACCACATCTGCACCTTTTAAAAACCCAGCATTTATGTCTATTTAGATTGTCAGCTCATGGAGACGGAGTAATTTACTATGCATTTATTGAATGCTAAAACACTACAGTTCTGATATGGTGTTAAGTCTAGAGCTACCTTGAGGTGAAGAGCTAAAACCTCACCAATCCCCATGTACATAGTATGTCTCCTTGGTGGATTTTGAAAATAATGACTAGTTTGGCCAAGTTTACACTGTTTATCCTGCATATGTTTGGAACAGACTGCAAGTTGATGCTGTTTCCAAAGTCAAGTGTCAGTCAGGGCCCAAGTATCTGTTCCTGCTCACTTCTCCCCCTTCTAGGAAACTTTTAAGTGGCTGAAAGATTTTTCTCTCATGCTTGTTCTCATCCCCCAAATCTTGGATGTCTCAGCTGTAGGGCCCATTGCCTAACTGAAAAGGCAGAGCTTGATAGACTCCAGCTGTTGACTTGTGGCAGTGTCCAGTTTACGCAATAACTATGGGAACAGGAAGCTCAGGCTGCATTGCACTGTGCTTTTGTCATGTTATTTGTCAGACTGGACCTGACTAGGGTGTCTGGCAGTTCCTCCTGTCCTCAGCTGCTCCTCTGTAGTACTGTGCCTTGCTCATTTTAGGGCTTCCAAGCTTGAGATGCTGAAATAGCTGCTGAGCTGAAAGACGTGTTGGGCTGTAGTGACTTGTGCCCTGTGTTCTGTCAGGCTAAGTTTCCCTTTTACACAGCTTTGGGAGAGCTCAAAGGCCCAGCTGGCCCATGAGTGACTCAGAGGAGAGAGGGGGACAGGAGCATTTCAAGGGGTTCTGTCTCTGAATTGTGGGAATCTGTGCCTTAATTTTCTTTTTTCCCGTTCTGAAAAGCCATGCGAGACCTTCACAAACCTGTCCAGGATTGGTCTGTGAATGGGCTAGTCAAATCGCTGCTGCATCATATTCCACTGTGAGTGAGGGTCCTCTTGGCAGGGCACAGCTAGAGAGTTTGTTGCTAGGAAAGGAAGATCTATTTTTGGATCTGGGTCTAAGTCAGCAGCAGTAGGAAAGCTCCTTGCACTCTGCATCTTACCATGAAAAGGAAAGGGATGGAAAAGAATAAGAGGGGTGAAGTAGGAGCCAGACTCCGGTCTCTCCCAAGAGGGTAAACTGCTATAACTGGGCAGTAGTAGCATGTCCATGTATCTACAGCTGTTTGCCCCATCTAGGCAGTCAGCTCTACTCTCAGTTCTCCTGGGAACAGGGAGACTGCGTTACAGATGTTGCTTACTGGAGCTGAGAACTGGTAACTTCTGAGTCTGTGAGAGGAACCTGAATTGATTCCTTGGGTCTTTGTGATCAGTGTCTTTCAGGGAAGTAGTCCAAATCCTTCCTGGACAATCTTTCTATGGAAAACCTACCAGCCACTGAGGGACAATCGCCGCCATGTGCCTATCCACTCTGCTATGACTGTTAAAATGCTCATTATGTACCAACGTATTTTGTGACACTTTTACGCCAGGCACTTTCAATAAGTTGTGATTGACTCCCGATGTACAAAAGCTTCCCTCGAACCCGCTGGAGTGTGAATTTTAGATTTCAAACATTCGCTTTAATGAAACGCGGCTCTAGCTGTGTCGCTCCCCGCGGCGGAGGGCGGGGGAGGCGCTGGTGTTTGCAAAGAGCCTGTGCGGGGCGCCGCGCTAGTAACCACAGCCCGGGGCTCTCCAGAAGTGACTCCGCATCGCTGCAGGGCGGGGAGAAGGAAAGGGGCTGGGAGGCAGGGACCCGCGGCGAGTCCCGGGGGGAGGCTGCGCCCCCTCCCGCCTGCAGCGCGCGGCCAGCCACGAGCCCCGCGCGCCCGCCGGGTGGCAGCTGCCTCCCGCGCTCCGCCCCCCTCGCGCCAGCGGTGGGCGGTGACCGGGCCGCTCGCGGCTGCTCTGAGGGGACCTCGGGGCGCGGACCGGCCAGGTAAGGGGCGTCGCGGGCCCCCCGTGGCGGGGGCGGCCCGGGGGTCGGGCGGGCGGGAAGCGGCGGCCTTGCCGCGCTGGCACTTGGCGTGTGGCACCGGGGCCCCGCCCCCGCCCCGCATTCCCCACATTCTCGGCCGGATCCGCCGCGGCAAGTCCCTGGCCCGCAGCCGCCGCTCCCCGCGGGGTCCTCACAGCCCCTGGCCTGGGGCGCCTCCTTCCCGGCCGCCCGCGGCGGGGGTCGAGTCAAAGCCCGCGCGCCGCGCTCCGGCCAGGGCTGCTCGGGCGCGGGGCCTGGGGGGGCGGTAGAACGACACCCGGCTCCCTGCGCTTCACTCGCGTGGCCCCTCAGCCCGGCGCGCCCCTGACGTGTCCCCGCGGCCGCTTGGGATGCAGGCCAGGTGCTGATCTGAGACCGGGGTACCAGCGCGGGCTCCGGGGCGGGGGCAGCAGCAGGGGGAGCCCGAGGGCAGGCGCAGCCGCGGTGCTGCGAATGGAAGGAGATGGGTCGGGTTGCCCAAACTCGGACCCTTGCTCGGTTCCAAAGACAGAAGAAAGATCGATCTGATTAATCCTTGGAGACCGCAGTCCTGTTCCTAAGCACCCACCTGCCTGCAAGCACCGTGTGACACAACTCAACTACCCCAGACTAACACGGCTACATTTCTATCACAACTTTAGCTCTGTTACCTGAAGAGTCTTTGTATATTAGGTGCCCTATTCAATTGAACATCGGAGCCTGATACATTTGAATAAATCTTTGTGGGGACTGGCTCAACCCTGCTCCAGTGGGAGGCACCACTTGTTTTATGGTTTCTTTTTGTCACTTTGGATGCCTCCTCTCCCATTGTGTCCCCGTAGCATTAGAAAGCAGGTGTCTATTTAGACTCCCAAATCTCCCTGGTTAATAGTACCTGGTGCTTGAAGGCTGTAGGGGGGATGGCTCTTGGACCTGGGGCTGGAGCTGGCAGCTGTGCAAGCTTTAATGAGCCCAGCAGGGGAGCTCCTTTCTCCCAGGAGCTGAGATCAGTGGGTGGAGTAGAGAATTTTGTGTCTCAGTGTAACTATCTTGGAGCTGATTTATGTTACTGTTATTGCCTGATGTGTTGTGTCGTCTTGGCAACATGCGACCAAGGCTCCACTGTATGTAGTTTTTGGGATGGAAAGTCTAGTGGGTGTTTCTACTTAGAAGGAGTCTCGGAGTAGGCTAGCCTCTTTGCTGGGTCCCACATCAGCAATGACATGGACAACTGTGTGCCAAGAGGGGATCAGAACAAGTACTGTAGCTGAAACCCCAGCCACAGGGAGCACAGGCCTTTGAGATAAGATCAGATCAAAACAGCTGATTTAAATCCAGGCTTTGGGGCCAAACTGCACTTTCCAACCCACTCATCTCAACATACTGAAATGTGGAGTGGGGAGCTTGGGTCAACTCCATGGTTTTCTGACCATTGCATTGTCATGGATTTGAGTGCAGGCTGCAAACTTGGATTTGGGTCAGGAGAGCAGGTTGTAAGCCACCTCTGATTTATTTAAAAGGGGTGTCTGAATGTGACATTTGCAGTCTTTGGTGTGTGCTGTGGGCTTGATCAGAATTTGGGACCCTCTCTGCCCCAGTATGCTGCTTTTTCTGGCAATTCCAGTATAAATCCTCCTTGTCTAGGGTTCTCTCAGCCTTGCTTCAAGGATCCAGAGTCTCTTTGTCTATACATACATGGAAATGACACTCTGAAGATCATAAAAATGGTCATATTGGGTAAGAACAAAGGTCCATCTTGCCCAGTATTTTGTCTTCCAACAGTGGCCAATGCCAGGTGCCCTGGAGAGAATGAACAGAACAGATAATCATCAAATGATCCATCCCTGATTGTTCATTTCCAGTATCTGACAAACAGAGGCTAGGGACACTATTCCTGCCCATCCTGGCTAGTAGCTATTGATAGACCTATCATCCATTAATCTATCTTGCTCTTTTTTGAACCCTATTAAAGACCTGGCCTTAACAACATCCTCTGGCAAGGAGTTCCACAGGTTGACTGCGCTGTGTGAAGAAATACTTCCTTTTGTTTGTTTTAAACCTGCTATTTAATAATTCCATTTCTTGTATTACAACTTTTCCTTATCTACTTTCTTCAGACCATCTATGTTTTTATAGCCCTCTATCATATCCCTTTTAGTCTTCTTTTTTCTAGCTGAAAAGTCCCAGTTTTATTAATCTCTCCTCATATGGCAGCTTTTCTATACCTCTGATAATTTTTGTCACACTTCTGAACTATTTCCACTCCCAAAATACCTTTTTTGAGACGAGGCGACCACATCTACACAGCAGAGCTGAAGTTGGAATAAGCCATGCAACTTCAGCTACGTCAGTTGCACAGCGGAAGTCGAAATAGCTTAATTCAGCTTTTGGTGCTGTCTACATAGCAGGAAGTCGAAGGAAGAACACTCTTCCTTCGACTTCCCTTTGGGGGATGTTAAATTTTGATTAGTTGATAAGGGCTCCTCCGCCTTTGAAGTGTAGCAACAGCCTTAGGGCTGTTGCTACACTTCAAAGGCAAAAGTGCTACAGGGAGCCCTGGGGCCAGTGGGACAGCCCCCCACTGGCCCTGTGCTCCCTGGGTTGTTTCAAAGTGTCAGTGCCACATGGAGCCTGGGGTCAGCTTAGGACTCCCCACTGAGGAGCCTGACACCGGAATCCCCATAGCGTTTCAAAGTGGCAGTGCTGCATGAAGCCCGGGGTCCACATGCGAGTCTCCAGCTGATCCCAGGCTCCATGCGGCGCTGCCACTTTGAAGCACCCTCTCTTACCTCCCCCTTTCTGATAGAGATAACAAAGGGGGGAGGGAATGAATAGTCGACTAGTGTGTTGACTGTCCGATAAACAGAGCTGATTGGGTTTTGCTGATTAATAACCTGTGAAGCTGTGCCGCCCTGCAGCTTAGAGGGAACACTGGTCCTGGGCTGTGTACACCCAGCAAGAAGACTTATCTGGCTGCTGGCTCTTGAACCTATACAGATCTGGCAAATATTTTGATTGTCCTCACTGGTCCCAGGTGAGGCCCAGGTAGAAACTGTGTGGCTGTGTCTACACTGGCAGCTTCTTGAGCAATAACAGTTGTTCTTGCGCAAAAACTTGCCTTCTGTCTACACTGCACGAGCATTCTTGCGCAAGTACATTTACAGTATAGCATTGTAAAACAGGGCTTCTTCCAGAAGAGTTATTCCTCTCTCCACGAGAAATAAGTCCTCTTGCGCAAGAGCTCTTGCACAAGAGGGCAGTATAGACAGGCAACATGAATTTCTTGCTCAAGAAACCCCTACGGTTAAAATGGCCATCAGAGCTTTCTTGCGCAAGAAAGCGTCCACACTGCCATGGATGCTCTTGCGCAAAAGCACATCTTTTGCACAAAAGCACATGCCAGTGTAGACGCACTCTCGTGGAAGATTTTTTGCACAAGAACTCTTCTGCAAAACAGTTCTTGCATAAGAAGCTGCCAGTGTAGACGTAGCCTGGGTGTTGGTTTGGCTCTTTTATCATTGGATGCTGACTCAGAATATTTGAGTGAGGTGTGCTCCATGTTTTAATTGGATTGAATCTCATTCCAAATTGGGTATGGTGTCTGTTTTGACCAAATATGTTCCCCCTCCTTCACTGTCCCTTCTGAGTTAGGGATGTAAAAGGTTAACTAGTTACCTGGCATGCATTCCTTTGCTAATCGGTGGGGATGGGGGGACTGTGTTGTGTGAAGAATATGGCAGACGTGGTCTGGTCTGGCCAGAGTAGCTGCCCTGCCCATGACATGGTGCAGCGGATTCAGTCTGGCTTCGCTGGAGCAGCCTGCATCTGCAACACAGTGCAGTGGACTCAGTCTGGCTGGAGCAACCCCGCTGCCGGTGGCACGTTGTGGCAGACTATGCCCCATCTGGCCAGAGCAGCTCCCTCACCTGTGGCATGGTGTGGCAGACTCTGCCTGGCCTGGTGAGAACAGCCTGCAGCATGGCGGGCCCAGGCAGGTTGGAGCAGCCCCTTGCCTTGGGATCATGGCTAATCAGTTAAAATTGCATTTAACCGGTTAACTTTATAACCAGGATTTTATATCCTTAATCTGAGTTTAGCCTAGTCACAGCGACTGGCTTTAGGATTTTTCAGACATTGCGACATTGGCTCCATATTAGTCCTTGCCTGTCAGGCCCTTGCTACAATTTAGTTACTGTGGGCTTCCTGGCTCAAGTCCCCTTCCCGCCCACGTTTGTCTTAAAGACAATGTGCCGCCTCCGACATTCTCAGGCTGGAAGCAGAACAGCCCATTGCTCACTGGGACTGGGTGGCAGCTTTGATTCCTTAAACACATTAGCAGATGTGTAATGAATGTGCAGCCAAGCTGAATGCAGGGTCTGGATACTGGGTGGTGTAGCCATTAACTCAGCTGTTCTGACTGCCTCCAAGTGACTCACTGAAGGGAATAGCAGGTGTGGGGAAGAAAGAAGTCAGGGATGTTTTATTCCATGGTATATGTATAACTTAGGATGCTGCAACTCCTTGTGAGTTACCCAGGTCCTCTCCTCCAATGTGTTCCCTTTGACACATCCACAGTCAGCCATTAGAGGATGATAGACATTGTCCAGGTTCCACATGGTGTGTGTAGATGTACGCATGGCCAAATACTATTCTTGGGCACACCCTCACCTCCATACTCCAGGTGTGTTTGCAGGCTGAGTCCAACCTGCGCTCCATAGCTGCATATACAATTAAATGGGAGCATCTTCCCCTTGTGTTTTGTTGGTTTTAAGTAAGATAATAGCAAGTCCTATCTATGGGGTGCTTTATGAATATAAACTAACCCAGGATCACAGTGTCATTGGAGGCAGGACAAGGTTATTATCCCAGTGGGGGAACTCAGTCACAGAGAAGGGAAATGACTTGCTGGATGTGAGTTGCTGGAGGTGTGGTATGCATTCTTCTCTCTTGCTTGGAGTGGAGTGCAGTTACCCAAAGCTACTGTCGCTACCTCATTTGGAGGCTCATGTGATGATACACAGGAAGAAGGAAAGGTGAGCACCTTAGAAGGCAGTATCTGAGTTGAATGAGCCAGAGAGGCCTCAAAGGGAAACAAACTTGATGAGACACCCAGGAGCCAGGCCTGGACAAAGAGTTTGCAGGGCCCAAGGCAGTTGGCTGTGTCACACAGCCGGGCGGCTCCCAGCCAGGGCAGTGAGTGAGTGGGTGGGCGCCAGGCAGCACAGGGATCAGAAGGTGCAGGGCCCAAGGCAACCTCCTTGCTTGCCTTGCCCAAGGCCAGGCCTTCCAGGAGCAATCCTCCTTCCCCTACCCTCCCAAAGCAAAACTAGGCTCCCACCCCTACCATTGCAGTTCAGAGTGTTGCCACTGATAGCCCCAGCCCAAGATAAAAAAGCAGAAGGGATTCAGCCACAGGGCCACTTGGCCCCTTTGGTTCTACCTGATGCTTCAGCCTGCCGTCCCTTCCATGCATTGTCTGGTTCACTGGCATTTGAGTGCAACCCCCAGCTTGGGTTGTAAAATATTTTTAACTAGAAGATTTACCCAGCGTTGCTTAGGTCCTTCGCTCAATTCATTTTTGTTTTTCTTCATTTAAATCATTGCCCTGGGGTGGGGCTGAGGACGAGGGGTTCATTATGCAGGCTGCCCCAAGGAGAAAGGACTTCCCCAGCCCTCTCTAACCTCAGCAGCTTGGGGCCAAGTGAGAAGCACCTCTCCATGGCCGCTGCAACTCCAGCAGGCACAGTTGGTGGAGGGTTGCGTGTCCCCTGTATGGAGCAGATCCAGGTTCTTCTGCCCCCTATGCTCCCTGGTCAGATTGAGAAATGGAGCAAACTGGGCACTTTCCCCTCGCTCCCTGATGAAGTGGAACAGCCGGCAATATTCCTGTATGAATTGGGGGAGCTCCAGCCCCCCTTTCCACTCTAAAGGGCTCCTAGGGGGTGGGAGACTCAGGGCTTGGAGCAGTATTGGAAGTGGGAGGATGTACCTCCATCCAGCTCCTTTCACCTACCTGGTGAATCTGTCTTTCTTCGGTATGGTTTTATGCATCCCTGTACAAATCGGGGTGGCAGGAGCTCCCAGCACAACCAAATCCTTACTTTGGTTTAAGTCATGATAAGAGTAAGCTACATACCAGAGTTGGTGTTCCTAGCTCTTACAATTTAGGAGGAAAAGCTTCAGAGGGGTGGCTGAGTTAGTCTGTAACAGGAACAACTTAAAAAACAACAAATAGACTAGTAGCACCTTAAATGTTTTGTTAGTCTTTAAGGTGCTGCTAGTCTATTTGTTGTTTTTTAAGTTTTTCCTGTTTAGGAGGCGTTCTTGAACATAAGAACAGCCGTACTGCGTCAGACCAAAGATCCATCTAGCCCAGTATCCTGTCTGCCGACAGTAGCCAGCACAAGGTGCCCCAGAGAAGGTGGACCGAAGACAATGATCAAGCAATTTGTCTCCTGCCAACTCTCTCCAGCCTCTGACAAATAGAGGCCAGGGACACCAATTCTATCCCCTGGCTAATAGCCTTTTATGGACCTAACCTCCATGAAATTATCTAGCTTCTCTTTAAACTCTGTTCTAGTCCTAGCCTTCACAGCCTCCTCTGGCAAGGAGTTCCACAGGTTGACTACACGCGGTATGAAGAAGAACTTTCTTTTATTAGTTTTAAACCTGCTACCCATTAATTTCATTTGGTGTCCTCTAGTTCTTCTATTATGGGAACTAAAAAATAACTTTTCTTTATCCGCCCTCTCCACACCACTCATGATTTTATAGACCTCTATCATATCCCCCCTTAGTCTCCTCTTTTCTAAACTGAAAAGAGTGGACGGACAGACAGATTTACTCAGACAGACAAACTCTCTCAAATATATAGTACATTTTTATGCCTGAGTAAGGGATTTGGCAGAGTGGATGTGAGAGGGATCCCAGGGCTGGAATAGAGGACAGAATTGAGAGCAGTGGCAGAGCTGGGTAGGATCCCAGTGCTGAAGCAGTAGGGGAACTATTGGTTGAAATGAGGGACTTAGGCAGAGCTGTAAGGTGTATGTGTGTGGGTGGGGGGGTCCAGTGCTGGACTAGCAAGAAGGTTATGTGATGGAATTAAGGAGAATTTGCAGCTGTGGGATGGAGGAGGCAGCTTAGGAGGGTGTGAGTCAGAATTGAATGGTACTGGCTGAGCAAGTCTGTTAATTTTTGTGGGTGGCCTCGTGCATCCATCCTCCTTCCTTTGAGGTGAAGACCTCCACCTCGCTTCTCTTCCCACACTCACCTCTTCCCTTCTTGGAAAGAACAGAGGGCTTTTTCTTAACTTTTAAAATAATTTTGTGTAGGGATTTATTTCTGTGGGAATTGAAGACAGGAGCCCTGTGGATGCCAAGGAAGGGAACAAGCAGGCAGAGTGTGAGGGGTGAGCATGGTCCATGCTGTATGGGAAAGCTCTGGGATTGCTTTTCTGGTGACTGTTGCTATTTTGTGGTAGCTGAGCCCGACCCTTTGGCATTTGCAGCTTGTGCCTCTTTTCGTGTCAGGAACAAGTGAAGTGTTTTGCAGGCTGCTGTGAGAGAAGAAAGGCGGCCTTGTTGCTGTCAGAGGTGGGGCACTCATCTGGGTTGGGCCTTCCTCCCTTGCTAGCGTTCCAAGAACAGAGTCTGCTTGTGAAGAGCAGAAGTCACCCTTTGTGCCGGGGCTTCTTGGAGGTGAGGTGAAGGGTTGGGATGGGGGGGCGTGGAAGAATCATGAAGTATTCCCTGCGGGGGGGGGGGGTCCCCAATTCCTTATTTCCTTGCACTGGGGTGCTCTCTTTGGAGAGCCTTGGAGATAGCCTGTCTCCCGCAAGGATTCCAGCTGGGACTCTGGGATAGGGGAGATAGCATCAAATCTTTGTGGAGAGCTCTGGGAATCAGTATCCCCCTTCTCTGGAAAGCAGTAAAATCTCTAATAAGGATCATAGCATCGCTGTGATTATGGGTCATGCGAAGCAGCCTGATAGGTAGTGTGAGAGCAAGAAAACTGGTCTTGTCTTCTAGTTAGAGAGGGATGGGAGAGGAATTAGGACTCCTGGATTCTATTCCTGATGTGTGGAGGGGAGAGGAATCTAGTGATTAAAGCCGAAGGGTTGTGTGTATGGAGAGTCTGAGAGTCGGGACTCATGAGTTCTAGTTCTGGTTCTGGGATAGAAGAGGTACCTAGTGGTTAGAGCTAAGGTGGCAGGCCTGGGAGACAGGACTCCTGGGTTCTATCCCCAGCTCTGTTATAGACTGCTGTGGTTACTTTCCCTCTCAGTGCTGGAGTTCCCCCTCCATTTGTAAAGGTGGTACCTGCCTCATGGGAGCTGGGTGAGTTTGGTGCTGCCATGTCCAGATGGGTGGAAGGTGCCAGACCATGGCCCAGTGTGACACTTGTCCCTGATCCAACACTGACTCTATGGAGTTGGCTGGAATTTTGTAGCCTGCTGTGGTTGGAAGGGGTTAATCTCCAAGCAGGATTCCATCCTGGCCTCCCTCTCTTCCTATTCAAGAGTCCAGCCCCCTGCCTGCCTTTCCTCTGGCCCAGCTGCAGCCAAGAACTTGCAGCTGGCTGCGGTTGCTTTTGGGGAGTAGGGATTAGGGCGGCTGTGGGCCCTGCTGACCTGGCTCTCCTTATTGTGATCTCCTGCCTTGGCATGTCTTGTCGCCTCCCCAGGGAGCTGTCAGTACATACTTGTTTTCTTGGACTTCTTGGACTTCTCCCGCAGCTCGAGTAGGTTGTGCCCCAAGGCTGTAGTGTGAGCAAAGAACAGGGACATGAATGCTGTGCCACTGATGCTTGGCCCAGTGCCAAGGTGAGGATTCAAGGGCAGGTAAGGTCCTCAAAACCATACTGTGGCTCGGGGTATGGCTTGTGTGTATTGGAACGGGAAGATCAAATAAATGCTAAGGCTAGTCCTTCCTAGTGCTCAGGGTTCTAATAGGGCCCTTCCCCTGCCAGCATGAGGGCTCAAAGTCTGATTTGAGGGGGGATAGAGCCAAGACTCAATGAGAGTTCCACTAAATATATGGGGTGGCTCTGGCCCAATAGGTGGCTGGGGCAGGCTCAGCTGCATAGTAGCGAATGATGGCTGAGCATGTCCTAGAGAGCTCCAAACTGCTCCCTTAATATGTTATGTGGATGCCCCGTTTCCCTCTGCCTGACCCTATTACTGTATCTCCTACTCTGCCTCCCCTGCCCCGACTCCAGTGCCACATCTTTCCTCTACCTCCTTTCTCTACTCCCAGTGCCACGTCCCACAGGAAAGGCCCTGGCTGCACAGCCCACACAGGAAATCTCATTTAGCTGATTGGAAACTTCTTTTGCAGCCATGGGAAAGTGGCAGCAAATGGAGAGAAGCCCTGGAAGTAATGAGTTAGTGCCCCCTCTCCAACTTGTTTGCACATACTGGCCCTCTTTGCAGCAAGGGCTAGTCCTGTACCTCAGTAGGTGTAGGCTTACATATGAGAAATAGGGAGTGAAAGAAACAGCACTGCATTACTGCCCAGACAGTGAGATGAGGTCCAGCTGTGGTGGCTTACAGAGGCAGGAGCTCAGCCCTTCTGACAGCCAGACCCACATAAATCTTTCTGACTCTAACCCCAGAGCTATCATTCAGCTTCATGTCCAATCTCATGCCCTTTTACAAATAATGTTTCCAAGCTCAGTTCCCTTGCTCCATACCCGGAGCCCAGCTTAGAGGGCAGCCTGGCATTTCTTGGTGTCATCAAGGGCTGTTATGAAAATTGTGCCAATATAGGCATTTGGGTTTGCATTATGTCTGGTCTTGCTCCCTGATGTAGTACTCTTTCTGCTGCCTCTTCTGGAGGGAACCAGGGCTTGTGAGCTTATGTTTGTTTTTGTTCTTTCCTAGCCCTGGAGTCACCACTGTCTTTTTTCCAGCCTTTCATTTTTTCCACAATGTGTAATAACTACCCACCAGTTCCCACTCTTCCCGGCTGGCCTATGTACTCTTGTAACACCAGCAGGCAGAACCAAATCTGGGACCTCCGGAGCTTAGTGCATGAACCTCTACAATGTGAACTAAAAGCCAGCTGGCTCTCAGCTAAGACTGTAGAGCAAACTCGTGCTCTCTCGCTGTAAGTGGTCTGCGTGCCAATAGATGGGACAGTAGGTGTATAGGTTACACTCTCACTCTGGATATGGCTTGTGCTAACCATGCTTGCTTTGACCTTGCTTCACTGGTCAAAGCCTGAGGATCTGGGGAGCTAGGATTGCTAGGGCAGCCTGTAGATAGCTCTGTCTCTAGGGCGAGTAGGAGAAGCCCAGACTTCACCCATCTGAGGGTATGTCTACACTACAGAGTTTTGTCAGAAAAACGTCCGTTTTTGAGGAACATCCACACTGCAATTGCATTCTTCCGCAAGAAAATCGAAAGATCGGAGGGGTTTTTCCAGCATTGGTAATCCTCATTCTACGAAGAAGCCTTTTGCGAAAAAGTTCTTTTGCAAAAAGGCATGTGTGGACGGGGAAGAGGGAGTTCTTTTAGAAGGAGAGGTAAGAGGAAAAAGCACAGGTGCCCTGTGTAGAGTTCAGTGTGTTTTCATGAAAGCATATTGGGACTCTTGGAAATGTCAGTGGCTACATTCATGAACCTTGTTCTCTGTTGGGAGTAACAGGAGAAGGCTAAGTCCATACTATCACTTGCAATGTAAGCCTGTAGATGGAGAACTGTTGTCATACAATGTGTCCCGCTTTTACTGATTCATATATGATGTAGTTCTTCCTTAATATCAGCCAAATAGTGTATTACAAGAGCAGAGGCCTGGTTGGGGAAGAAGGGTCAGAGCTGCCTCCTCCCCCCCCACAACAGTGACCAGCAACTCTAATTCCTACTGGACAGTCCATCTACAGTTCTATTAGTGTCTGGCATCCCTGTCTGAGTCCCTGCATTGTGGGGATTCAATAGTCTGGTGCATCTTTCCATTTCTGAACAACCCAGTACAATGCTCTTCCATCTGATTGATTTATCTGCAACTCCTGGTGGAAGAAGTGATGGCTCCGTCATTTGCAGAATTTCCATCAGATTGGCCAAAGAGCTAGTGTTAAAGGAGAGCACTGTGGCTCTTGCTGGGAAGCAGGAAGCCGAAAGGCCCAGCAGATCTCAGCCTTCTCCAGAATCTTTAACCTTATTTTGAAACTACCTATGCCTTTGTACGTACATGTACTTACAAAGTGATTCTTGCTAAAAGTGCAGACTTCTATCCCCTAACCTGCACTAAGACACCCCAAAATTGTGGACAGACCTTATAATTATGTTTTAATCCCACGAGCCATGGGGTCTGGAGTGGGGGAGCTCACAGGACCCAATGATCCACAGGCCAAATGGGGTGAAGTCTCTGACTCACAAACTGTCCATTCTTAGATCTGCTCTGGAAGCTCTTATAGACCAGGCCTGCAAGAAAAGGGTTACTGCTGCCATTCTGCTATAGGGTGATCTAAAGATGGAAATGTGGGATGCATGGAGTAGGGGGCAAATTTAGAAATTATAGCCTGGCTCAGGCTGTTAAACTGGCCAAAGTGGTCTGAGTTCCAGAGTCCAGGAAGTCATTGACTTGTGAGGTCAGTTTCCTTTCCAAGCTGCTTTACTTAATTCTTTCCACAAGAACTGAGACCCTGCCCAGGATGGTAATGCAGGAGGAACTGAAATCGGGATTCTGGGTGTGTGTACCTGTGTATATATGTGAGACATGCTGAGGGCCTCAGGAGCTCTGTGTGTACATATGAATGCGTGTGTGTTGCTGGTTCCCTAGCTAGCACTTTAGAGACATTGGCTGATGCACATCCCCGATGACTAGTGTGGTGGGCTGCTGCGTTAGCATGGATGTATTGTCATTTGTACTGTGCGTACATCTGTCCCTCCTTCCCTACATCCCCGATGTTGGGTTTTTTCCTTGATGATTGTTTTCTCTATGTATCTTTAGTGATACAAATTTTTAAAAATGAGTCTCTGCAAAACTGTTGTTCAGTTAAAACCCCTTTTTTTGTTCTCTGTTCTGTAGTTATGCCTTTTGTTTACAAGTGCATGTTAGTGAATATATGTGTGAGAGAGAATATCGCTACATATTTGTTAGTCTCTAAGGTGCTGCAAGACTATTCATTATTTTTAATTTTTTTTTCTGGATGGATGATCATGGAAACACAATTTTGGGACAATTATTGAGTATCTGGAACCAGGAATTTAGCAGAAAAGTATTTTCTTGTCATTAAATATAACCCTTAAAGCTGAGATTTGAAACACCTGGCTGCTCATGCCATTCATGGTATGAGTTTGGGCTCTTATCTGAGGTATTCTGTCCCCATTCTAACCCAGAGATACTGCTTGCTGCTTCCCTACTGTTCCTTGAAGTTTCAGTGGCAGAGAAGATTCTTTTTCTTGTACTGTCAGCACGAGTAGTGTTAAGGAGCTGCTGCACTGGAGAATTGGCAGGCCCATTCCAATACGCCTCTCCTGACAGCCTTGTGGAAGGTTTATGATGCTAACATAGTTCATATTTATGAAGAGCTGGGAGATCCTGGGATGAATGGTGAAACAGGGCCATGTATCCCATGCTCTGCACACATGTTCTGTAACATTCTATACATGGGGTTTTAAGTTGCTATGTTTTGTGGTTATCTGTGCCGCTCACTGTCGTTTTACATTAGCTGAGACCCTTTACCAGGGTATGTGTGAAGAATTACCCTGTTCAGTTGGGGTTCAACCCAGATGCCCTTGTGTGTTCTTTTCCCCATTGACTTGACCAGGAGCAGACAGAAAGGGAACAAAGCTCAGGGACTCTTGTCATGAAAAGCTTAGCTGATACAACGTTATGAAGCCAGAAATGATATCCCCTAGTGTCCATCTTTCAGTGCTGCAGCCATCAACCTCTCCCAATCCAGTGTCTCTGTAGTACTGGGATTCATATACCCTATGGCTACGTCTACACTGGCATGATTTTCCGAAAATGATTTTAACGGAAAAGTTTTCCGTTAAAAGCATTTTCGGAAAAGCACGTCTAGATTGGCAGGATGCTTTTCCGCAAACGCACTTTTTGCAGAAAAGCGTCCATGGCCAATCTAGACATGGTTTTCCGCAAAAAAGCCCCAATCACCATTTTCGCGATTGGGGCTTTTTTGCGGAAAACAGTACTGTACTGTTTACACTGGCCCTCTTGCGCAAATGATTTGCACAAGAGGGCTTTTGCCCGAACGGGAGCAGCACAGTATTTCCGCAAGAACACTGATGATCTTACATGAGATCGTCAGTGTTCTTGCGGAAATTCAAATGGCCAGTGTAGACAGCTGGCAAGTTTTTCCGCAAAACCAGATGATTTTGCAGAAAAACTTGCCAGTCTAGACACAGCCTATCTATTTCTAGAAGAAACAAATAATGCTAATGCAGAAGCTGGGTAAATACTTGGAAGCTGTTTGTGTCTATGGGTAGGTGGGAGCAGCAGGATGTGGAATGTGTACTGCTGATGACATGTTGCGTTTCTCTGGCAGTCTTCATCCAAGTACTGGCTAGGAGCTCTGACAGCTTATGACTAGGTGGGTATGATTCCCTCAGATGGGGAGACTGAATCCCAGGGCAGTGAATTGACACACCAAAGGTTGAGCTTGGAATAAAACACAGACATCCTGATTGCCCATCCCCTGCTATAATCACTAAACCATTCTCTCCTTTCATTGTTTGGGCCTAGATAATGGGACCACTTGATCACTCACCTATGCTTGTTAGGCCATTTTGAACTTTGTCAACCTGTGACCTCGTGTTTCAATAGTCCAATTCTGCATACCCTATTAGGGAGGAAGAGCTTTGTCTCGGCATCATATTCCTACACAGCGCTAGTTTGATTCTTTCATTGAATAGCCCTGGGGGGCTCTCTCAAGTTCTAACATCCACTCTGTTTCTGTTTTTTTCCTAAGAGAGTACCGGGCACATTAACGAAGCAGTCATGGAAGCGTCAAACAGGAACATTTCCAGCCCAACCCACAAAGTCATTCAGGTGAGCGTGTGCCAGGGTCAGCATCTCCCGCTAGTGCCTCAGCACTGCTACCTACCTTGTGATGGGGATGGCAGACTGAGATAGCTTTGGAGGCTTATGCCCTGTCCTTCCATCACACCAGAGACTGAGCAGTGCGGTCACAAATGAGCAAAGGTCCTAGACAGGCATTCAGAGCCAATGTTGGGAGGAGTGGCTATACAGGCTGCTTAGGTCCTCATAGTGATGGGGCCAGCAGGAAACTAGGACATCCCCAAAACCAAAGAGGGGTATGCCCCAAGTACTGGGAGATGGACTTGGCAATCTTCTAAGAGTGTAGTCCCCTTCGCAGGCCTGGGCCAGGCTTTGTACATTGTCCTGTTTCGGTTATGAGCCAAACCCCAATTCGAGGTGGGGGTTGGGCTCACTGGTTACATGTTAGACAGTTCAGCATCCATGTCCTTGCACTTTGACCAAATTGCCCCTAAAGGCTTCTGGGGGATCTTGTGGAGAGGGGACATGGGAAGAGCTTTTCTGTCAGGAATAGCGGTCCCGTCACTGTAACAAGCTGTTGATGGTTTATATAGTCAATGAGGCATGATCCCCCTCCCTAAATCTGGAAAATGGCATGGGGTCAACTGATGTCTGTGCCACATCTCCCACCTTCCACTCCCCATTAGAGCTCAACTCTGAAGGAATCTTGATATTCTGAATAGCCTCAAGACAAAGGCATGGATGATTGGTGCTGCCCCCTCCTGAGTGCCATTGGGCCTTTTCTTCCAATCCTATTATCAGATTGGCTGTAAATCCAGTTGGGTTAAATGGCTAGTACCTTGGATCCTATTAAAAATAACCTGATCCCATTAAATCCCCCCTGCTGTTGCTATTTCTTTTCATCCTTCTAGCTTCCTCTTCCCCAAGTCTGCAGCACAGAGCAAAGATCACAGCCATCCTGGCTTGTGGTCTGGAGACATGGGAAAGTCCAAAACTCTAGATCTCCACATTTGGGGAGTCCATTCCTTAGCTTACTAACCCGCTGTCTGGAGCCCATACAGGGAACTCTCTGTGCTCTGAAAAAAGGGTTGAGGGAGACACTCTCAGAGTGAGGAGCCAGCGGCCCAGCAGTCTGTGATTGCAGGTTTGTTTGTGTGGGTTCTTGCATCCATATCTGCAGGCATATCCATATGCATTTCATTTACATGTGTTCCTGAGTGTGTGCATGCAAGCAGGTGATTGCAAGCTACATGAAGCCTGGCTGGATTCTGGTTTACCTGTGGTAAAGTCAGGGGCCCAGGGCAATGGGGAGAGCCCAACCGTGCTGGCTTCAGCCACCCATCCTGTGAGACCCACTTCTACTCTGCTCTGTCATATAGAATAGAAAGATAAGGAGCTCATAAATATTTATAATCCACCTTTGCTGTGCAAAGTGCAAACAGAGAGGAACCTATCTGAATTACTGATTGAAGAGGGGCTGCTGGGTAGGAGCCAACCCACAACAGAGACCTGTCTGTCTCCCTGTCCATCCCTCTACCAGCATGTTTGAGGAGATAAAGCAGCTCTGCTGCAGCAAAGGAGCCTACAGAGCCTCTCCTATTTAGAGGCTTCAGCAATTGGAAATTATGAGAGATGAATGCCTTCTTGGCGTGGCTAGGCTTGGCCCAGAGCCTGGAAGTGTTCAGTGGGGTTATGGTTGACATTTTACATATCCCCACTGCCACTTCCTAGTTCTCCAAGCAAGGGAAGGTTTCTCCAGTGAGTACTCTGGAGCAGTGATTCAGCATGGTGGGGTCTTGGTTGGAAATGTTCCTTCCAGGTCTGGCTTCTCATGCACGCAAGACCTATTCATCAAGCCACCAATGTATGAGCAAGTCCTTAGAACATAACCCACCCCTGCCTGTCAGAAGCACTGCTGATCGTGCTCCTCATTTCAGGGTTTTGTTTGTAAGCCCTTGCCTATTCCCCAGACATGCATCAGCTTTGTCCCTGTGGATCTGGACTCCTACCACCCCTATTTCCTGTCTTCCTTTTTCCACATATGTGGTGCTTCCAGTGCAAGAATCATCTCCTCTGCAGCAGTGGTGCCATATCAGTTTCCCTGTATATATGTTCTGGTGCCAGACTGACAGCTCTGGAGCCCTCTGCTTACCTCAGAAATGGTCAGTGGTGAGGTCAGCATCCACAGCCAGGCCTGCACTGGAGGGGTGCATCTAGACTGGCAAGATTTTGCACAAAAGCAGTTGCTTGCACAAAAACTTGCCAGCTGTCTACACTGGCTGCTTGAATTTGCGCAAGAGCACTGACTTTGTAATGTACAAAATCAGTGCTTCTTGCGCAAATACTTTCACCCTCCCGCTCAAGGATAAGCCCTCTTGCGCAAGAGGGCCAGTGTAGACAGGCACCTTAATTTTTTGCGCAAGAAAGCCCGATGGCTAAAATGGCCATCGGAGCTTTCTTGCACAAAAGCGTGTCTAGATTGGCATGGATGCTTTTGTGCAAAAGCACTTTTTGCGCAAAAGCATCCTTGCCAGTTTAGACGCTCTTTTGTGGAAATACTTTTAACGGAAAAACTTTTCAGTTAAAAGTATTTCCACAAAATCATGCCAGTCTAGATGCAGCCGAGGAGTGGGAAGAGAGGGTAGTGCTCCTGGCCTACTTAGCCCTTGACCTTTCTACTGATGCTGCCAGTAAGGTACCAGCTGGAGTGGCTTTTGTGCTGTGGATGCTGGTCCATCAGAAATTAACCGTGACTCTCCAACCTTACAGCATTTCCTGAAGAGTGGAAAACCTCTCTGCTCCCCAATTAGGCAGGGCTCTGTCCAGCATCCTATCCCCTTAGTCCAGTGATGAGCATATTCTAACGAGGGGTTCTGCTTTATCCTTCCCTACAGAACACTCCTCTGGACCTGATAGACATGGGCAAAGGGCTGAAGGTCCAGACAGACAAGCCGCACCTGGTGAGCCTGGGAAGTGGCCGGCTTAGCACTGCTATCACCCTCTTGCCCCTAGAGGAGGGTAAGTTCCCCTTGCCTGTGCTGTGACAATGGGCCAAGGCTGATAGGGATTAGGAGTTTAGCTGGAGGTGGGGGAATATTTGTCACTTTTTCTTGCTCTCCTGTCCCACTTTTTGTCTTGCGCTGGGTAGGGACCAACCATCACATCATGGGCCAGCCAAACTGGAGAGTTGTATTTGTAAAGGGTACAACAGGAAGCATAGAGGTTTCATTCCCAGCTGTGTTACAGATTTGCTGTGAGACCTTGGGCAAGTCTCCTAAGTCTCAGTTTTCAGACTGACTGTTAATTTTGGATGCACTATTTTAAGAACCTTGGACCTGAGTCTAAGAAGTGGTTACTAATTTGGGAGGTTCAACTGGAAATTCTAGGGTCTGACTTTCAGTGCCCTTGAAAGTCATCTCTAGGGTCTCCAGTTGGGCCCCCAAATAAGTTACCACTTCTGAGAATCTTAGCCTGTCCTTCTCCATCCCCATTGCTAAATGGAGCTAATAGTCCTTCCCTGCCCCAGTATCTGATATGGATCTCCTGCCTGCCTCATTTGTCTGGTATAGATAGTGAAAGATTACATTGTGCATTGGTAGCCCAGATGAGAGAGACACAGCAAAAGACAGAGCAATTGATGGCCTGGCACTCAAGATGCCACTGCACTGCACTTGGCTTCCACCATAGTTGATGCATAGGCTGAAGGCAGTGTTTCATCTATGGGATTCCCTTTGCTGTTGCTCATCATTGTTTGTGTTGGGCTGACTCCTGCTGCCAGCCATGTCCTTGCCCCCTCCTCCTGCTTTCAGGTGCATAGGCTTTGTTGTGATCCACTTGTGTGATGATCCACTTGTGTGATTGTAACCCTTGAGCAAGTCCCACTAAAGTAGCCACATCAGGATGCTGAATGTGGGGTCTGGAACTCCACTGAAAATGATGGTGGTCATTGGGATACAGTCTGGATCTAGCTGGGATACCCAGAGATAGGCACTAAATCCTTCTTACCGCCACATCCTCTTACCTTGCAAGGACTTGGGTCAATGTCTACATTGATATTCCTGGTTTACGTGAGCTCAGCAACCCAGAGCCAGATGGAATTAGATTCTAGTGAGAGGTGCTGGAAGTTCCTGAAAAGTTTCAAACTCAAATAACATCCCACCACCTTTTCCTGGCAGCCCTTGTGAATGGTCCTGTTATAGAGATCAGCACATGATTATTAGCAGGGCTCGACAAATAATGCAATCTACTCACCCGGAAAAGCCGGGTTTGGGTGATCTACGCATGCGCAGATTGCCGGACAGCGCGGCTGGCGAGCAGGGCTCGCCGTGGTTTGGCAAGCCCTGATTATTAGAGCTCAGCTGTGTCTCCCAATCTCTGTGCCATTTGCCCTCTGCCAGAGAAATTGTTGATGCCTGTGACCCAATATAATTTGGCTAGTGTTGGCTCCCTGGTAGGGCTGAGGATGAGAGCTTTGGAGTGTAGGAGGGGACTCTGGCTTTTGGGAGGGAGTGGTCAGGGCTGGGGCAGCAGAGGCTTACCTTGAGTGGATCCTGGTCAATGGTGATGCATCCCAGAAGCAACCAGCTGCATGTTCCCAGCCAAAGGGAATGTGGTGCAAGTGCTTACAGCAGGGGCAGAGTATGGAGCCCTGTGTGCTCTCCTGCTTCCCCCCACTTCACACACCTAGACACCAAGCCTGCTGTCGGCCACTTCTAGGGCGCAGTGCAGTCTGCAGTGCTGGACAGGGAGGTAGCTTGCCTTAGCACCCCCATCACCATCCAGCAATGAGACCCAGTACCTGACATTCCACAACCCACTACTGGGACATGACCCATAATTTGAAAACCACTGGCTTGGAGAAATGAGCACAGGACTTCTGGATCCTATGTCATTCCCTATATGAGGGGCTGATACCCCCATTTCCTGAGGTGGTGTGGGGGGCGGTTGGTTGTTTGTGCGTATGTTTAGGGAGCAATGGGCACAGGAGCTGTGAGAGGCAGTTTCAGTCTCTCTTTAGTGAATCCATCAATATCTAGAACTTGATGGCTTGATGGTAAAACTTGCGTTTGCTCTGCTGCAGCACGACAACCCTGGCTGCACTCCCATTATTCCACTGAGTTGAAATACCGGTTATGTCCTCTCCTCCTCCCAGTTCAGGAACTCCTCTAGGCAAAGAAAACTGAGACTGCTTCCTGCCTAGCTCTCACTTTTCTATCATGTGGTGCCCACTCAGTGTGGGGTGCACACCAAGTGGGGTTTTGTCACCAATAACATATGGGGAGTGGGCCCCTCTTAGCCTTTGTAAATGGGAGTGCTTGTTCTGCTGTGGCCTCCCTTCCCAAACAAAGCATCTTCTTGTTATGACTCAAAGAGCATTAAGCAGATGTTTCTACTTGCAGGGAAGACCATGATTGGCTCCGCAGCTAAGGACATTGTTCTGCAAGGGGCAGGGTTGGAATCTGAGCACTGCTACATCGAGAATGTGTGTGGAACTCTCACCTTGCACCCCTGCGGGAATGCCTGCACCATTGATGGCCTGCAGGTTAAGCAGCCCACACGACTGACCCAAGGTAAGGTGCCTGCCCTTGGGCATCAAAGCTGGCTGTGGTGGAGGTGATGCCTGAGAAGGTACTTCTGACTATTCAACTAGCTCCAGACCTGGACTGTTCAGTCCACAAAGACTGGTGATATTTGGTTCAGCTTCTGGCTTTCCTAGCTTTATATCATGGATCCTGACTTCCTCTGATTTTGGAGGTGTTTCTAATCTGCAGCTAGGGTACATCTTTGCCTGGGAGTTGGGTGAATCATAGTTATTCTGACAGGTGAGGATAACTGGGCTTGAAAGAGAGCATACTGCAACTTAGCCCAGCCTCACTGAATTTTATGGAAGCATTATTGAGCTGGGATCAGCTTCAGGGTGAACTTGGCTTGTGTTTTCAGCAACTCTCTGCTTTCAGTGGAAATAAAATCTCTGGGTGTAGGTGCAGGCCCAGCAACAGTGATGATGCTAATTAGGTGAAGCCTAGTTTCAAGAACTATCTTGTTGAAGTGCTGGGTTAGTGGGCTGTCCCACCAGGAACAGAAGCTGTTATGATTAGTATGCAGGTGGCATTTGGCTCTGAATGCTCAGCTTCATTTGAGTGCTGGATGCACAGAGATTCCTTTTCCCTATTCTCCCTCCTGAAGGAGTCCCCAACATTTGTTGTAGGTTAGCTGACTCTGTTATATTTTAGCTGTTGAGTTCTCTAACTCAGCTGGAGGGATATGTGTGCATCTCTCTGGGTATGTGTACACTGAAAATAAAAATCCATGGCTGGCTATGCCAGGTGACTGGTGCTCACGGGCTTGGCCCGTGAAGCTATATCTTTGCTGTGTAGACATCTGGGCTTAAACTGAAGCCTGGGGTCTAGGATCCTATGAGGTATGAGGGTCCCAGAGCTCAGCTTCCAGCCTGAACCTAGAAATCTACACAGTAATGAAAAAGCCCTGCAGCCCAAGTTTTGCAAGCCTGAGGCAGATGCTATGGGCCAGCGGTGGGTTTTTCTTTGCTGTGTATACATACTTTCTGTCACCTTGATGAGGAACCGTTCTCGTTAACGCCTCACTGTCTCTTCCCCTGAGTATATGTGCCCTTTCCCTGGGGATGATGCTTTATGCCAGTGGTTAATGCAAATTTTCCGGGCTTGCTGCATTTCTGAAGAAGTTTCTGGTCACTCTTGCCTTGCCAGCATGGGTGTGTCCAGCTCCAGAGCAAAAAAGGTTGGCCATTATGGAAATTCATGTCTCTAACCCTGCCTCCCCATATTCTCAGCCTTATGGGGCTCGAGTGAGGGAAAAGAGTAGAAGAAGAGCATAAGCAGCTCTGCTGAGGGGGGAATTTCTTTAGCAATAATAGTCCTTTCTAGAACCTCAGTGCGACTCACTGGTCAAACTTGTGTTCCGTGCCTTCTGTTGGCAGCTACCCTAGAGGGTTACAGCCTATTACTGCTACCAGCTAATGGGATTATTTCTTCAGCGGTGCCCAACCTTTTCCAGATGGGGACCTATTTTGACAATTCAGGAAGACTTGGTTACCCAAGGCAATTCAAAAACAGAGGGAGGAGGAAGGCCAGAGCCATCTGGGGAGACACTTGGCGACCCTTTTGAAATGTAATGGCGACCCGTATTTGGATCCTGACCCATAGGTTGGGAAACCCTGTAAAATTAGCCTATGCGGTTAGGGTGCAGAAAATCCTCAGTTCAAACCCTGCTACAGGTTTATGCAGAGGCCTGTTCTCGTTTGACAGGTCAATCTTTCTGACATCTAAATAAGGCCTGTAAAGAGAGGAGAGTGCCAGACTCTCTTGGGAGGAAGACACATTCAGGTCGAAGATGAGGGGTGCATGGACATAGGAGTGACCCATCCTTCATCCCCAGTTTGTTGACTAAGAATAGGTATAGAATCATAAAATCATAGAACACCAGAACTGGAAGGGACCTCGAGAGATCATCGAGTCCAGTCCCCTGCCCTCACGGCAGGACCAGGCACTGTCTAGACCATCCCTGATAGATGTCTATCCAATTTGCTCTTCAATATCTTCAGAAATGGAGATTCCACAACCTCCCTATGCAGTTTATTCTAGTGTTTAATCACCCTGACAGGACATTTTTCCTAATGTAATTTTCTGGTCTGGAAAGAAAGTCTCAGCCTGCAGCTTTCTGTAAAGGCAATGGTACCTGAAGATGCATGCATCATGCCTTTTTCCAGACCATGCCTCAGTTATGTCTGTGAAATGCCCATGGTAATCCACAAGTGCCTGTAGCATCCTGGAGAAGTAACCCTTCCGATTGATGTACTCTGAGGCAAGGTGGGGTGGTGCTATAATGGGAGTGTGTGCCATCGATTACCCTGCCACAGTGCTGCAAGTTCTTCTTCGAGGAGTGTCCCCATGGGTGCTCCACCGTAGGTGCGTCAGCACCTCTGCACCTGCAATCGGAGACTTGTGACAGAGGTGTCCGTGGCCAGCCATGCGCACAAAGAGCCGGTGTGTGTTCTAAAGAGGCTACTGTGCATGCACAGCTGCCCTCCTCCCCCAGTTCCTTCTCAACCGCAGTCAGCAGTCTCCCTTTACCTCATTCATTACTTACCTATCTATAGGTAGTTTACCTCGGAAAACCTTCCTACTTTATTCTTGTTAAATCTCCTCTTAGTCGTTACCAACAAATTAAAAAAAAAATGAGACCCTTGCTGAACAAGCACCTAAAGGGACATACCAGTCCCGTGCTTATTGCTGGCTCTCTAGGATATGCTGGGTTCGCCTGGGTTTAAAAGGCGTGTGGGCTGCAGGCTATTCATTTCAATTTTAGACAGGCATGAACAGTGCGTGTGTTGTCTTGGCACTGCCTACATTTGTCAGAAGCTGGCAACCCCATCCAGGAGATCGAGAGAACTACAATTGAAAATGCTCCAGATGGAGAAAAAGGCTCGGTTGGCTTCTGACCTTGAGCAATCTATCAGTCCCAGACAGAAATCACCTGGGATGGGGTTGGAGAGAGCGGCCCCCTCCGGGTTGAGCCCAAAGGACTGGGAAAATAGTAACCCTTAGAAAAGGTCGTATTCTTTCTCAGGGACTGATTCTTCCCCGGGGAAGCGTGCTCCTCACAACAATACTGCACCCCCACTAAAAAAAAGGGTCGGACAAGCAGCAAGCCAGCGGGCCCAGAAAGGAAAAAAGCCATGACCCCAAGCACACACAGTGTGCCTCAGAGAAGACACCGTCAGAGGCAAAACACAAAGCCTCCTCAGTGGCACCGAATCAAATGCCTGCAGCACCATCCACAGTTCAAAAGAGACAACGCTAGCAGGCAGTACCGGGCACCAGCACTTTATCTGAGCTAGCACCGCCAACACCGCAAAATCACTCGGAGCCGGCCTCACCTATAAAGCAGCCGATGTTCCATTTAATGACGCGGCATACTCCACATGCTCCCCTCCCTTTGCTACTACCTGTTCCCCTGCTGATACTGTATTTTACAGTGGCAGCGTAGCTCTCAGTACACTTGGTACCAGGGACATCTCTTCTTGGCAGCAACAGTACCCCACACACCTCAAAGTGCCCTTTCTCAGCTATGCCAGCCAGTTCAGCTGCCTGTATACTTAGTGATGACAAAGATGATGTGTCAAAACCACCACACTTACTGCGACACTCCTCTCATAAGTCTCAACAACACAATCAACAATGGCAGCTCCCTCAGTGGCTTCCACCACCTGTCATGCCTAACTGGGACCCGTGGGCAGCTTATAGAAAACAACAGCTTACACAGCCACAGCAGACACCCCCAGCCCCAAGGTCCCATGCACCAACAATGCAGTCCATAGAGCAGTACATCTTAGACTCAGAAGAACAGGATGTGAATTTTACCAGGGAAGATCAGAGATCACCCTCTTCCCTACCCACCTATAATTCATCCACAACCCCTGACGATACGATCATGCCCCCACCATCAACCGGGGGGATGATTTTAAGTCATTCCAAGAGCTTTTCAAAAGAGTGGTAGACAACTTAGAGAGCTCTCTCTCTCAGATATTCCGCAGATGCAACACTAGCTTACAAACATTCTGCGCACATCTCTCCATGCAAAATTGGCCATCCCCATGAACAAGGTACTCATGGACCCTGCCAAGAATATATGGGACACGCCAGCCACAATCTCCCCAACATCCAAATGAGCAGACAGAAAATACTATGTCGTTCCCAAGGGAGCAGAATTCCTGTTTTCCCAAATAATTTCACCAAAGATACAGACATACATAATTTAACCAACAACAACGACAGTACGACAACAGATGCCGACCAAGGCAAAACAGACATAGACAGGCTTCAGATCAGTCCTCCACTCAACAACTATCAACATCCAGACAACAATTTTGAACTTCTGGTCGAGGGTCCCCAAAATTTCCAAGACAGCAGTCCAAACCGTCCACAGTATTTGGCAAAAGACTAGCTGACTTCTATCCAGCCTGGTTGGCCATTACCACTGACACATGGGTACTGGAAATTGTGAAAACTGGATACTGCATCCCATTCCTAGTTGTCCCACCACCCTTGCCCATCCCTTTTCAGGGACTCTTCTCACGAGAAATTGCTTGTACAAGAGGCATAACATCTCCTAAGGCTGGGCGCCATAGAAGAGGTAGTAAAGCAAGACAAAGGTTTTTACTCCCATTATTTCCTCACCACCAAGAAGTTGGGCAGCTGGAGACCTATTTTGGACTTCCTCCAGCTCAACCGTTTTGTCAAATACCAATGTTTCAAGATGGTCACTGGCCACCATTATACCTGCCCTGGAAAAAGGAGCATGATTGTCTACCCTCGACCTCCAGGATGCTTATTTCCACATACCAATACACCTAGCACACAGGAGGTTCCTCCGTTTTACAATAAAAGACAGACACTTCTAGTTCAGAGTGCTAGAGTTTGGAAGCTTGACAGCTCCAAGAATATTCTCAAAGGTACTGGCAGTAGTAGCCACACATTTGCACAAAAGCCGACGACTGTCTAGTAAAGAGCCCTACATAGCAAGACACACAACATTCTGTCTCAGAAGTCAGATCCCTCTTCGACACACTCAGGCTCCAGGTTAACATGGCAAAGTGCACTTTGACCCCGACTCAAGCCCTGGAATTCATAGGGGCACATCTAGACTGCACAACTTACCACACCACAGATGGGTCATGATCAAGGACCTGATAGCAACAGCACAGACCAGCCCAATCATAATAGCACAACTATGCCTACAAATACTGGGGCACATGGCAGGTGCCACGTTTGTAATACCCCATGCTCGATTATCTATGAGACCATTACAAACTCGACTACGCACAACCTACCAGACACGAATTCACCCATTGATCAAACATCTCACCATGGTAAACAAGATAAAATCCTCCCTCAAATGGTGGACACTACATGACAATGTATGCATAGGAGTCCCTTTCCAACACAATCCACCATCATTAACAATTACAACAGATGCCTTGCTTCTAGGTTAGGGAGCACATCTGCTTCTAGGTTAGGGAGCAAGGTTGTACAGGGTTAATGGACCCACGACAAAACCAAATACCACATAAACTTACTAGAACTCAGAGTGGTAAGAAATGCTTGCATGCACTTTCTTCCCCTGATTCAGAACAGAACAGTGAAAATCCCAACAGACAACATCACCACAATGTACTACATCATCAGGCAGGGAGGATCATGCTCACACCAGTTATTGTGGGAGGCTATTCGCCTCTGGGAATGGTGTATCCCACAGAACATACAACTGGTCACAACTTACTTCCCAGGGAAGGACAACACAATAGTGGACAACCTAAGCAGACAGTTCCCACAGAACCACGAATGGGAGATAAACCAATCAGTGCTCACCCACCTCTTCAAAAAGGGGGGTGGAATTCGCAGTGGTAGACCCCTTCACTACACACAGAAATGCTTGTTGCCCATAATACTGCTCCAGAGTGGGCATAGTCCCTGCTCCCTGGGGGATGCCTTCAGTATAAAATGGAAGGACACCTGGCATGTTTATTTCCACCATTTCCCCTCATACAATGGGTGATCCTCAAGAACAGACAGGACAGAGCCAGAGTAATACCAATAGCACCCAACTGGTCCAGACAAACGTGGTACCCGTTCCTGTTACAGATGACCTACCAGCCACCACATTGATTCCCACCAGTTGCATCTCTGCTCACACAGCAAAACGACCAAATTCCCCATCCAGCCGTCCACAAGTTACATCTCCAGGCATGGATGCTAATTAGCTAAGCAGCATGGAAAGAACCTTCCCGGAAGCAGTGCAGCTCATCCTCACGAATTCCACAAGACCTTGCCTCCATCTCCACTCTTCATGCCCCCTACAAGGACACTTGATCTTCACGCACCCTTCTGTCAAACCCTGTTTTATATGGGGTCTTCACAACATGTTTCCTCCACGCAAGGACCCAGTCCCAGCATGGGACCTGAACCTAGTGCTAAAAGTCCTTATGGGTAAACCTTTTGAGCCTCTCGCCACCTGTTCTCTACTACACTTATCAATGAAGGTGGCCTTCCTTGTAGCGATCTCCTCTTCCAGATGAGTTTGTGAAGTAGCAGCCCTAATGGTGGTTCCCCCATACACAATATTCCATAAGGACAAGGTGATTCTGTGCACTCACCCCAAAATCATCCCAAAAGGTACTCACTTTGTTCCACTGCAATGAGCCCATATACTTGCCAGTCTTCTTCCTGAAGCCTTATAAGGACAACAAAGAAACAGCCTGGATGTCTGCAGAGCACTCGCCTTCTACCTACAACGAACAAAGCCCTTTCAAAAAACTCCTCGGCTGTTTGTTTAATCTACAGAGAGATCGCAGGGATTGATAGCCATTTTGATAGTCTTTGTTATGATATAGGCAATCTAGTTGCATTAAACTAGCATATACCCCAGCACAGACAGAGTCCCTACCCACCTTGTGGTCTCACTCGACAAGGGCCATGGTAGCCACAACAGCATTCCTACAGAGTGTGTCCACAGAACACATTGCAGGGTCGCCACATGGACTTCAACACATACCTTCATGCAGCACTATGCAAGCCAGACATTTGCTGAGTCAGAAACAAGATTTGGCCAAACAATACTTTCAGTCACACACTCAGCAGCCGAAGCTCCTACCTCCTACTACGAATACTGCTTTGCAGTCACCTAAGGTGGAGCACCCACAGGGACACTCTTTGAAGAAAAAGGGAAAGTTACTCACCTGTGCAGTAACTTGAGTTCTTCGAGATGGTTGTCCTCGTGGGTGCTCTACCACCCACCCTTCTCCCCTCTGCTTCAGAATAGAATATGTCCAGGTCAGAGAAGGAACTTTTGGGGGGGGGAGGCTGGCTGCACACGTGCAGTAGCCTCTTCAGAACACACACTAGCTCTTTGCGTGCATGGCTGGCCACGGACACTGCTGTCACAAATCTCCAATCGTAGGCATAGCGACGCTGACACACCTAAGGTGGAACACCCACGAGGACAGCCATCTTGAAGAACTCCAGATACTGCACAGGAGAGTAGCCTTCCCTTCACTTCCGCAAAGCCAGCCATTATGTCTTCCACGTTTCCCAGAGTTACAGTCCTACACAGCACCATGTTATTTATTGCCCTACACACTTGTAGAAATGTTTCCCTAACAGTAGTCTTCCCCACTCCAGACTGATTTGCAACTGAATGGTAGCAATCTGGAGTTGCCAGCTTCCACACAGCAATTGAAACATGCTTCTCTACAGAGAGAGCAGCTCTTATTCAGATGTCCTTGCGCCGCAATTAAGGGCCAGCTCAGCACACAGCTCCAGAAAGGTTGCTTTACACATCTGAGAGTTCTGTAGTTATTGCTCTTCATCCCACACCTGCATGACAATATGATCCCACCGCTCAGTGTTGGTTTCCCTAGCCCAGAAGTGATGCTCTACTCTGCACAACTGCTCTGTGACAGCCCAATGCAATGCCACTATGCTGCTGTCCCTGTCACTCACATTGTCAGCTGCATCCAAATCTTCTTCCTTTAATACTTATAGTAAGAAGAAGGCCTAAAACAAAAGCCCATGCAGCACAGGCCTAGTTTGAGGCCTGAGGCCTAGCTAACAATGGACAAAACATGGCTAACATAAAGCAAAGCTAAGCTGTGAGCAACAGGCAGGCACTTACTCACAAAACTTGGCACGAACAGGGTAATAGACCCAGGTATAGAACAGTCATTGGTACTGACTGTAAGTGGAAAGCACGTGGTACCACCAGCTCATTAAAAGAGACCTTGGTACCCACTCCCCACAGATACAGACCCAGGTTCAAGAAAGGGTCTAAAATGACAGCGTGATGGATAGAGATGATCTAATCAAACTACGAGGTACAGGGTGATGGGTGGTATCTAAGTAGCGTCAGAGGCTGGTAACCCGACAACGTTAGAGGGTTGCAACCTGATACGTCAGCAGTGATATATAAGTTGTTTGTACCTATATATAAAGTGGTGTCTTGGGGGGACAGTCTTTGTATGACCAAGGGAGCAGTGGAAATTTCCAACTGATTGAGTCATTGCATTATTCCATAGTAAGGCATTTGATACGGTCTCGCATGATTGTCTTATCAATAAACTAGGCAAATGCAACTTAAATGGGGTGTGCATAACTGGGTGGATAACCATTCTCAGAGAGTAGTTATTAACAGTTCACAATCCTGCTGGAAGGGCATAACAAGTGGGGTTCTGCAGGGGTCTGTTTTGGGACCGGTTCTGTTCAATATCTCCATCAACGATTTAGATATTGGCTTAGAGAGTACTCTTATTAAGTTTTCAGATGATACCAAGCTGGGAGACGTTGCAACTGCTTTGAAGGATAGAGTCATAATTCAAAATGATCTGGACAAACTAGAGAAATGTCTGAGGTAAACAGGATGAAGTTTAATAAGCACAAATGCAAAGTACTCCACTTAGGAAGGAACAATCCGTTTCACACTTACAGAAAGGGAAACAACTGTCTAGGAAGGAGTACTGCAGAAATGGATCTAGGGGTCATAGTGGACCACAGGCTAAATATGAGTCAACAGTGTGACACTTCTGCAAAGAAAGCAGATTTTGGGATGCATTAACAGGCGTGTTCTGAGCAAGACGCGAGAAGTCATTCTTCCTCTCTACTCTGCGCTGATCAGGCCTCAATTGAAGTATTGTATCCAGTTTTGGGCACCACATTTCAAGAAAGCAACCAGGGGACTTTGCGAACGGGGCAGCTAACAGAGAGTTTCGAGATGGAGTTCTCCAGGTGAAGGCGGAGCGATACAGGACCCTTGAGATAAGAGCTGTCTGTAGTGTGTGCTTGTGTTTGGGGGTTACTTGCTAGTTGCCTGACAGAAACTGTACTGAGCTTCTGTTTGTCTGTCTGTCTGTTTGTTTGGAAATTGAAGTGCTAAGCTTTTTGTTTGAAGGGCTGTGTGCTGTGGCTGGCAGTTGGAAGCTGAGAACTTCTAAGTGTGGATTTGAAATCTAGAACCCTCTGTTGATTGGTCGAACTTTAGCCAGGGGGCGAGGCTATCAGAAAGGTCAGGGTTTTATAAAGTCCATAAGTAATTGACCAGGGACAGCTAACAGGGAATTTCGAGAGAGAGTTCTGAAGAGAAATTGGAAGGCGGTGAGGTACACTTGCCATTTTTTAAAACTTTTAACCTAAACTAAAACCAAAACTTCCTGATATAAATAAAAACCCTATCAATAACCTAATTAGCTGTAGGTGGGAATGCAAGCGGAAGCCCAGCAGCAGAGGGGAGCTATCCTGTTTATTGCACTCAGTGTAGCATGTATGATTACTTGCCCTGGGGGTGGGTGGCATATGTGTGCATTTGGTGCAAGGAGCTCCTGGCCCTCAGAGACTGCATACGCACGTTGGAGGCCAGGGTGCCTGAATTGGAGGAGATAAGGGAGACTGAGCGGTATGTAGATGAGGCTTTCCAGGACGCTGTAGAATTGTCCAGCCTCTGGTCAGACAGCCCCTGTGTTGTTAACGAGGATGAAATGCTCAGGAAAGGAGAACATTCAACTGGAGCAGAGGAAATGATCTCATAGTTGGGACCCTCCTTCCAGAGGATGTTATGGTATCCTCTTGCACTGAGGATACATCTTTTGGGGAGGGAACTCCAGTTAGGAAAAGGCAGATGTTAGTAATGGGGGATTCGATCATTAGAAACATAGCTAGTTGAGTTTTTGATGACCGGGAGAATCGTATGGTGACTTGTCTGCCTGGTGCGAAGGTTGCTGTGGATCTCTCTAGGCATCTAGATAGACTTATGTGTAGTGCTGGGGAGGACCCGGTGGTCATGGTACATGTAGGTACCAGTGATATAGGAAAGGGTAGGAGAGAGGTTCTGGAGGCCAAATTTAGGGTGCTAGGAAAGAGATTGTGTGCGTAGACGTGTTATTTCGAAATAAGCTATTTCAAAATAAGATATTTCGAAATAACACTGTAATGTAGACATACCCTAAAAGGGTGACACAAGGAGGAGGGAGACAAATTGTTTTCCTTGGCCTCTGAGGATAAGACAAGAAACAATGGGCTTAAACTGCAGCAAGAAAAGTTTAGGTTGGACATTAGGAAAAACGGTCAGGATGGTTAAACACTAGAATAAGTTGCCTAGGGAGGTTATGGAATCTCCATCTCTGGAGATATTTAAGAGCAGGTTAAATAGACATCTGTCCGGGATGGTCTAGACAGTACTGGGTCCTGCTGTGAGGGCAGGGGACTGGACTCAATGACCTCTTGAGGTCCCTTCCAGTTGTAGTGTTCTGTGATTACTGAACCACTATGCATATGTACCCCATGATAGAGTCTACTGTACTTCACTTAACAATAAACCTGGCCTGGGACCTTTGATGATTACCTGGTTTGTGGTCTTTGGGGGCTCTCTTGGGGTTTGCTGTGGAGACTTAAGTGCACAAGTCGACATGGTCCACATCACTGAGCACACATGCAAGCAGCCTTCTGGTTATCATCATCAACAGAGCCAGAGACCTCTGAGGACACCTTGACAGTAAATCTTGACTCCATCCTGAATAACTGTAATACTAAGTCACAAGGAAAGGGAGGCTAAGCCAGCTGATATCTGTGTCAGGCTTTAAAGGGGTTGGGGTCCAGTATCTCTGCTCATCCCGGGATGTAATACCAATCCTCACATGCTCAGATTCCCTATGGGTGATAATGGGCCCTAAAATATGTGCAGGGGACTCTCCTTTCTGTACATGCTGCTCTGCTGGGGAGTTAGCTCTAGCTAAGCCTCATAAATATTCTCCTTCCCATTTAGCTGTAAATGACATTCAGACTTAATGGTTCATGGCTAAATGAGTCTTTTACAGCACTGGCCCTAGTGTTACCACAGGAGTTAGCACAGTTACAGCTTATAGCAGTTACAATGTTGCCATTTGTGATAACACAGCTGCATAGAGCTGTGGGGGGAGGGGCGATGAAGAGCACAGGGAATTTTTGTGTTCATTTTTTGCTTAAGTGTTTCTTAGGACTCTTCACCTTTTTACAGGTTTGGTGACTTGTGTTGTTCCTACTTGATACTTATGCCACAGGACGAGTGCATTTCATAATCATCAATCATCTCAGGATGGGAATGGCAGGGGGTGTAATAGATCAGTACTGAGGAGCATTGCACAACTGTGTGAGATGGCAAGACCATTGCTGAAATTAGCAGATACATCTGTGGGCTGGAATACAATGGCATTCACAGAGATGGGGATGGGGATGGGGGGAAGCAGTGAGGCTGTAGCCTGGGATTGGGAGGTGATGTCAGAGGTGGTTAGAGAGGGACCCCAAAAGAGGAATAGCAGGGGGCTGTGAGTTGGGATTAAGGAATATTAGCAGAGTTGGGTGAGAGAAGCCTGCATTGTGTCTTGGTCTAACCTGTCTCATGGTTTCCCCTCTTGCGTGTCCTAATAGTGATTGACAACACTCTGCACACAGATCCACTCCTCACAGTGCTGCTTCTTGAAGTCTCTGTTTGCAGGAATTTTACTTGTGCAGAGCATCGGAGCGCAGTCTGGGGGAGCATGGTCAGTGAAAATCCCTTTGCCTAACTAAGAAAGCCTGAGTCTATCTCTGAGGTTAAGTCAGAGTTGTTCCTAAATTATCCTCTAAATTGAGGATTCCTCCCAGCTATAATCAGTATAAATAGACTTGCTCCCCAAGATCTCACTGTTCTTTCTCTGTGCCTCTCTGGGAAATCCATGCAATGTAGTGAGTGGGAGATTCCAAGGCCCATCACAGCCTCATACCCTGTGGACCTATCTAGATAGATGTAGTACATGTGTGGACACATGCATTGTTAGCATTATAGAATCATTGAGCTGGAAGAGACCTTAGGCGGCCATCAAGTCCAGCCCCCTGCCCAAAGCAGGACCAATCCCTGTCAACCCAGCCAGGGCTTTATCAAGCCAGGACTTGAACACCTCTAGGGATGGAGACTCCACTACTTCCCTAGGGAACCCATCCCAGCGCTTCCCTACCCTCCTAGTGAAATAGTTTTTCCTAATATCCAACCTGGACCTCTCTCACCACAACCTGAGACTAATGTTCCTTGTTCTGCATCTGTCACTACTGTGAACAGCCTTTCTCCAGCCTCTTGGAACCTCTCTTCAGGAAGTTGAAGACTGTTATCAAGTCCCCCTTTACTCTTCTCTTCCGCAGACTAAATAGACCCAACTCCCTCAGCCTCTTCTCGTAGGTCATATGCTCCAGCCCCCTAATCATTTTGGTAGCCCTCCGCTGGACCTTTTCCAATGCATCTACATCCTTTCTCTAATTGGGGTCCCAGAACTAGGTACAATACTCCTGATTTGGCCTCTCCAGAGCCGAGTAAAGAAGAATAATCACATCTCTGGATCGACTGGCAATGCTCCTCTTAATGCAACCTAGTATGCCATTAGCCTTCTTCGCTACAAGGGCACACTGTTGACTTATGTCCAGCTTCTCATCCACTGTAACCCCCATGTCCTTTTCTACAGAGCTTCTACTTAGCCAGTTGGTCCCCAGCCTGTAACAATGCTTGGGATTCTTCCATCCCAAGTGCAGGACTCTACACTTGTCCTTGTTGAACCTCATCAAATTTCTTGTGGCCCAATCCTCCAATTGGTCTAAGTCACTCTGGACTCTATCCCTTCCCTCCAGCATGTCTACCTTTCCCCCTAGCTTAGTGTCATCTGCAAACTTGCTGAGGGTGCAATCCATCCCCTCGTCCAGGTCATTAATAAAGATGTTGAACAAAACCAGTCCCAGAACCGAACCTTGGGGCACTCCGCTAGAAACCGACCGCCATCCTGACATCGAGCCATTGATCACTACCCGCTGTGCCCGATCTTCCAGCCAGCTTTCTATCCATCTTACTGTCCATTTATCCAATCTACATTCCCTTAGCTTGCTGGCAAGAATGTTGTGGGAGACCGTATCAAAAGCCTTGCTAAAGTCAAGGTATATCGCATCCACTGACTTACCCATATCCACAGAGCCGGTTACCTCATCATAGAAGCTAATCAGATTGGTCAGGCATGACTTGCCCTTCACGAATCCATGCTGACTATTCCTGATCACCTTCCCCTCTTCCAAGTGCTTCAAAATGGATTCCTTGAGGATACCCTCCATGATTTTTCCAGGGACTGAGGTAAGTTTTGCTGACCGGCCTATAGTTCCCTGAATCGTCCTTCTTCCCTTTCTTACATTTGCCTTTTTCCAATCATCAAGGATCTCTCCCGATTTCCACGACTTTTCAAAGATAATGGCCAAAGGCTCTTCAATGACATTTGCCAACTCCCTCAGTACCCTCGGATGGATTAAGTACGGACCCATGGATTTATGTACATTTAGCTTTTCTAAATAGTTCCTAACCTGTTCTTTCCTCACCAAGGGCTGTCCACCTTCATCCCATATTGCGTCACTTAGCGCATTAGTCTGGGAACTGACCTTGTCTGTGAAGACAGAGGCAAAGAAAGCATTAAGTATTTCAGCTTTCCCCACATCATCTGTCACTAGGCTATTGCCCTCATCTAGTAGGGCTCCATACCCTCTCGGATCACCTTCTTCTTGCTAACATGCCTGTAGAAACTTTTCATGTTATCCTTCACATCCCTTGCAAGTTGCAATTCCAAGGCACTTTCGTCTTCCTGATAACTCCCCTGCATTCTCGAGCTATACATTTATACCCATCCCTAGTTATCTGTCCAAGTTTCCACTTTTTGTAAGCTTCCTTTTTGTGCTTAAGCTCACCAAGGATTTCCCTGGTGAGCCAATCCGGTCTCCTACCATATTTTCTTCTCTTGCTACGCATTGGAATGGTTTCTTTCTGTGCCTTCAGTAAGGCTGATTGGAAGTGTATGTGTTTGGGATATATCTCAGAGGAGAGCTGGGTCCTGATTCCACCATGTGCTGGCTGCTGAACGTGAAACCCAAAACATACCCTGTGCAGAAGCACTGTGGGCTCTTATTAAGGTGTCATCATTTTGCTGTATGCTGTCCAGGGGAAGACAGCAATTCAGTTAATTATAATGCAGTAGATACACAGTCTGGTACTGACTTTAAAGAGTGATGGAGAACTTCTCCAGACCTGACTCTTTCCCTCCCAAAATCCCATTGCTATATCCTGCAACTCCTTCTGTCCCACTCCTGGCTGTGCCTTGCACCCCTTCCAGGTGCTCCTGTGCAAGGGTGGCAGGTATGATACTGCTGTCTGATACCTTCCCTTTCCGAAGCCTTCACACTTGGGGAGATTTCTGAAGGGAGAAGCTTTTGAACACGAGGCAGGTACTTGAATCCGACCTTGTATTGAACATACGGTGTTTCCCTAAAACCAGTCTATCCCAGTGAGAGATTATAATCACCTGTCATTTTGTTTATGACATCATCGTATCATCTGAATGGATCCGACCAGTAGAGAAGTGAGGGCAGGCTGGGAACTTAGGGTGCTGGGAGTTGGTACTGTGATGGGTTGATATATAGAAATTCCCTTGGGGTTGTCCCCTGGTGTGCTGACAAGCCACTGACCCTGCTTCCCTGCTCTCAGGGGCTCCTCACCACCCTATACTGATGGGCCAGAAGCTCTGGTCTCTCCCAGCAAATCACAGAGTTAGGTTGCTGCCACCTGCAGAGCAACACAGATGCTGAACCAAATCAACTCCAGGAGGGTTCAGCTATAAGGGCTCAGCACCCAGGAAACCAACCCTCAAAAGGGACCAAAACCCCAAATAAATCCATCTTACCCTGTGTAAAAGTTTTTTACAGAGAGAGCTCATAAAATCAGCCACCTTTATCAAAAGAGAGAGATGCACAGTGATTGCTTCCACCTCTCCCCAGGTACCAGTTATTGACAATAAACAGGGTTTATAGTAACAAAAGTGTTTTTATTAAGTATAAAAAGTAGGATTTACGTGGTTGCAAGTGAAAACAGTCAGATCAAAGTAAGTTACTAAGTTAAAATAATCAAAAAATGCCAGCTAATCCTAATCCACTAAGAAACTTATTTCACAGAAATTCTTACCTTAAACCAAGGGTGGGCAAAATACGACCCGCCAAGCTGCCAGATGCAGCCCCACAGCCCAATGGGAGCCTTGGACAGGCTCACTGCCTGCCCTGCCCCTGCATGCTGCTCAAAGCAGCCAGCTGTCTGTCTCCATGCTGCACGTGGGAGGGGACTTTGAACGCTGCTCTAATCCCCCGCACAATCTCACAGGTCCCATTGGCTGGAAACCAGCCAACGAGAGCTGCCTGGGTTGCATATGAGGACAAGACATGAAGCATCCTCCCCTGGGGCTTGTGGCACTTAGAGAAGCACAGGGCCCCCACAGCTGACTGCTTTCCAGTGGCATGCAGAGGTGTGGAAGGCAGGGAGCCTGCCTGAGGGTCCTGCTGGCTGGAAGCTGCATAGGTAAATGCCTCCAGCCAAAGCCTGCTTCTGTCACCTAGCCCTTCCCCCCCATAACCTTCTGCAGCTCCTGCACTCCTGCCCCATGTAACCCAAACTCTCTGCACCCCTGCTTCTGCACCCATGCCCCTCCCAGAACCTGTATTCTAATCCTCTGCCCCAGGTCACAATCCGCTTCCAGACCCTGCACGCCGCCTCCAGTTCAGAATCCTAGCCTGCACCCCAATCCCATGCCCCAGGTTACAACCCAACCTTCTAAACCCCCTCCTACACTTCTTCTCCAGACCAGAATCCTCTTCTGCACCCATACTTATACCTTCTCCCAGATCCTGCACCTCCTTCTACACTTCAATCCTCTGCCCCAGGTCACAACCCCTTCCTTCATCCAAACTCCCTCTCTCACCACCTCCTGCACCCCAGTCCTTTATCCTGAGCTCTCTTCTGTGCCCAATCTCAATCCCAGACCTCACACCTCCTCCATTAATATGGAAGAATGTGGCTCTTGGCCATTTGGAGTGACCCGCATCAAAAATTATTGTCCACCCACTGCCTTAAACAGTTCTAAATATCTCTTTCACATGCTAAACAGCCTCTTAGCTTGGTCCTTTTCCTTTCCCCTGTTCAGTCTTAGATGTTTCCAGCAAGCATCTTTGGTGGTAATGGGGGGTTGGGTCTCCTGGTGCCTGACAGCTGCTCCTATTGTTTGGTTGATCTCCTTATATCCCTTTTGCCTACGGTGAGAATTCTTTGTGCTCAATTCAGACTTTCCTTACCTCGATTGGAAACTTGCCAGATCCAAAATGGTACTAATGGTTTAGCATCACGTCTGGCCACGTGTCTGTCTCAGACCAACCCCAGTTTGGGCTTGCATGACAAACAAGACTTTTCACAAGTCATTGATTCAATGACCAAGCCATTAAGTTTCAGGAGCATAAGTTATGGTCTTCCTTAGTGCATATAGAACTATAATAAGATCCACAGTTCATATTTCTAACTGCACCTACAAGAATGATATATGCCCATAAATGGGATATACACATTCATCAGAATTAACATTCACATTGATATGTTACATGAGGTATTATGTCTAAAGTGTTTTTGAGCTATGCATATTCATAAATCAATTTTCATAAAGCATGGGGGGAGGACTGTGACAGGTACTGGCCCATCAAATCCTGCTGCTACTTGCAGTCTGTTCCGTTTGCTCTATTTGATGAGATTTGCAATAATAAGGTTCTTTGGGTGCTGGATCTTCCTTCTAGCCATTGTCACAGGAGGGTTCCCAGTTAGAAAGGGTGGGTATTTAACTCCTTTTTCATAGGGGCAGGGGAACTGAGGAAGCATGGATGGTTGGTGATGGTAGGACTTGGGGAGGCAAGCCCCCAACCCCTTCTGCTGAGGCCTTGTTCCCTCTTGTGCTCCCCGGGAGGCGGGACTGTGAGCGTGAGCTTGCCCTAGCCTCCCAGCACCAGGGAAGGGAGTGCGCAGCACAGCCCCAGCCCCCCACCCCCAGCCCTGGAGCATCAGAGGAGAGAGGAGAGTGTGTGACATGGTCCCAGCCTCCCCAGCCCCAGAGCATGGAGGGAGGGAGAAGTGCATAAGGCACAACCCCAGTTCCCCCAGCCTCAGAGCACTAAGGCAGGAAGGAGGGCACGTGGCACAGCCCCAATGCCCCCAGCTCCAGACTGGGGGAGGGAGGAGGGTGTGCAGCATGGCCCCAAAGGACCAGGGAAAGAGGAGGTTGCGAGGCTCCAACCTCCCCAGCACTGGAGAGGGAGGAGGGCGCACGGCTCCAGCCTCCCTGCCCCAGAGGATGGGGAAGGGGGTTCTGGAGGTAGCAACACTCCGCCCCCAGAATGCCCCCAAAACACCTGCTATAGGCAGAGTGTGGGTGAGGCCATGCCTGGTGGTTTGGGAAGGTATAGCCCTCCCTCGCCTGTGCTACCAGACACCCATGTGGGGAAGGCTGGAGAATTCTTTGTGCCCTTCATTTTTGTTTTTACTTCTTTCTCGCTCTCTGCCTGCTGCACTTCCTGCAGTGAAGAGGGCATGTGCTCAACTACTTCCACGCATACGAGACAAACATGTGAGAATAACGTTGGACAATGCTGCAATGACATATTACATAAACAAGCAAGGGTGAGCGAGATTTTACAGCCTGTGTGCAGAAGCAACAAAACTATGGCAATGGTGTATTATACACAATGTCACACCTACTGCGATGCATTTTACCGAGCAAGGACAGTGTCCTAGCAGATGCCCTCAGCAGACAATTCCCACAGAACCATGAATGGGAAATCAACAAATCTGTCATAACCAACCTGTTCAGGAGATGGGGGATACCCGGTAGTAGACTTGTTTGTAATGTACATCAACTCCAAGTGCCCCCTGTATTGTTCCAGAGTTGGCATTGGACCACAATCTCTAGGAGATGTATTTGCAATATGCTGAGATTTCCCACTAGCGTATGCATTTCCCCTATACCTCTAATACACCAAACAGTAATAAAGATGAAACAGGAGGCAGCAAGAGTTCTACTCGTAGCTCCAAACTGGCCGAAACAAATCTGGTACCCTACCATATTACAACTCAGCACATGTCAGCTGTACAAGTTTCCCTCAGTATGGGTATGTCTACGCTACCCTCCTAGTTCGAACTAGGAGGGTAATGTAGGCATACCGCACTTGCAAATGAAGCCCGGGATTTGAATTTCCTGGGCTTCATTTGCATAAACTGGGCGCCGCCATTTTTAAATCCCTGCTCATTCGAACCCCGTGCCGTGCGGCTACACGTGGCACGAACTAGGTAGTTCGGACTAGGCTTCCTCCGAACTACCTAGTTCGTGCCGCGTGTAGCCGCGTGGCACGGGGTTCGAACGAGCAGGGATTTAAAAATGGCGGCGCCCAGTTTATGCAAATGAAGCCCGGGAAATTCAAATCCCGGGCTTCATTTGCAAGTGCGGTATGCCTACATTACCCTCCTAGTTCGAACTAGGGCTGTGTCCAGACTCAGGGGTTTTTTCGAAAAAAGTAGCCTTTTTTCGAAAAAACTTCCCCTGCGTCCAGACTCAAGCCGCGTTCTTTCGAAAGTAAATCGAAAGAATGCGGCTTTTCTTTCGACGGCGGTACACCTAATTCTACGAGGAAGAACGCCTTTTTTGAGGGAAATCCGTCGAAAGTAAGTGAGTGTGGACGGGGGGAGCCCTTTTTTTTCGAAAGTATTGGCCTCCAGGAAGAAGCCCTAATGGACAATCTGGGCCATGGGTTGCATGTCTGTGGTTCCTGGCTGCAGCCATTCCTTAAAGGGACAGGCACCCTCACAGCCACTTGTTGCAGAGAAGGAGCCAGAGCACACGGCTACTTTGCTGCAGCATGTCCCAGCCCCAAGACCGTCCTGGCCCTTCCACCGAGCCTTCTGGGGACCCAGCCAAGGGCTCCAAACGCCGGGCACCATCCTGGTCTGGCCCAGAGATCAAGAGCCTGCTGGAGCTCTGGGGAGAGGAGGAGGCCTTACAGGCCCTCAAAAGCCAGCGGCAAAATGCCGATATTTATGGCCACATGGCAGAAGCCCTGGCCCAGAAGGGCCACTACCCCCGCACCCAGGACCAGGTGCGGTCCAAAGTAAAAGAGCTGCGCCAGGGGTACGTCAAAGCCAGGGAGGAGAGCTCCCGTTCTGGGGCAGCCCCCTACTACTGCCCCTACTACCCCGAGCTGGACCAGATCCTGGGTGGCAGTGGCAAAGCACGCACACCACGGCGGTTCGTACAGTCTGGATTGGCAGACCCTGTGGTGGACGCTCCCGAGCAGGACCCAGAGCAGTCTGGAGACGGGGACATGGTGCCAGAGGAGGAGGACAGTGAGGAGACGGCGACCCTCACCCTGGAGCCAGTCACCCAGACCCCAGAGGCCTCCCAGGCGTCATCTGGCGCAGGAGAGGAAGCAGCAGGTGAGTACAGTGAGGTTGTGTAACACCCGGGGGGGGGGAGGGGAGGTAGGTGGGTGCACAGTGGGTGATGCACAAGGGAAACCTGTCATGCTCAGGCTGATGCCCAGGTCACACACACACAGTGTAACCTTCAGAATGTCTGATTCCCCTGTCTCAAGGGAGAGGGCATGCCCTTTTGGACAGCTGTTGCACACATGACTGATTGTGATAGAAATGTAGCCGTGTTACTCTGATCTGAGGAAGTGGGTCTGGCCCAGGAAAGCTCATCCCCTAATAAACCATCCTGTTAGTATTTTAAGTGCTACAGAGTCCAGTTTTTAGGACTGATTGTGTCTTCTTCTTTTCCTCCACAGCCGGACAAGCCGTGGAAGAGGGCCGCAGCACCCCAGCCCCACCTCCATCTCCATCTCGGGGACATGGGAGCCGCAGACACAGGCGTGTCTATGCGGACATCCTCAGGCAGCACGTGGAGGCCGTGCAGGAGCTGAACTCCATCCTCAGAGAGAGGGCGGAGGCAGAGGATCGCTGGCGTGACCAGCTCATGGAGGAGCTGGTCCTGCAGCACACGTCCCTGTGCGCCACTCTCAGGGAGGTCTGCGGCTTGCCTGCTCCTGTGCCTGGTCCTGCTCCTCCAGCACCCCATGACCCCGCCCCACCAAACCCCCCTTCCACAACAGCATCCCTTTCCCCCCTTGGACCTCCCTCTCCCCAGCCCCCACAGTTCCCCAGCCCCTCTCTCCCCCTGGCCCTCCTCTCCCCCAGGCTTCCACGTCCCAAGAGCACCCCAGCCAGCCAACCGACAGGTGCACCACCTGATCCCGTAGCCGTGGAGCACCCCAAACACGAGGCCCAGGCAGGAGAGGGAAATCTGGCAAGCACCGTGCAACCTGATCCCCTTCCCCCCTCCAGGTTTCCAGTCCCCTTCCCCCCTCCAGGTTTCAAGCACCCCAGTTAAAGCACAAACAAAGGGTTCAACAAAATGTATGTTTGTTGTAAATAGTTTTTTCAACAACAAAAATGAAAATTTTTTTTGTTATGTTTGCTACATGTATACTATTGTTTGAGAATATGTACAAAAATTAAACAGAACATTTTATTTTGCAACACACCCTGGTGTTACTGATGTGTCCAAACAGGGTCAGGAGATGGGTTGTGGAGGGAAGCTTCTATTGGGCCAGGGCCCAGTCCCCAGGCAGAAGCCCCTCACTACAGTCAGTGGCCTCCACTGGAGAATTGCTCCCGGAGGGCCTCCCGTATGCCAACAGCAGACCGGTGAGCCTGGCGGATGGCAGCTGTCCGGGGCTGGGCAAAGGGCCTCTCCTGGCCATCAGCACCTCTACCCCACCCTGGTAGGAAGGCCTCCCCTTTCCTCTCCACCAGGTTATGGAGAACGCAACACGCGGCCACCACCTCAGGGATGTTGCTCTCCCCCATGTCTAGGCGTGTGAGCAAGCACCGGAATCTGCCTTTTAAACGTCCGAACGCACATTCCACCTGGTTGCGAGCCCGGTTAAGGTGAGCATTAAACCGCTCCTTGCTCGCATCCAGGTGGCCGGTGTAGGGCTTCATCAGCCACGGCATCAGGGGATAGGCGGCATCAGCCACTATGCACACCGGCATGTGCACATCCCCAACCGCAAACTCGCGATGCGGGAAAAATGTTCCTGCCTGAAGCCTCCGGTAGAGGTACGAGTTCCTGAAGATCCGGGCATCATGTGCCCGCCCTGACCACCCAACACAAATGTCCGAAAACTGGCCACGATGGTCGACCAGGGCCTGGAGGACCATAGAAAAGTAGCCCTTTCTGTTTATGAATTGGGCTGCTCGATGGGGCGGTGCACGGATTGCAATGTGTGTCCCATCGAGCGCTCCTCCACAATTCGGGAAGCCGAGGGCAGCAAAGCCGGCCATGATGCTGTCCAGATCTGGTAGACAGATGAGCCTGTTGAGCAGCTCCGAATTGATGGCCCTCACCACCTGCAGAACGAGACAGACAACAAAATGTTAGAAGGGGTGCCTTATCTCTTAGGAGGAGAACCCACCGCCCACCTTCCCTCTCAAACACCCCGGGAATCCCCTCCTCAGAACCCCCCCCCCCAACAATTCAGGGTGAGTGGAGGAGCTCCCTCCCACTCCCACTCCACTTGGCCCTTCCTGACAGTCTCCCTTCCCCCCACCCCAAACTGTGACTGTCCCCAGACAATGACTTACCTCCATCAGGATGGATCCTACGGTAGACCTGCCCACTCCAAATTGGTGTCCCACGGAGCAGTAGCTGTCGGGGGTTGCCAGCTTCCAGAGGGCAATGGCGACCCTCTTTTCCAGGGGGATGGCGGGCCGCAGGTGGGTGTCTTGCCGTTGCAGAGCAGGGGCGAGCCAGGTACACAGCTTCTGGAAAGTGGTCTTTCGCATCCTGAAGTTGCGTAGCCAGTCTTGGTCATCCCAGATCTCCATCACGAGCCGGTCCCACCAGTCAGAGCTGGTGTCAAACCTCCAAACACACCTGTCCACGAAAAAGTTTGGAGGCAAGGGCAGTGTGGCTGCTTGACGGAGGAGCCCTTCGTACCTTTGGTCTGGGTCCAGCTCGGGAAGTAGCCTCATGACAGTGTCATGCAGATGCAGCAACAGCTGCAGTATGGTGGTGTGGGGCCATCGCCTGCCCAGGGGCAGCTCTGGCTCCGTGCCACAAAAATGGGTCTAAAGCAGAAAAACCTCCCGAGAAAAAAGCTGCTGGGGTGTCCCAGGAAGCTGAGCACTCCAAACCAGCACTGCAATGCCTTGCTTACCTCCTCGAGGGACAGCAAAGGCAGCTGCAGGAGCAGAGCAACGGGTGTTCAGGAGTGTCCCTTTCACCACGCGTCTCTGCAAAGGGCAGGCAGGCAGCACCCGGAAGGAAATGCTGCCCCCATGTCCTGGCAGAAGCAGTTCTGGGTGGCTTTCAATTTCGAAAGAGTGTCCAGCAGTCAGGACGCTCTTTTTCGAAAAAGCGAATCGATTTTTCGATCCGCGTATTGTAGTCTAGACGTGCTCTTTCGAAAGAGGCTCTTTCGAAAGAAGCCTGCAGTCTAGACATAGCCTAGGAGGGTAGTGTAGACATACCCTATGAGCTCTATTGACTCAGGACAAGAGGCATATACCATACCCCCGGATACATACACTGAACTTATGAGCCTGGATGCTTGTTGGCTCTCACACAAAGAGCTAACCCTGTCTTGAAGGGTTAATTCCAGGAGGCCCACTATGAGATGAACTTACCTGAAGAAGTGGGCCAGATTTGTGGCCTGGAATTTGGCTCATGCATGGGATCCACACAACCCCGTGGCGTTCCCGGGGCCCTACAGGGAAGTAAGAGTAGCACCTCTGTACCCTTCCAAGCATGTTGTAAGAGGTGACTAAGGAGGGCTGGCCATGGGGCTAGCAACCCCATCCTGTAAAAATAAACATATGCTATAAAAACATCAACAATTTCAACCTGAATAGCAAGCCAGCCTCAAGAGGGATTATGATGCAGGGCAGCCAAATCCAAAAGGATACTGAACTGCCAATTCCCCTTTTTTCAGCAAAAAAAAAAAAAAAATCTAGAATAGGCACCTGGAATGTGCGAACAATGTGGGAGGTAGGTAAGACAGCCCAGGTAATAAGAGAAATGAAGAAGTACAAGCTAAACATTATAGGAATTAGAGACAATGGGTACAGTCAAGTAAGGTGCAAGTTTCATCAGGGGAAATAGTGCTCTATTCGGGCCATGAAGAGGAAAATGCACCACATACGGAGGAGGTTGCACTCTTGTTGTCACCAGAGGCACATAAAGCTCTTATAGCATGGGAACCTGTTGGGTCAAGAAGTATCTTTGCAACATTCAGGACCATAAATAGGAAAATTAATATGCATGGCATTCAGCATTATGCAGTGACAAATAATAAAAAGGAATCAATAAAAGAAGAATTTTATAACAGACTACAGCATATGCTTGATAAGACCAAGAGATGTCATCATAGTCATGGGTGATTTTAATGCCAAAGTAGGAGATGACAACACAGGATATGAAGAGACTATTGGGAAGCATGGGCTAGGAGTTATGAATGAAAACAGGGAAATGTTTGCTAACTTTTGTGCAGTTAACGAACTTATTATAGGAGGAAGTATTTTTCCACATAAGAACATCTATAAGGTAACATGGATATCCCTCGATCATCAAAGACAGAATCAGATTGATCACTTCTGCGTTAATCGACAATTTAGACGATCCTTACAGGATGTTAAAGTATACAGAGGAGCTAATGTGGCCTTAGATCACCATCTACTGATGGCCAAATTGAAGCTAAAATTACGAAAGAACAGGTCAATACAAAACTATAGATCACATATAATGTAGGATTTTTAAAAGACCAGGTAAAGAAAGAAATGTTCTGTATCACACTTAGCAATAAATATCAAGCACTGGAACATCTAGATAAAAATTTAAGTATTGACAGCCAGGGGCAACAAATAAAAGTTGTCTGGACCAGTACATGTGAGGAAGTCTTAGGCAAAAAGGAATGTCAGTATAGAGAGTGAATATCAGTAGAAACGCTTAGGAGGATCGAAGAGAGGAGAGAGAAGAAAGTATTTTTATATAATAGTAAAATCAGAGCTGCCAAAATTATAGCCCAAGAGAACTATACAAATGCAAACAAAAGGGTTAAGAAGAGCATTAGAGCAGATAAGAAAAATTATATTGACAGGTTGGCAAAAGAAGCTGAGGAAGCAGCAGTTACAGGAAATATGAAAGGTCTGTATGATTCAACCAAGAAACTCTCAGGAAAATATGTACAACATAAAGACCCGTCAAGGATAAAATGGGGAGAAAGATTACAAATGTAGAAAACCAGGTGGAAAGATGGGTAGAACATTTTAGCGAACTTCTAAACAGACCAGTTCCAGAAGATTCCCCAGAAATCTAGCCAGCTGAAGAAGACCTCTTGGTTGATTGTTGTAGCAAGCCAAGTAAAGAAGAGATAAAGGAAGCAATTCAACTTCTAAGAAGTGGGAAAGCTGCAGGTCCTGATGGAATACCGGCAGAAGCTATAAAGGTGGACATAGATAAATCAACAAAAGTACTCCACACCTTTACTGGTAACATTTGGGAAAAGGAAGAATTACCGAGAGACTGGAGGGAAGGATATTTAGTAAAATTGCCAAAGAAAGGTGACCTACAAGAATTCTAGGGTAATTCTAGAAAAACTCAAGAAAACGATAGATTCCAAGCTAAGAGATGAACAAGCAGGCTTTGGTCAAAATAGATCTTTATGGATCAGATAGCCACATTGCGCATAATTATTGAACAATGTTTAGAAATGGAATGTTTCTTTGTATATCAACTTTGTAGACTATGAAAAAGCATTCGACAGCTTGGATAGGGATATGTTGTGGAAATTATTATGGCACTATGGGATCCCTCAGAAGCTCATAAATCTCATAAAAAAGACCTATGAAGATATAAGCTGTAGGGTCTTGCGTAAGGGTCAACTGACAGAACCCTTGAGAATAAAGTCTGGTGTTCGGCAAGGTTGTTTGCTGTCCCCCTTCCTCTTTCTTTTGGCTGTTGATTGGATCATGAGAGAAACAACAGCTAATGAAAGAAATGGAATCTAGTGGACCCTGTTTAAACAGCTAGAAGACCTTGATTTTGCAGATGACCTAGCTCCTCTGTCACATAATCAACGTAATGCAAAATAAAATAGTGAAGTGGACAAGATTTCACAGCAGATGGGACTGAAGATCCACGAGGGGAAGACCACAATCATGAAAGTGAATGCAGCAAATAACAGCAGCCCAATTGTCCTGAGAGGAACGACACTGGAGGAAGTTGATGCCTTCACTTATTTAGGTAGTATTGTAAAGAAAGTGGGAGGTACTGACGAAGATATTAAGACCAGAATACAGAAGACAAGAGGCTTTTTTATTATTTTGAGGAACATATGGAACTCAAGAGAGATCAAGCTACAGGATCTTCAGCTCAAATGTAAAATCAATATTTCCATATGGCTCAGAATCATGGCGAACAACAAGGACAAACATCAAAAGATTGCAGACTTTTATTAATAAATGCTTGCGTAAGATCATTGGTCTGAAGTAGTCTGACAAGGTTGCAAATATTAGCTTATGGGAAAGAGCGGATCAATGCCCAGTAGAGCAAGAGATTTTGAGAAGAAGATGGCAATGGATTGGCCATACACTGAGGAAGCCACCAACTAGCATTACCAGACAATCCCTATCCTGGAACCCACAGGGAAAAAGGGTAAGAGGAAGGCCAAAGAATAGTTGGAGAAGAGACCTGGATGTGAATGTGAGGAAAATGGGCAAAAGCTGTAGAGAATTAGAAAAGGTGGCACAAGACAGAGAGGCTTGGAAAGAAATTGTTGATGGCCTATGCTCCCATAGGAACTAAGGGCAAAGAAGAAGAAGAATGGGATCCACACAAGGTGGGAATATCAGATGTACTGGAATATATCCTTCACCTGCAGGACACAGGACTATCAATTAGTTATATCAATGTATATTTAGCAGCTATATCAGCCATTCACCCACCCATACAAGGGTATTTGGTTTTCTCCCACCCATATGTTAAGAGATTCCGGAAAGGTATACGAAATCTGTACCTGCTGCGTAGAGAGCCAGTGCTATCATGGGATCTGAACCTTATGCTTGACTCAATCATGGGACGACCTTTTAAACCACTCACAACTTGCTCACTACTCCACCTCTCAATGAAAGTAGCCTTTCTCGTGGCAATAACATCAGCCAGGAGAGTGGGAGAGATAGCTGCAGTCATGGTGGACTCACTGTACACTGTATTCCACAAAGACAAAGTTGTCCTTAGAACCCACCTGAAATTACTACCCAAGATACCTACCTCATTTCATTGTAACAAACCGATATACCTACCACTGTTCTTCCTGAAACCACACAAGGACAGCAATCAGACAGCGCTGCACACACTGGATGCAAGCAAGGCATTAGCCTTTTACTTAGAGCGCACAAAAGACTTCTGAAGAACACCCAGTATCTTGCGTGGACAGGTCCAGAGGACAACCTTTATCCAAACAATGAATAGCCAAATGGATTTCTATATGTATACAGTTGGCTTACTGTCTCAAACACAGACAGTCACCAGTAGTTTATACAGGCACAGAGAGCCGTATCTACCACAACTGTGTTCCTCGCGGGTCTTCCAATAGATATCATTTGCAGAGCTGCAACATGGGCTTCAGCCAGTACCTTTGCACAGCATTATGCTATTCAGTCCTTTCAGGACTCAGACACTAGATTTGGATGTACCATACTGTCCAACATCCAATCCTGCATCACGGAGCACCCACTGCCAAGCAGGAATACTGCTGCATAGTCACCTAAGTGGAGCACCCACGGGGACCCTCGAAGAAGAAAGGAAGGTTCCTCACCTTGTGCAGTGAATGGAGTTCTTCGAGATGTGTCCCCGTGAGTGCTCCACACCCACCTTCCTCTCCTCTGCTCCGGGCTAAGAGAGTCTGGCTTGGAGAAGGAACGGAGAAAACGGCAGCCAGCGTGTGCCTAACTGTCAATCGGGGCAATTGCGCAATAGCGCAGCACATGCCAGCGGCCAGGAGACTGCTAGCAAAGATTTCCGGGCCATGTGCACAGCGGTGCTGACACACCTAAGGGGAGCACCCACGGGGACACATCTCGAAGAACTCCAGTCACTGCACAAGGTGAGTAACCTTCCCTTATCCAGTCCTGGGAGATACTGTGACCTAGTGCACAAGATATCAGTCTATTCCTGGCTCTGTCACAGATGTGGGTGAGTCACTTAACCTCACTATTAAATGGGGATGATAAATTGTTTTGAGAGCCATTCTCTGGAAAACCCTTTGTAAGTACTGAGACAAAGTAGTAAATTTTGTACTGTGTTATTCTGGGACATCCCAGATTGGACTCAGCACCCTTCTATGTCTTTACCCCTAAGGACAATGCAGCTGCCTCACATTAGTGTGAATCTGGAAACATTCTCCTGAAGTCAGAATAATTATATACTCTAAATTGATCTTGGTGTAACAAAGATTATTATCTGGCTGCTGAACAGGAACGATCCATGCCCATTGTAAGACCATGGTGTTTTTATGTGAGATTCTCCTGCACTGTGTCCAGGAAATGAGTCTTTTTTGAAGCAAGTTTGCCTATAAGGGCAGCAGAAACTATTTTATCTCTGCTGCTGTAACAAGCATCCCTTTTTGCTATATCGTGTGCCAGTTCTGCTGGCTAAGGACCTATTGTCCTGTCTCATTCCGTGCTGTCGTATTTTATACAGAATTTAAGATATTTTCATTCTAGTCCTTGACAGATTGCTCAAATTGTGCTGCTAGGGGTGGTGTCCTTGGCTATACTCGTGATAGACATTACATTAGCAACTATCAGTTCTCTGAATGTAGTATTAGTGAGGCTAGCAGGCTAATCAGCATGGAAGCTAAACTGTTCAGAATTCAGCCATTTCCTCATTTTCCACATTACTCTAGAAACCAGGGCTATGTCTACACTGGCCCCTTTTCCGAAAGGGGCATGTTAATTTCAGCAGTCGTCGTAGGGAAATCCGCGGGGGATTTAAATATCCCCCGCGGCATTTAAATAAAAATGTCCGCCGCTTTTTTCCGGCTTTTAAAAAAGCCGGAAAAGAGCGTCTAGACTGGCCCCGATCCTCCGGAAAAAGTGCCCTTTTCCGGAGGCTCTTATTCTTACTTTGAAGTAAGAATAAGAGCCTCCGGAAAAGGGCACTTTTTCCGGAGGATCGGGGCCAGTCTAGACGCTCTTTTCCGGCTTTTTTAAAAGCCGGAAAAAAGCGGCGGACATTTTTATTTAAATGCCGCGGGGGATATTTAAATCCCCCGCGGATTTCCCTACGACGACTGCTGAAATTTACATGCCCCTTCCGGAAAAGGGGCCAGTGTAGACGTAGCCCAGGTGTGTGGAAACTCATATTAGAATAGAAAATTACACACCACAAGGAAAGCCAAAGCTGGAGAATCTAAGGCCTATCACGTAGGCCTATTAGAAAGCAGAGACTGTTTAGGCCCAGACATAGGGATAGAAGATCATCCAAGACATAGGACTGCAAATCAACCAGTCAATGCACTATGCTTATCTTAGAAACATGATTAAAGTGTTTCATTGTATTCAACTATGCAGTGCTATGCGTGTACATTCTCTGCTCAGACTCTCTCCCTCAAAGTCCTGATTGCCTTCACTGGAGTTTGTCTGCAATAACTGAGCACTGACTATACATGCTGGAACATTAAACTTTACATCTTCCAGGCTGTAGCTGCCTTCCCGAGGAGTATGTTTCTCTGAAGAATTTATACTGGCTTCTGTTTGGTTACAAAATGGGAATTTCCCATGGACATCCCAGGAGCTGACTTCACCCTTGGTGGGGATGGGGGACAGTAGTGCTATGCTGATACAGCAGCAGTGAGTGAGTGAGCACTGACCCTGAACAACAAGAAAAAAAACACTCAGAATATTTCCAGGGTTCACAAGGAAAAAGGGGCTTATATCTGCTGCCCCATCCTTCAGTCACATTTTAATACTACCACAGTCAATATCTTTGTGTAAAGATAGACATATTTTCCACAGCTGTTTTAGTTTCCCAGTTGAATCACTTTTTCTGATTATACTCTTAAAAACATTTTTAATTTTTCCTTTATGGCTTGGAAGCCTTCCCTGGGGTGTTAACAGGGATTTTGATGGAAAATAATGTAGATACTTTTCTCCATGACTGAGTCACTCAGAAATCTTTGCCACTGTCACCACCAGACTTCTATTGTAATGTAGATTGCCTCTAACTCTGGGAAATGTTTGTATTATTGGAATTCTTCTTAGCAGGATATCACATACACACACACACCCCTCCTGTCAATAAAACATTGCTGATGAATAGTGCTTCCCCATTCTATGGGGAAAGACTGGGGAAATGACCACACTGTGTGTATTCCTGACATTATAGATCCTGAATGTCACGTTCAGTTATTGATACTGCATCAGTGAATCAAGTTAAGTCTTGTCCATAACCTTGCCTGAATGTGCTTTACAACATGCAAGCTATGCTCCAAGGCAAAGTAGGATCTTGTATTTCTGGATGCTTTTTATGCTAACCTAACTAAACTGGCAATTAGAGCAGTGGGGTTGAAAGGACTGAGAGCTCCTGGGTTCCCAGCACTGTCACTGGAGCTCACACAGTGAGTGAGTTAAATTATTTAAACTTTGAGCCATATTTGTTTCTAGTGTAAATCATTTAAAATCTATGGAGTTACATGAGGGATGAATTTGGCCTTCTGTGCGTCAGTTTTTGCATTTGTAAAATAGGACTGTTAATATTTCCTTTCCCTCTGTAAAGCAGTGAGGCTCTCAGACTAGAGCAGCTACACATATGCAGACTATCCCAATTTGTGACTTATTTGCTAGAATTATATTGCATGTGCAGGAGGAATGTCTCTCCTCCCATTTATTGTGATACAGCTGTTTATTTTAAGTGGTAACACAGTTGTACAAACCTCTAGAGCCTATTGTCCATTCTCGGGCTACCCTCTGCTCCACAGAATTGCATTTGAGATTAAACCTCTCTAGCAGCACTGGACAATGGCTCTTCAGCCTATTTGCAAAATTGTGTTTCAAAGCTATCATCTGGATTCAGAAACATAGGCTCATTACCTGCACTGATTTCCTTGGTATGCTGTGCAGCCAGGGTCCCTACTTGCGTGGTAGTAATTTGCAGGGCAGGGCCCTATTTCATGCTGCTTGTAGGTGTCACTTCATCACAAGGTGACTCCAGAGAGTTTGTGTCCGGGTCAGGTTATTCAGGGAGTGAATTGCCAATAAAGAATGAATCAGAAAGAAATCAAACCAAGGAAAGGCCTCACTGAATAGTCATGACAGTGAAACACAGCTACCCCCATACTGCCTGGGACAGCAGGAAGGATGCAGTAGCTGGAAATGGGAACCAGCCACAGAATTCTAAGCACTACTGTTTCCGTGAAATGGTCTTGCTGATAATGTGAGGGGGCTGAGCCTCCTCATTTTCCAGGGAATTAACAGCATTCAGCCCTATGTCCTCATGTGAGGTTTTACATGCAAACAGAAATGCTGGTTTTGTGCAAAGTTTTCAATAGTTTTTTTTTATTCACTTGGAATCCTAATAGGTTTCCATCTACTCCAAGTAATGATGTGAACCTTGCCCCAACAGCAGTTGGTCACAGGAATCCACCACAAACCAAGGTTGAACTGACCACACTAATTTTATTGTTTAACTGGGCATAAAGTGCAGAATGTAAACAGCTATCTGCAGAAGGAGTAGGAAGTAAACTTGTCAGAGTTCATTGCTTTACTAACTTCAAGCAAAGAAGTTAACTATATACATTGTGGTAAATGGCACCACTGCCCTTTACTGGCTGCAATCAGAACTGTTCTGCTGGGCTACATCTACACTGGCATGATTTTCCGAAAATGCTTTTAGCGGAAAACTTTTCAGTTAAAAGCATTTTCAGAAAAGCACGTCTAGATTGGCATCCCTACTGTACAGTTGTTAGAGCAGGTACCTTCAAGCTTGCAGTCTGATGGGTGCCTGCAGAATCCCGTGGGGCTGCCACTGTGAACTGGATTGCAGGATCTAGGCCTCTATTACTTTTATCTTCAGGGTGTTGTCTTTAAAATGGCAAGTGCAAGCCAAGATAGGAGCCTAAACTGTCTGTTCTGAGTGGCAGCCCAGTGAGGAGTGGCAGTGGCTTACCTTGTTTCACTCTGCACTACTTGTCCAGTGGGTTCACTGTGAGAATGCAGCAACCTTTGCTCCCCATAACAAAAATTGAAGGAAGATAGCAGAGACCGAGGGAGAAAGAAAGGCTAGAAGGGGCAGTAAAAGAGGGGGATGAGAGTTGTATGTTTGTTAATGGATCCCCAAGAACGGGGCATACCCACAGCACAAATCTGGGCACTGCCAGGCTGGGATCATGGAGACAGAGGGCATGGGAGTGGCAGGCGCGATGGAAGGGAAGATGGAAGCAGGCAGACATTTCTCCCTTCTGTTGCGGGAGAGGGGCATTGCCTCCTGAACCCTCATCTTCTTCCTGCTCCTGAGAAACAAGAGAGAAGCTATGAAATGCCTTAAGCAAAGCTTCCTCTTACAGCCCCCTTCTTTATCGCGGCCCCTCGCCCGGCCCAGAGTCGCCCTCCTTTGAGTCCCCTCCCTATTGTGGCACTCCCCCGCCTCTGCTTTATCACCCTCCAGTTCTCCTCGTGTCGCCTCCCCTCCCGGGGGCGGTGCGCTCCCCTCCATTGGAGCTGCGGCCGCTCTGTCTGCGGGGAGGAGCCGCCCCCTGAATAGACCCTTCGCGACTCCGGGCTGGCACCGGGACGCCCGGCAGCGGCGCGGAACGCTGCTTGCAGCGCGTCTTTCCAGGCCGGTACCAGGCTTATGGTCGGTGCCCTACCCGGGTACCTATCAGGGCTCTGGAGGCGTAGACGCCCCACCCCGCGGCCTGCGCGGTTCGGGTAAAGCACAGGGGCAGTCTCCTCCCACGGCCAGGCGAGCTGCCTACGGTCGTGGCAGGGGGGCTGGAGTCGACCCCCTCACCCTGGTCCTGAGCACAGGGAACCAAGGCATCCTGCAAGCTGTGTTGCTGCGCATTGCTGGGATCCCGGGCGCCTCGGCGTGGCTGTCGAGGGAGAAGGGTGACTGAAATAGACTGGAGGATAAATATAAGCGGAGCGCATGGCTGTGGGTGCGTCTGGCCCGGCTGTGCGCCTTGGCCCGGCCATTATTCCTCGGACCTGCTCCTCTCTGGGTGCTTAGCGAGACGAGGAACGCAGCCGGGAAGGCTTGGGCTAGGCGCTCACGGGAAGAGCTTACTGGATCTGCAGCTCGTGGTCGCATTCGGTGAGGACTTCGCGTATCTGATACAGCACCCAGTGTGCACTGAGCGCACGGCGAGAGCGGAGCCCGGCGCTCTGTCTTAGCCAACGGGGAGGCCGGGGTTCGCCTCTGCAAAGCGGGCTGGTCCTTGCGCCATTCCACTTTAATTATAACTCCTCCTCCTGGCTATTTTGGGAGGCTGCTCTGTGGTATCAGAATTAACTTTGGGAGCTGGAGTATGGCAGATGGTATAAGTCGCCTCCCACCTGCCTATAAACTAGTCAGGGTTGTGTCTTGGTGGCATCTCTGCTTGCAGCTATGTGTGTGCGTTCACTCGAGTACCAGTACGTACATGTCTGTGATGTGTGTATTTGCATGTGTTTTTTAAAAAGGATGTTTTCTTAGGCCACTGCATATTCTTTGTTTGAAAATGATTGGTCTTGCTTGCATTGGTGGGGTTGAAATTTATTTCCCCTCTGATGTGTGAGTGTTTTCCCTTGAGACCTGGACAGCAGGGCAGCTGAAACTTAACTTTAAAAAAAGCTGCAAATAGCATGAAATATTAGCTAAATATTTTCCCTATGTATTATACATGTGATGAATGTGTGGTTGAGGGGAATTAATTACATGTATTTTCATGTGCAGGGCACACAGTCATCCCAAATGGATGAAAATAGAAAGTTTGTTGTGCTCCCAGCCATCAGTGTTATTTATATCACAACAGAACTGCTAAAGATATAGCACTAAACTCGGTTCTGGTTTAAGTGGCTTAAAACTTTACTACAGTAGAGTTGTACTTATTTGGTCCATAAACATTTTCTTTTAAACACAGTGGTCCACTTTAACTGTCTCTCTCCCCAAAAGGATGCACTGATGTGATTACACACATCCATCAGTCTTGAGAATAGTCAAATCCTGAATGTGACACACCTGCCCATTGACTAGGTTTTCCTTGCTTTGTGGTTCAGATATCAGGAAATCCCAGTGTTTATTTTGAGTTGCTATTGTGTGTTTGGGGGAAAGCAATGGTATATCACAGCACCATCATAAGGGGCTGCCACACTGCTGTTCGCAGCCTTCACTTTGTTATCATAGAATCATAGGGTACTATTTTCTTGTGTCATTTTAATAAGGATTTTTGGGCAGGAACATCAGTGGTGGCATCAGTCGAAGGGTAACTGGAGAAATGTAACGACCTTTATTATTGAGAGATCAGAAATGGTCACATTTGCCTTTAAAATCTATGATTCTGTGAGAGCAGAGCAGTCAGGTAACAGGACTCAAACAAGTGTGTCTAGGTCTATGCATCATGGTATGGACAATGCCAGTCTTTGGCTTAGAATTTCTGACAGTCACTGGCTCTCTTGATACCATGTCACTAGCTAGTAAACATTGCCTGGTAAACTTCCACTATGTTTGATAATGAGTTCTGGTAGGTTTCTGTTGTAGTATGTGTGAGCTGTCATCATGGGAAGAAACTGACTAAGTGTGAGTTTTCACACTGGAGTTGCTAAAAATGTATTCAGCATCTTTGCATGGCTTGGCTTGGAAATGGTCACTCAGAATACACCAAAATATATAAAGATCACCCATTCAAAGTATATGTTTATAGAACTCGCATGCTGCTAAAAACCAACTGACCTATGATAAACATTCTCAGACTTACTTCTGAGAGTCATCCCTCACCTTAATATAGTTCTAACTCCATTGCTGCTGTGAGAGACACCATACACTTTCTTTCACTTCTGTCTGGAAATATTTTGTCTCCTTTAGCTACAATCAGTACTTTAGGTTTTCCTAACTCAGATGAGAGATGGGTGAGTATATGGCTAGGTCTACACTGCTGGTTTTTTTCGGAAAAAGCTACGCAAAATGCGCTCTGCATTTTGCATAGCTTTTTTCTGATTCTTTTGTTGGAAGAGGCTTTTCCAACATTTGGTCTGTCTAGACTGGGCCAAATGTCAGGAAAAAACCGTCTTTCGGAAGCCCCCTTCCTATTCCTTGTGGAACCGTTCTTTTGGAAGCTCCCTTATTCCTCGCAAAAAAAGCAGAAGAACAAACACGTTCCCTGGACATGAAACAGTTCTTCCTGGATACCTCCGGTATCCCAGAAAAACTGTGTAGTTTAGCCATACCCTATACATTTTTCTTTATGATTTGTTTATTTTGGGGCTGTGAAAGCAAGAGCATGTTTGGCACCTGAAAAAGCATGGGTGGCTTTTTTTTTTTAAACTGACTTGATTCGAATGCAATGATACCCCTTTAAACAAAGCAAAAATTAGATTTATATTTTATTCCTGACTGTGAGAATTGAAATCTTAGTCCCTCTGGGTAGTGGGAAAACAAAACAAACACTTGTGTCCACATAAGCAATACCATGGGATAAAGAGTGTGTGTCCCATTAATGTTTTCAGGAAGATCTGTATTATTGGCTGCTCCTTTTCTTTACTTTAATTTCCAAGAACACTAAAATGTGTTCATCACAATTAACGTGATGGCACTGACTATAATTTTTATCCCTTTTCCACTCCCCACCATCTTTATCTTTCTTGATGTTGAATTGCATTGGAGTCAGAAATCAGGATTCTGTGTTGCTTAACAGCCTTTTTTAGGAGCAGTGATTTATCTATACATTTCCTGGAGTGGAGGAAGTCACACAAAGGGCTGGGGCTAGAGGTTGGAGAGAGACCCTGTGAATAATAATCCAAGCCCCAGGGATTACAAAGGTGGGGGAATGCAGGCTAGTCCCTGAATGTTTAGAACCAGGGAACAGATTGTTTTAAGAGGGGGATTTGCTCCACCTCCTCCCAAGTACATCACTGATTACGTACTACGGAGCTTTTAGAAAAGAGCCAGACATGTAATTCTGAGTCTCCAAATGATATGTCAACCCAGCTGTCAGGGTTTATACAGTCCCAGGATTTCTACATGAGTCTTTCCTTTTTTGTTTAAAAGCCAATGAACATTGGATGCTTGTTGGGGTCTGTGCATAGAAGTGATTTCCCCAAGCCCCACTCTTTGCTGTAGGAACCACTTGTTCCTTTAAAGCTGCTTTCCCTTGACTTTTTGCCCATGTTCCTGATTGTTTGCATGTAGTGTGGCTAGATTGAGGCAAGTTGGAGAAAGGACTCCTTGCTCACATCCTGTGGTTTTTCACCTGACACTTCCCCTATATCTATCTTGTTAGAAATCAGAGAAGCTTGCAACTCCAGTGGAAGGGATGGGGCTTTGATTAGAATCATAGAGTCATAGAACATTAGAACTGGAAGGGACCTCAAGAGATTATCAAGTCTATTCCCCTGCCTTCACAGCAGGACCAAGCACCATCTTGATCATCCCTGATAGATGTCTATCTTGCTCTAACATATCTTCAGTGATGGAGATTTTACAATGTTCCTAGGCAATTTACTGCAGTGTTTAACCACCCTGAGGGTTAGGAATTTTTTCCCAATGTCCAACCTAAACCTTCCTTGCTACAGTTTAAACTAACCATTGCTTCTTGTCCTGTCCTCAGAAGCCAAGGAGAACAATGTTTCTCCTTCCTCTTTGGAAAACCCTTTTAGATACTTGAAAACTACTGTCATGTCCTCTCTGTCTTCTCTTTTCCAAACTAAACAAGCCCAATTCCTTCAACCTTCCCTTATAGCTCATGTTTTCTAGACCTATAATCATTTTTGTTGCTCTTCTCTGGACCTTCTCCAATTTCTCCACCTTTCTTGAAATGTGGTGCCCAGAACTGGACACAATACTCCAACTGAGGCCTGATTAGTACAGAGTAGAGTGGAAGAATGACTTCTCGTGTTTTGCTCACAACACTCCTGTTAATGCCTCCCAAAATCATGTTTGCTTTTTTGCAGCAGTGTCACGCTGTTGACTAATATTTAGCTTGTGGTCCACTATGACCCCTAGATCCCTTTCTGCAGTACCTCTTCCTAGAAGTCACTTCCCCTTCTATATATGTGAAACTGATTGCTCTTTCCTAAGTGGAATACTTTGCATTTGTCCTTATTAAACTTCATGCTATTTACTTCAGACCATTTCTCCAGTTTGTCCAGATCATTTTGAATTATTACCCTATCCTCCAAAGCCCTTGCATCCCCTGCCACGTTGGTATCATCTGCAAACTTAGTGTCTATATTAGTATCTAGAGTTGGAGTTCTGTGGCAGATGTCTTCCTCTCTGTGCCTCTCAAGAGTAGATTGAGGATCCTTACAAAACCTTCAATAAAATAGATTAGTGTTGCTTGTTAGTTACTAAGCCCTCCAACGTTTAGGGTAGCTATTGCTTTCTAGATCACCAGCAGCAGAGAGACTTGTATGCAAATAGTAGTGGGAGAGAACTCCAAGGTCTACTGTGAGAGACTGAGACTAGATGGGAAGGCAGGGTTAGGTTGTGTGTGTAATCTGATCCCAATAGACTTCACTGGATGTAGGGAAATTAATCCCATTTAATTAGTTAACCAGTTAAACATTATGTTTAACTGATTACGCTGGGTGGATCCAGCTGGAGCATCCCCCACAGCTGGCCCCTGGCTAGGGTTGTACAATCCCATTTCATTAGTTAATTGGTTAAACTTTGTTTAACTGGTAAACCAATTAAATGGGGGGGGGGGCACTCCAGCCCAGCTGTAGTGAAGCACCCCCCCTTTCTGCAGCAGGCCTCTCAGGACTAGAGCAGCCTCCTGCCCACAGCAGACAGGAGGGCTGCTCCAGTCCCCACTGTTTAACCAATTAACCTTTCACATCCCTACTTTTGGCCCTGTTCGGATCCCTATTTGGAGGAACTGTAAAACTCACATCCAGGATGTGGGGGAGTTGTGTGTTAACAGTGAGTCAAGCCCTAGAATCAGATATACTGTCTGGTGATAGGGCAGGGAATAGTTTTCCATGCAACATGCTGTGTGTAAAACACACTGACTGTAAACCTGTGAAGCATTTCCCTCATTAAGAGTGCATATTCCCCAAGTAGAATAGACCTAGGAGAAGAGGATTATTAAAGTCACTGGGTGGGAAGCATGGGTTGTATTTGCCAGGACTGGGCTGGGGGGGGAGGGGAGGGCAGGTTGCCATCTTTGTGTCATGTGATTGTAGGGAAGAGTAGTGTTTTGTTCTGTCACCTCCAGTTTCCTGCATAGGTAGTGCTGGTGTGACTGTCTTTCTTGTGAGGTGGGCCTCCTGGGCAGTATTGCAATGGTTGTATCAGTGGTGGATGCAGCTTGGTACTGCACTGTAATATAGCAGAACAGTTGTATTTTCCAAGAGGAAGATCAGATAGACGAGAATAAGTGAATGTTTAGTTGACACGGAGCAATGTCAGGAGTAGAGAGTAGCATAGTGAATATTCATGTACAGGTCCTGGAGATACTGCAGTACCAGGTTAATACATATGGGTGGACGAATCCAGCCCCCTATTCCAAAAAATATTGCAGTCAATACAAAGCAAGGTCAGGGATCCGGCATATGACTACACTTGATCTTAGCCGAAAAGTTGTATTTTCCAAGAGGAAAATCAGATATAAATTTTTAAGTGGAACATTGTGGAGTGTCAGGCTTTCACCTTCAGGGTGAAAAGACCTGCGTATTAGGTCACTGAAGGGGTCAACATAACGCCAAGGAGTTACTTGCCTGACCCCATGCCCTTCAGCAAGCGCTGTTTGGAGCGAATGTTTCTACCACACATCTTAGCCAAAAAGCCAAGAAGCAATTACAATGGGGAGTGCCCCAAGTACTCCAATGTAGGTGGTGCTGTATGTAGGGTTGCCAGGTGTCCGGTATTCACCCGGACAGTCTGGTATTTTCACCTCTTGCCCGGTAAAAAAATTCAGAGAATACCGGACACCTGAGATGTCCGGTATTATCTGAATTTTTCCCCGGCCAGGAGGCGAAAATGCCGGACACCTGGCAACCCTACATACACTCAGCGCCCAGCCTCCCCTGACCCCCAGTTCCTCGACCCCAGCCCCTATGCTTACCTGGTTCCCCAAGGCTGCCAGCACAATATGGCTGCCAGCCAAAAGACCTAGGGAAAGCAGTGACTCCCCTGGGTCTTAGTGCTCAACCTCTCCCTGTTCCTATCCCTGCGCTAACTCTTAAAGGGGACATGCTGTTTTATTTTAATTTTTTTGGGCTTGGAGTCCTTTTTGATTGCCCTCCCCTCCCCTTTTTTTCCCTTCAACAGAATTTTTTCCCATTTTGGGGGGGGGGGTGTTCGGTATTTTTGTTTCAACCATCTGGCAACCCTAGCTGTATGCACTGCAGAGCTGGAAGCTGAGGTGTCTTTCCTTTTCAGCCATCCTTCCTTGAAGTGCAATTTGAGGAAGAAACACCCAGCAGAAGGCACACCCAGCAACACTGGCAAGAATATGTCACTGGAGTCCAACCCCTTCCTTTACACCCCACCACCAGTGTTCCCTCTAAACTGCACAGCAGCACAGCTTCACAGGTGATTAATCAGCCCAACCCAGTCACTGACAGGGCTGATGACTGGGTGGGGCTGATTTAGTCACCTGTGAAGCTGTGCTGCCATACAGCTTACAGGGAATACTGCCACCACGGTGGGGTTTTTGGAATCCAGGGGCCCCTTATGGCAAGGTCTTCTGCAGGGTTTTGTTGTGTAAGAGGTCATGCCAAGAGCACCAAGTTCAGATCCTGTTCTGCAGGAGATGCTTGCAGTGGAGCACGAGCTAGCTGGAGAAGCATAAGTGCCTCCTTCTCATAAATCAGGCCTGGGTAAAATACAGTCTGTGGGCTGGATGCGGCCTGCGGAGGCAGCGGGAAGCCGTTGGCAGGCTCCCCAGCTTGTCCCACAGCCCTGCGCGCTGGGCAGAAAAGTGGTTGCCTCCTGTCCCCTACCTGTTTTGAAACTGGAGGGGAGGGGGGAAGTTTTAGGAGCCGCCCCTCCTCCAGCACATCCCCATTGACCGGTTTCCGGCAGAAACTAGCCAATAGGAGCTGCTTGTTAGAATAACAAGCAGTTAAGAAAAATCACGCCCCCTCTCTTGGGCTCAGTTATTCATGAAGCACATTGCCTGGCAGGCTGGCTGGCTGGCTGAGAAATATTTTGAGCTCTTCAGGCAGGCTAGTTTGGCAGCTGACAAGTAAGTCTCTTGGCCACAGCCTGCTTCTGGCACCCCAGCCCTTTCCTGCCCCAACTCTCTGCACCACTCAACATACCCAAACCCTCTGTCCCCTTCTTATCCCGATACCGTTTCCCAGATCTAGCACTCCAGTCTCCTGCCCCAGATCACAATCCCTTCCTACCCTAGGTCACATCCCAAATCCTTGCACTCTAGTCCCCTGCCCTAGGTCACAACCGCCTGCTTCATCCCAACTCCCTCCCAGACTCGCCCGTCCCTTACCCCAAGCTCCCTTCTGCACCCAACCTCCATCCCAGACCCTGCATCTCCATTAATGTCACGGAAGAGTGCAGCCTTCAACCACTTTCCAAAATATTGGAGTGGTCCTCCCATCAAAAATTATTGCCTACCCCTCTTATAAATCTTCCTCCTCACCAAATGCTTAACTTCCTGGTTGTTGAGGTGATTAATGTATGAAACAGACAACATTGTTGCCACTCATACATCTGATAGAGAACTGAAAAGGCTAAACTTCCTTGGCTGCAAAAGCTACTCCTTGGCGTCTTGCTAAACCCTGAGGGCAAAATATAATTTTACGAATTATTCAATTTTTTCATCTTTTATTGAATATCTATCACAGTTGAGGAGGGAACAATTTCAGGGCCTTATAAAAGAAAGCCAGAAAATCATCACGGTTTCTCTCCAGGCCTCTCTTGATGCTGCCACCACAGCTGCAGGTTCTGTGGCTAGGGAAGAAGTTGTTTGTGGAGCATCTTGGCTGCAGTCTCCAGCCTTCCCCAGAAGGTACAAAATGCCACCAAGGACCTTGAAGGACCTAAATTGTGCAGTAGTGCTAGGGGTGGGTTGTCCAGGGTATGCTACAATCATTTAGATATACTTGTGACAAAGAAAAAAGATTGCAGATCGTAGAGAGCTTGATGGTCTCATCTAGTTCACTACCAGCCCATGAAACTGGCTGAACCCTACAGGATGAAGCCCAGATTTACTGATAAGGGGCATCCTTCACAGTGATACTGCAGTTGGCAACATCCTCAAAACAACCATTTTGACCTATTGGTTGAAGGTCATGAACAGTGTTTCCTTGAATTGTTTTATGTGCAGAATACATTTTGGTTTGTGCACTGAAGCATGTGCAGATGTGCACCACTAATAGAAACACATACTGCTAATTGTGGGTGCTCTTCTAATCAACTGGGCAACGGTTGAAGCTTACAGTAAACACTGGTCATGAGCTCTTTTCCTCTCTGGATCCTACATTGCACTTATTTCTCTTTCCACTCTTACGGGCATCATCTCTCCCATTTTATGTCTTCTTGGGAGCTCATCACTTTGGACAGATGGATGCTAGAGGTGATTTCAGTAGGCTATTCCATCCAGTTCAGCATCTTCTGACTCTCCCTCCCCATCCTTCTTCAGAGGCCCTACTCATTAGTGTCTGATGTCAGGGGTTTGGTTCAAAGCACATCTGAGATCTACTGAAGTGTTACTGTCTGATGTCATTGCTATTTGGTGTACTGCCCATTGTGTATTCACTGCCTCCCCGACTAGGGATGTAAAAACCGACTAAACTAATTAACTTGTTAAATGATTTGTTTAACCCATTGGTTACCTGCTGCGGACAGGGGGTTGTTCTGGTCCCAGCTTGCCATGGCTGAGGTCCAGCTGGCTGGGCCTGCCATGGCTGTGGGCGAGGCTCTCCTGGCTTGCTGTGGCGTTGAGTAGCGGGGGCTGCTGCAGCCTGCCACAACATTGCCAGTTGGGCCATCATGGGTGGGAAGGGTTGCTCCCGCTGGCCAGGCCCTTTGATTAACCAGTTACCCGGTAAGCATGCCTATAAGATTAAGGCTTGTCAGGTGACCTGTTCACTGTTTAATCTTTTACGTCCCTATCCTTGACTCAGGTGCCCTTGGCCTCCCATGGCAGTGTGGCCAGCCAAGTCTCAGTCAAGTCTTGTGCACTCTGCTGAGATAGCTCTATCTGCCATCAACTGAAGTGTTGATCTAGGGGTCCCACAGGAGCAAAAATGCCCCACACCTCTCTGCATGGGCTGTCAGTTTATCAAGAACCATTGGAGGGCATGTGTTGTTCCCGATATCTGAGTCTCCTGGTATGGCTGCTCCTGGTGCTGAGCTCTTGTCCTGCTTTTGGGGTGTCACATGAGAGGTCTCCGGCCACAATAGAGCAAGAGGTCCCTAGGCCAGTCCTCTCCCTTGGGAGGCCCAGAGCAGCTCTTGTGTGACTGTACTGGCAGATCTGCCTTGCGGAACAGAGGCTTGGCTACATAGTGACTGTTGTGTATATTCTCTCTCTACTCCTCATGGGGAGAAGCATTTGTTTCTCAGCCTGTCTCCATGTCCACATCCTACCAAGTGATGGGATATCTCTCCAGATGTTTGAACGATCCCAGGATGTTCTTGTTCTGTTATCGCTTTAAAGATTTCAGTTGTTTGCCTGTGACATGTGAAGGCAAGTTCCATACAGCTACCTGCTCACTCTGCCTGCCAGGCTGAACAGCCCAGTGTGCTGTTGCATGCTGTTATGCTCCTTCTACTGTCCAGGTACCAGAAAGCTTAATTTGCTGTCTTTTGGTGTGCTCGGGGCAGAGGACCAGGGATGTTTCGATCTGGACTTTCACACCAACCCCAAGTCTTATAAGGGCCTGGTTAACATCTATAGTGATACTGTCTCCATGCCAGTACCACAGGTAGGTAGAGTTTTGTGCTTGGGCTCCTCTATGCCCCAAGCCTTGTGAATTCTTGCCACTGGCATGTTCTGTGCTTGATGAGAGCCTGAACATGAATCAATGGTTCTCCAGCTTTTGTATTAGTAACCCCTTTCACACAGCAAAACTGTGTGTGACACCCCCTTATAAAGTAAAAACATGGTTTTAAAGTATTTAATGCTGTTATGAATGCTGGAGGCAAAGCAGGCTTGGGGATGGAGGCTGATAGCTTGCGACTCATCACATAATAACACTGAGACTCCCAGTTTGAGAACCCCTGAGCTATGTCCTTTGTGGAGCTCTCTCCCCTGTCCTTTGTGGTGTTGGATGTCTGTCTTAGCCCTGCTGCTCAGGCTTACAGCATTCACCTGGGGAAAAGGAGGAGAGCTCCAGTCTTTCTCTTATGGTTGTTTTTCCCTGCACATCCCACTCCCCAAAACAGAGGTTTCTTCCCTCATATATGAAGAACCATCCCCTGGAGAGGGGGAGATATTTTCAGCCCTGGCTGAAACTGAAGAGCAACTGTTCCCCAGGGGATTGGCAAAGTACTTTCAAACTAGGCGTGTCTGGGGAGCATTCAAGCTCCTTTCCTTCCCACTGCAGGTCACAGAGGCATGTTCTGCAGTGCATTCCTTGCTCAACACAGCAAAGGGAAGGGGAATGCAGGCCCCCTCAATGCTCTGGGGGCAGTATCACACATGGTGTCACATAGCTTGCTGGCCTCTGACTTCGGAGTATCCTGTGGCAGCTTTCTGTCAGGTGTGAAGTGCCAGCCTGGGTCTGTGGTACTGGAACATCATCCCTGAGAGTGCTGCCCTACAGGCAGAAAGCTAACATATGGGTACAGGGTTTCCTGCTGTTTGGCTTAACTTTCATCTCTTAACTTTCCCCTGCTTCAGAGTTGCGCTGGTCTTTTCTGGGCTGAGATTTTTGCCCTAAAATGTAACTTGTTGGCACTCCTCTTGGACTTGGTCAAGCATGTCAATAGCAATAGAAGCTGAGCTGGATGGCAAGTTGTTGGCTGCTCACTCCTTTGTACTCAAGAGGCCACAGACACTCAGCACGTGGGTCAGCTGTGGAGAGTAGACTATGCCAGGCAATTGGAGCAGGAATGGTCCTGCGTGTGGTCAGGCCAGAGCCCAGGAGCAAGTTCCCATGGTTTCTGAGCCTCACCACCCTCCAGGAGAGATTGCAGGCCCTGCATCGCTCAGCCTGGCAAGGAGAGATCAGTCCTCTCTTCCTCTTCCTGTGCTGTGAGGGGAGAGCAAGGGGGTTGCTGGATGATGTGAAAAACAGGTGAAAAAAGTTACCTTCCTCGTTTAGTGTGTGTGGAGTGCCATCCCATGGACAGAGTCAGTGCTGGGCCTTGCTGACTGAGTGATACTGGCCTTTATGACTGTAGCTGTGGCTCATGCTTCAGAGCATGTGCTGGTTTTTGTAGGGAGTCAAGAAGAACAACCTCCCACTCAGGCAACATTTTCCCAACTGCTTTGTGGTCCTTTCTTCCTGGTGAAGCCTCCATGTTAGGCTAGCAACTGGAATTGCTGGAAATGATTTGATCTGGTATGGCACATCCTGAGCATCCTGCGACCAGCTTACAGATGTGGGAATCCTCTCATCTCAGGAACAGTCAGGAAAGAAAGAAGTGCTGCCAGTGGAAGCCATGAATTTTACTCTCGTACTATCGTTTCAGCTCTTGTACTATCATTTCAGAGACCAGGGTATATAGCAAGAATTGGATGCTGCAATCTGGCATGCTTATGGATTTGCTTGTACAAGTTTATGTTCTCTCCTTCCCCACTGTCTGAATGGGCTGTTCAGGTTTCTGGAATGGTGGGGACAGGGACTACCTTCTGGGCATAGCAACAGTGGCTAATTATAATTGTCATGTGTGTATCCTGTCGTCTGTCACCCTTGAAACACTTTACACAGATAGGTAAATATCCTGCTCCCTGTAAGCCCTGCCTCTGACCCACTAGAGAGAAGCAAAGTACTCACACTGAGTCCATAATAATCACACTGTCCTGAACCCCAGTCATCTTGATTCACTGCCCCATGCCACCTTTCTGGACAGTCATTATGTCAGCTATCCTGGTGTCAGGATTAATCAGGATTTTACATCCCAAGTGCCAGGCCATGTATCCCAACGTGCCTTAGGAAAGGAGGATCTAGTGGTGCAAGAACTCTTGGATATGGTGGGCAGTGACTTCACCATGATCAGCAGCCCTGTCCCAGCACAGCAGCCTCACAGTGGTGCCCCAGTCTTGTGGTTTTTGCATCATGTCTGTACAAATTGGCTCTTATCTCCCTTGCTGCTCTTGGACTTGAAGCTCTTTTGGTGGATGATGGACACCATGTCAGCTCGGGCAGGAGAGAGATGGCTGTGCAGTACAGCTGGTCCCCGGGTTGTGAACAGTCGACTTTCGGCTGTTCGCAGTTACGACCGAAGCTGTCGTAAATGGCGGACTCCAAGTTACGAACGTGATCTGCACTTATGAACAACACGGTCGTGTGTAACTCTATGGGGTCCGACTTATGAACAAACTGAGTTACGACCAATTGCTTGGTCTGTAACCAGTTCATAAGTCGGGAAGAGGCTGCAGAGAGCAATTATCTGAGTCTGGAGCACAGTGTTCCCTTGCACAGGAACTGTCATGCTCCTCTCTTGAAAATCTACAAGGCTCTTCTTTTTCAAGCTGCCCCTTCCTTGTGAGGCTCCCTCTGCCATACTTGGGAATCACAGATGGGTGCAGCAATTACAGCAGCAGAATGTCTGATGCAGGAGAAGTGAATGGTTCAGGGGGGTGGGTCGTATAGGTCTAGTGAGTATGCAGGTTTGAGAGCCTTCCCCCCCAACCACTTTCAGTAGGCTTGTGCACAAGCTATTCGTTCATAATCTCACTTCTCCTGACAGGCACTAGTCCTGCACCATAAGCTCTTGTTCTAGTGTGCCTTCACAGCATGTACTACCTGCAGTGCCTGCTGACCACAATGACATGCCAGTTTCTCTGAGTCCCGCATCAGTCCTGTGACCCAGAAACAAATTTCCAATGTGCTTAAAACCCACCAGGTCCACCCTCATCCTCCCTGTATTTGGCACTGGATTGCTCCCTGTTTACACTGCCAGATATAAAGGGGCAGGCTAAAGGTTCTGTTGACATCTCTCTGCCACCAGAGGCTTGTCAGGCTTGGCTCTTTTATCAGGAGCAGTGTGTGAAGCTCCAATATGGGCAGTAGGACCACAGCACGTGTCCAAAGGTGGAGTTTAGCCGTGGCTCTGTGTAAATCTTGGTGGGACTTTGGTAAAATTCCTTGTGATACTTCAGAAAAGAAATTGCAATGGGAATGATTCTTTGTCTAGCTCAGTGGGATCCTGGTGCCACAGTGATACAAAGAATGATTCCACCAACATACTTGCTCTCACAAGGCAGCTAGACTCCCAACTGGTATGTTGCCATGAAGACCTTCCTGCCTGCTAGGGTGTGATCAGTGATAAATCCTTTGGGGGTGCATTGTGGGAGAAGAGACCCTCAAGAACCAGAGTGGCCATGCTCATTGTATGCTATAACCTGCTCTATCTCATTCTCTCCCCACAGGGTGCATGATCTGCCTGGGGCAGTCAACCTTCCTCAGGTTTAATCACCCTGCTGAGGCCAAGTGGATGAAAAGCATGATCCCAGCTGGAGAAAGGAGCCCTGGGGCTTCATATGGACTCACATCAGGTAGGTGAATGCTCAGTACAGGGGAGTGAGGACTCCTATGTTCTGTTCTTGACCCTGCTGCTGACTCAGGTAAGTCAGGGTATGTCTACACTACAGCACTAATTCGAACTAACTTAATTCGAATTAGTGCATCTAGACCTAAAAACTAGTTCGAATTAGCATTTTGCTAATTCGAACTAGCATGTCCACATTGAGTGGACCCTGAACTGGGGTTAAGGATGGCCGGAAGCAGTGCCGGCAGGGCATCGGAGTAGGACTTAGAGCGTGGAGCTGCTGTCTCAGGCTAGCTGAGGGCTGTGCTTAAAGGGACCCGATCCCAACCCCGGACAGACAGTTCTCAGGGGTTCCCCGCTTGCAAAGCAGTCCTGGCTTGGAGTGCCCTGAGTGCCCACACTGGGCACATCATAGCACTCGGCCATCAGATCGGCTGCACTTGCCGCAGGCTGCCATCCTGGGGGGGGTGTCAATCGGGGGGCTGCAGGAGAGCTTCCACCCCGAGGAGCCCGCAGAGCCAGCCCAGTCCTCCCTATTGGGGGCTCGTGCCCCATTCCTCCCTCACCTCCTTCCACTTACCCCTCCCTAGGCCCCCCTTCCTGATGTACAAATTAAAGGACACGTGTGTTCAAAAATAGAAACTCTCTTTATTGAACAAAACTGGGGGAGACTGGGAAAAGGAGGTGGGAGAGGGGAAGAGAGAGGGTGGGAGAGGGGAGGGCAACTAAAATGATCGGGAGTTTGGAACAGGTCCCATATGAAGAGAGGCTAAAGAGACTGGGTCTTTTCAGCTTAGAAAAGAGGAGATGGAGGGGGGATATGATAGAGGTCTATAAAAGCACAAGTGGCGTGGAGAGGGTGCATAAAGAAAAGTTCTTCATTAGTTCCCATAATAGAAGGACTAGAGGACACCAAATGAAATGAATGGGTAGCAGGCTTCAAACTAATAACAGAAAGTTCTTCTTCACAAAGCAAATAGTCAACCTGTGGAATTCCTTGCTGCAGGAGGCTGTGAAGGCTAGAACTAGAACAGAGTTTAAAGAGAAGTTAGATAAATTCATGGAGATTGGGTCCATGGAGTGGTATTAGCCAGGGGCTAGAAATGGTGTCCCTGGCCTCTGTTTGTGGAAGGCTGGAGATGGATGGCACGAGACAAATGGCTTGGTCATTGTCTTCGGTCCATCCCCTCCAGGGTCCCTAGCGTTGGCTGCTGTTGGCAGACAGGCTACTGGGCTAGATGGACCTTTGGTCTGACCCAGTACGGCCATTGTAAGCTCAGGGCTCAGGGTCGGGGGTCTCAGTGGACCACCTTGATTTTCATGCACACCTGCTCCTGGGTGGCCAGGCTGGCAGCTCTCGTGCCCTAGACGGCCACTTTCCTGTGCCTAGTGCGGAGGTCATGGATAAGGTCCACGATCTCCGCACTGGACCAGGTGGGCGCCCGCCTCTTGCGGACCCGGGCAAGCTCCCGGGAGCCGCCAGCCTGGTCCCGGGAAGAGGGGGAGGGCTGGGTGGCAGCGAGTGGCTGGTTCGTGCCATGCCAGGTGCAGGGTCTGCTGGCTGGGTGCTGGCAGGCTTGCACCTGGCACGGGCACCGTAGCCAGCCCGTGCCCCTTTAAGGGCTCCGGGGCCGGGAGGGGGGCAGATGAGTTTCCCTGGTGGTGCCCAGAGTGGCCACCAGGTAAAGCTGGGGAGGGCTAGCCTCCCACTAGTTCGAATTAAGTGGCTACACAGCCCTTAATTCGAACTACTTAATTCGAACTAGGCGTTAGTCCTCATAGAATGAGGTTTATCTAGTTCGAATTAAGCGCTCTGCTAGTTGGAATTAAGTTCGAACTAGCGGTTTGCCTGTGTAGCGTCTATCAAAGTTAATTTGAACTAATGTCTGTTAGTTTGAATTAACTTTGTAGTGTAGACATACCCTCAGTTTCCCCTCTCTGCTAGTTTCCCCACTTCTAAAGTGGGGATAGTAATCCTCCTCTCAGAAGGGAGTTATGTCAATGCCTCTGGGCCTAGGATTGCTCTGGAAAAGAATCATATCACTGGTGGGTGTTGATGGCAGCAGAGTGTAATGAGCTTAACAGAGCCCAGATATTCAGTGGGAAAAAGTTCAAACCCTGGGCCATGGAGGGACTCTACCAGGGTTCAGATTGGCATTTCTGTCACTGTTGTGGTCTTTTAGACTGCAGCTGTCCCCCTACCTTCTGCCCCTACTCTCCCAAGCTGTTGCTGCACTCTTTGAACCACTGGGAATCACCAGTGTTGGATTTTGTGCCTGTGCAGAGCCAGAGTGGCATTGATGACAGGCAGGAATCTCTCCATCTCCTCAGTGATGGACAGGAAGAAGGGAATTTGTTTCCTTCTGAAATACTAAATCAAGGCTGCCGCTGGAAGTGGGAAATTGGGCTTGATTGACAAGTCACTCCTATAGGCCAGTTCAACCATCAAATCAAATGGAAAACTCATGGCATAGATTTGCAGTCCTTACACAGGCAGCACTTCCATTTGCATCAGCGGGAATTTTGTCTTGAGTAAGGGCTGCAGAGCTGAGTCAAGGCCTTTCCATTTGGTGTGATGGCAGAACTGGTCTTTAGAGTTTACAGACTTGACCATAAAGTCCAGCTGCAGCCATAATGGATCTTTTATTTAGGCTGAGCCAAAGCTGATGCCATTAGGGCTGCAGTGAGTGATTGTGGGAGGCAGGTGATGTATGATAGCTCAGGATGAGAACGTCGTCGTACAACTATACCTTGGAGTTATGGTTCACCATATGGTGCAGCCCAGTGGAGCTACCTGGTTGCCTGCATAACCCAGGATTTAACATCTGTCACGGGCTGAGCTTTCTACTTCCTGTAGCAGTGTTTGGTTTAACCCTTTATGTATTGTTACCTGAGCACTCTCGCCAAGATACCTGCTTGACCCTTCTTAGAAGCTGGGTAGTGAGGCGCTCAGGCTCTGGCTGATGCAGACTGAATGGTGTCCCCTCAATGTTCTCCTTAATGGCAGCTTGAGATACTTGCTGTCTATTGTGGGAAGGGTTCAGCAGGAGTCTGTGCTGGTAACACAGTGATAGTAGGAACCAACCTGGGAGAGGGACGAGGAGCAGATGGAGGACTTCACAGAGGCTCTCCAGTAAGTGAGTCTGACTGTTGATGGCCTGACCTTTCCTGCTTGCTTTCCTGTAATTTGTACAGTGAGGCTTATAATGAATCAGTGTCTGAGCACACCTCTTTGTCGCATGGCATGCTACTGCATCGACCTACGTAGCTTTCAGCACAGGTGACTTGAGGCTGGGTCACATCAGAATCCACTCCTTCCTGGGCAGTCAACTCCAAACAAATACAAAACCTGAACAATCCTCTGTCCCCCTTGGGCTCAGCTTCTAGCCCCTCCTGGACTCTGTTCAGTTTCCATCACTGTTTTGTAGAGTGCTGACTCTTAACGCAACTCTCTCTGGAGACTCTAACCCAGGGGTTTCTGTGGGAGCCTCCTTCTAGATTTCACATTCCCTCTAAGAGTATGTCTACACATCCAAGTTAATTCAGAATAACAGCCTTTATTCTGAATTATCTTCCATAGCGTCTACACAAGCAAACCGCTATTTCGAATTAAATTCAAAATAGCAGGGTGCTTAATTCGAGTTAGTTAAACCTCATTCTATGAGGAATAATGCCTAACTCGAATTAGCTAATTCAGAATAAGTGCTGTGTAGCACTTCTGAAATAGGGGGCCTCCTGCCTTCCCAGTTTCCCCTGGTGGCCACTCTGGGCCAAACCAGGAAAACTCTTCTCCCTCCCCCTAGCCCCGGAGCCCTTAAAAGGGCAGACTCTGGTCACTGTGCCTGTGCCAGCTCCAAGCCTGCCATCCCAGAGCCAGCAGTCACTGCCCTGACCCAGTGGCCCCAAAACATGATCCAGCAAGCCCCTGGCAGCCAGCCCTCCACTGCACCCCAGGAGCAGTCTGCCAGCTCCCAGGAGCCTACCAGGGCCCGGAGAAGGTGGGCACCTTCCTGGCCCAGGGCGGAGATCAGGGTGGACTGTACTCAGGTTTGGGGGGATGTCCCAACGTCCATGATCTCTGCACCAGGCAGAGGAATGTGGCCGTCTGTGGCAGGAAAGCTGCCAGCCTGGCCACCAAAGGCCACATGTGAACCCAGGAGCAGGTTTGCATGAAAATCAAGTTGGTCCAGCAAGACCCCCAACCTTGAGCTTCTCCTCCCCCTTCCTCCCTTTGCCTCCCCCTTCCAGCTCCCTCCTCCCAGGTTTCTCCCTCCTCTCTCCCACCTTTTTGGTCAATAAAAAGAGTTTGTTTTTGGCAAGAAATATGTTCTTATTTGACATCAGGAAGGAGGGTTAGGGAGGAGTAAGTGGAAGGAAGGAGGAATGAGGCACAAACCCCCAGTGGAGCACACCATGGAGGCTTTTAGTGCTCCTCAGGGTAGAAGCTCTCCTGCAGGGCTTCCTGGATACTGACAGCCCCCTGATGGACCTCCGGGGTGGCAACCTGCAGAAAGTGCAGCCAGGCTCGCAGCAACACACCCACGAGAAGCACCAGAGTGCCCAGGGGCAGCTCCTGCTCCGTGTTGCAGAGTGCTGTGGTATCCTGAGTGAGGATAGCCAGAGCACGCAGAGACACCTCTGTCCCTCATCAAGGCAGGCAAGCAAGCAGGGACACCTGAGAACTGGCTGTCCGGGGGGGGCGGGGAGGGAAGGGAGTCCTTTTAAGCACAGGCATCAGATAGCCTCAGGCAGCAGCCACACTCCTGACCTGGTTCTGGCTGGCCTTAGATCCGATTCTGTGTCAATTCAGTGTGGATGCAGTATTTCGAATTAGCAAAATACTAATTTGAACTGCATTTTGTGTGTAGACGCGATAATTTGAATTAGCTTAATTCGAATTAACTATGTCGAATTAAGATAACTCGAATTAATGCTGTAGTGTAGACATACCCTAACTGAGCTTATGCTAGTTTTTTATGAGCATAGGTGCTCTCTGATTTAATCACCTGATCTTTCAGCAGCTACTCCATCTTTGGGGCTGACACCAGGCCCCATTAAAGAGTGCTCGCCCAGTGACAGGGGCCACGATCCTACCTGCTTGTAAGACTTAACTCCTTATTGTTTGGTTGTGAAAAGTAAATTGGTCAGGCACTGAGAAATCCCAGGGATGTTTTCTTGGGCCCATTGAGATTACTAATAGAGCCCTTACTGACATAAGTGGCACTAGGATTTCACCCCAAGACTTGGTATTGGGACACAGTCGGGAGCCTGGTGAGAGACCTGTGTGAAGCTGTCTGGGGCAGGGGGCAGGAGGGCATGTTCAATATTAAGAAGGCTGGCTGTGGTGGAGCATTGTGGGCTTTCTCTCTCTCTCCTGCATTTTTTGTTTCTCAACTTTGTAACCACAGAACCTGACCATGCGGTGTCTCCTTAAGCAACGCTTTCTGGGATGGTAGCTCCCACTGCGTGTGCCAAAGCGGTGCTTATATGGCTGAGCGCCACCTGTCCTCATTCACTCCACTCTGATAAATGAAACACATAGGTGGTTTGGCAGGCAAAGCTGCAATTTGCTCATTACATAAATGTTATTGAAGATTCCCTTAAAAACTCCATTACATTAAGTGCAGATGTCACCCAGTGAAGATCTAGGGCCTTCTAGAGAAAAGCCCTGCATTATTGGAATTTCTCAGTTCAGATATACTAACATCCCCATCCTGCTGAGGACCAGTGGAGAACTGAACCCTGATAGAGGAGTTAGGAGCCTTGTGTTTCAAGCTGCTGAAAAAAATCCCCAGCTTGAGGGATGAAATGTTTCTAATGTGATTTCTCTGCTTGCTGAGAGATGCCTGCTGTTTACATTTATTTGAACAGCATTTATGCTGGTTTGTGGCCTTTCCGTTCCTCCACCCGCTGTTGACTCAGCTCAGAAATTGCATTTCTGTTTGTTAATTATTAATACTTGTCTCCAAAGACTTCAATTGTAGCAGCTCCTGAGCTGAACACAACCTGACTGGCATTTCACACCATCTCTTCTGGTCACGGAACAAGCTCCAGAGGCCTTCTAACCCTCAGAACAGCATAATATTCAAGGTCACATGAGCCCCATCTGTTGTGTTCAAAGCAGGGGACACTCCTGGAGGGCAGCACTTGTCTGAAGGGTGAATAAATGCAAGATTCAAAGGCTGTTTCTTCAGCCAGGGGGTTAATTGTTACTTGCAGTTTAGTTTATTTAGTGTCTCCATGGAGTGCAAGTCTCCTTCACCTTAAGGGAGCCTGCCTCGGACTAATTTTGAGGTTTCCCTTTGGTGTGGACATGCTATTTTGAAATTGTTATTTCGGGAGTTATTTCGAAATAAGTTATTTTAAAATAATTTCCTGTGTAGACATGCCTGAAGAGAGGGCTCTGCAATAGCCTTTGGTAACATGTATTTGTATTACTAATGGCTAGCGATAGTGCTGGTCACTGGGAAGATGTAGGGGCAGAATGGGTTGGATGAAGAGGAGGATCTGAATAAAAACTGATAGGTTGGTAGGTGGCATATTTTGTATTTAAATTACATATATTTCTTCTTTGAGTGATGTCCCCCTGGGTGCGCCACTGTTGGTGTTGGGCTCGGCCCGGCATTTCAGATCAGAGTCTTTTTCTAGCAGTATCTAGTTGGGCCGTGCATGCATGTGGGGGGCGTGTCCTGTCTGTGCCTTTGGAGTTTGTGTATGTGGCCCATCTCCCCTCAGTTCCTTCGTTGCTGCCCTCGGCTGCAGATGGACCTTGATCCCTCTCCTCCTCTTCAGTCAACTGTAGACAGGAATAGAGCTAGAATTGGTTCAAAAGTCTAAATCTACCAGACCTTTGTCTCGCACCCCGAGCCCGGAGTCAGTGTCATGCGCTCCTGCACCAATGCTGCCACCACTGGCACCACGATCACTGGCGCTGCAGAAGCCTCCATCAAGTTGTCATCATCTTTCTGTTCGCTCTCAAGGCCACAATGTGCTGGTACAGGATCTGGAACTGAGTCCTAGATCTCCATATGACCACTTTTGGAGACATCGATCTCAATCTCCCTTAAAACCGCATGGCTCTCATTGTCCTCTATGATCACCTGTACTTTCTCATTGCAGTGATTATGATGAGGATGAGAGGAATATATTCTCTTCTCAACACTCCTTTCCAACCAGGGCTCACACACCATATGAAAGATGTCCAACCACAATACTCTCACCACCCTCTGTTGTATTTGGAATGGTCCTGCCACCCTCATTATCCATTTTTCTGGTCCCTGAGCGCCCCCTCGGCACCGTCAACCCCGGCTCAGAGGTCAATACCCCCTTCCCATCCTCACACTTCCCCCTTGTCAACAGAGAACCCAGACACAGAAGAGGGGCAAATCGTTGATGAGCCTGACGCTGAACAACCTGACATTTCACCAACTGATAAATGCTCCTCCCCACCAGATGAGGTGGTTATTCCTGATGACCCATCACAAACTGATGATCTAATTTCAGGACTTATTCAGAAGGGTCTCTACCAGCCAAGAGGTGGTATTACCAGAGGTGCGAGAGAAACAACATAAGCTTTTAAAGCACCTCCAGTTTCCCTCAAAATCCAGTATTGCTCTCCCCATAGATGAACCAATTATGGAAGCAGTGGATGAGGTCTGGCAGACACCAGCCACAGCCCTACCAACCAATAACAGGGCTGCTAGAAAGTACTTCGTCCCCTCCAAGGGCACAGATTTTCTGTTTCTTCACACTTGGCTGAACTCCCTAGTGGTAGATGCTGCACAGCATAGCTCCAAGACCCCTCAGTTTAAATCCTCCATTCATGATAAGGACCATAAATGCTTAGTGATAGAAATGTAGCAATGTTAGTCTGGTGTAGTTGAAGCAAAATACAGGACTATGTAGCACTTTAAAGACTAACAAGATGGTTTATTAGATGATGAGCTTTCGTGGGCCAGACCCACTTCCTCAGATCAAATAGTGGAAGAAAATAGTCACAACCATATATACCAAAGGATACAATTAAAAAAAAGAACACATATGAAAAGGACAAATCAAATTTCAGAACAGAAGAGGGATGCGGGGGGGGAGGGAAGGGGCAGGAAGGTAAATGTCTGTGAGCTAATGATATTAGAGGTGATAATTGGGGAAGCTATCTTTGTAATGGGTAAGATAACTAGAGTCTTTGTTGAGACCTCCGTGTAAAGTGTCGAATTTTAGCATGAATAACAGTTCAGAGGATTCCCTTTCAAGTGCAGTTTTAAAAGGCTTTTGAAGCAGATGCAGGTAATTAAGTCGTTGAGACAGTGTCCTTTCTGGTTGAAATGGCAAGAAACTGTTTTTTCTTTGTGATCCTGTCTAATATCTGTTTTGTGGGCATTGATCCTTTGGCGAAGTGTCTGAGACGTTTGTCCAATGTACATAGCAGACGGACACTTTTGGCACACGATAGCATAGATTATATTTCTGGATGCACATGAATATGTGTTCTTGATCTTTAACTCACTTGGTTAGGTCCAATAGTGGTATCAGCAGAGGGAATATGTGGACAAAGATGGCAACAGGGTTTGTTGCAAGGGAAGGTATCAGGGTTGGTATTAGTGTGGTATGTCCTATGGTTGTTGGTACACATCCTGCTCAGTATCGTCTTGTATCCAATGCCTTGGAGACAGGGTATGCTGAAAATTTGCTGCCTTGAGTTCAGTGGAGGACAGGGCTATCATGGACTTTCACTCTTGGGACAAACCAGACACTTTGCCAACAGGAAATATTCTGCATTGGGCTTTTTGGACTGCATGGCATAGATCTGATGTGACCATACTTTTGATGCTGCTTATTGCAGACTGAGTATATGCTGCAGATCCAAAAATTCTGTGACCCATCAGCCCCAGCCCTTCCTTCCCTGCTACCCAAAGCTAAGTACAGGCAGTCCCCGGGTTACGTACAAGATAGGGACTGTAGGTTTGTTCTTAAGTTGAATCTGTATGTAAGTCGGAACTGGCATCAGCCGCTGCTGAAACTGATCAGTTTCAACCGCGGCTGAATCTGGACGCCAGTTCTGACTTACATACAGATTCAACTTAAGAAACCCAGGCGTCCCCAAGTCAGCTGCTGCTGAAACTGATCAGCGGCTGATTCCAGGAAGCCTGGGGCAGAGCAACTCTGCCTCGGGCTTCCTGTAGTCAGCCGCTGGTAAGTTTCAGCAGTGGCTGACTTGGGGACGCCTGGGGCAGAGCAGCTGGGGTGCTCCTGGGTTGCTCCAGTAGCGCCGCTCCTCGGCACTACTGGAGCAATCCAGCAGCACCCTAGCTGCTCTGCCCCAGGCGTCCTGATTCAGCCGCTGCTGAAACTGACCAGCAGCAGCTGAATCAGGACGCCTGGGGCAGAGCAGCTGGGGTGCTGCCAGGTTGGTCCGGAGCGTCGCTGCGGGACCAACCTGGCAGCCCCCAGCTGCTCTACCCCAGGGGTAGGCAAGAAAAGCCTGGTCTACTGGGGGGGGGAACTAGCTGCATCCCCCCCCCCCAGCAGACCAGGGAGACCGGGGTGGCGGACCGCCCAAGTCCTCCACGGCTTTGCTCCGTCTCCCTGGTCTGCTGACCTGGGAGACGCGGAGCAAAGCCGCAGAGCACACGGGCAGCGGGACAGTCCAGGCGGGCCGCGGCTGCCCCACTGCTGGTGTGCTCCGAGGCTTTGCTCCCCATCTCCCTGGTCTGCTGGTCAGACCAGGGAGATGGGGAGCAAAGCCTTGGAGCACGCCCGCAGCGGGACAACCCAAGCGCGCCTGGGCTGTCCCGCTACGGGCGTGCTCCAAGGCTTTGCTCCCCGTCTCCCTGCAGACCGGGGAGATGGAGAGCAAAGCCGCAGAGCACGCCCGCAGCGGGACAGCCCGGGCGCGCTTGAGCTGTCCCCCTGAGGGCGTGCTCCGCGGCTTTGCTCCCCGTCTCCCTGCAGACCAGGGAGACGGGGAGCAAAGCCGCGGAGCACACCCGCAGGGGGACAGCTCAAGTGCGCCCGGGCTGTCCCGCTGCGGGCGTGCTCCGCAGCTTTGCTCCTGTCCCCCTGGTCTGCTGGGGGGGTCCAGCAAAGCCGCTGGACCCCCCCCCCCCAGCAGACCAGGGACACCTGAGCAAAGCCGCCACCTGGGCGGCTTTGCTCGTTTGCCCGGGAGCAAAGCCGCCGCCTAGGCAGCTTTGCTCCCGGGCAAACAAGCAAAGCCGCCCAGGGAGACTGGGAGAAGCTTTTCTCGCCCCGGAGGACACGGGTGGCAACCCGCCGCCCGTGAGCTCCGGGGCGAGAAAAGCCCCGTTCGTTTAAATAGTAAAACGAGTGAACTAGAATGCCTAGTTTTAAAAGAGGATATTGATATAATAGGCATCACAGAAACCTGGTGGAATTAGGACAATCAATAGGACACAATCATACCGGGGTACAAAATATGTCGGAAGGACAGAACAGGTTGTGTGGAGGGGGCGGGGAGTGACGCTATATGTGAAAGAAAATATAGAATCAAATGAAGTAAAAATCTTAAATGAATCAACATGTTCCATAGAATCTCTATGGATAGTAATTCCATGCTCTAATAAGAATATAGCAGTAGGGATATATCATCGACCACTGACCAGTACAGTGATAGTGACTATGAAATGCTAAGGGAGATTAGAGAGTCTATAAAAAAAAAACCCCTCAATAATAGTAGGGGATTTCAATTATCCCCATATTGACTGGGTACATGTCACCTCAGGATGAAATGCAGAGACAAAATTTCTCGATACTTTAAATGACTGCTTCTTGGAGCAGCTGGTACAGGAACCCACAAGGGGAGAGGCAGTTCTCGATTTAGTCCTGAGTGGAGTTCAGGATCTGGTCCAAGAGATAACTATAACTTGCTTGGAAATAGTGACCATAATAAAATAACATTTAACATTCCTGTGGTGAGAAGAACACCTCAGCAGCCCAACACTGTGGCATTTAATTTCAGAAAGGAGAACTATGCAAAAATGAGGAGGTTAGTTAAACAGACATTAAAAGGTACAGTGACTAAAGTAAAATTTGTGCTGCATGGAAACCTTTCAAAGACACCGTAATAGAGGCCCAATTTAAATGTATACCCCAAATTAAAAAAACACAGTAAAAGACCTACAAAAGAGCCACTATGGCTTAACAACCATGCAAAAGAAGCAGTGAGAGATAAAAAGGCATCTTTTAAAAAGTGGAAGTCAAATCTTAGTGAGGAAAATAGAAAGGAGCATAAACACTGCCAAATTAAGTATAAAAATGTAATAAGAAAAGCCAAAAAAGAGTTTGAAGAACAGCTAGCCAAAAACTCAAAAAGTAAGAACAAAATGTGTTTTAAGTACATCAGAAGCAGGAAGCCTGCTAAACAACCAGTGGGGCGATCCTGGACGATCGACATACAAAAGGAGGACTTAAAGACGATGAAGTAATTGCGGAGAAACTAAAAGTATTCTTTGCTTGTCTTCTTTGCTTCAGTCTTCTTTACAATAGTAAAGAATAAAGTTGTCAGACATATGGAAGAACATAATTTGTTGGGCAAAAGTCAGAACTAGGGACCACTAGATGAAATTAATGGGCAGCAGGTTTAAAACAAATAAAAGGAACTTTTTCTTCACACAGTGCACAGTCAACCTATGGAACTCCTTGCCTGAGGAGGTTGTGAAGGTTAGGACTATAACAAGGTTCAAAAAAGAGCTAGATAAATTCATGGAGGTTAAGTTCATTAATGGCCGTTAGCCAGGATGGGTAAGGAATGGTGTCCCTGGCCTCTGTTTGTTAGAGAATGGAGATGGATGGCAAGAGAGAGATTGCTTGTTCATTACCTGTTTGTTTCACTCCCTCGGGAGCACCTGGCATTGGCCACTGTCGGCAGACAGGATACTGGGCTCGATGGACCTTTGGTCTGACCCATTCTTATGTTCTTATATGATAGAGGTCTATAAAATCATGACTCGTATGGAAAAAGTGAATAAGGAAAAGTTATTTACTTATTCCCACAATAAAAGAACTAGGGGCCACCAAATGAAATTAATGGGCATCAGGTTTAAAACAAACAAAAGGAAGTTTCCTTTCACTCACCACACAGTAAACCTGTGGAACTCCTTGCCAGAAGATGCAGTGAAGGCTAGAACTTTAACAGGGTTAAAAAAAGAGCTAGATCGATTCATGCAGGTTAGGTCCATCAATGGCTATTTTGCCAGGATGGGTAGGAATGGTGTCCCTAGCCTCTGTTTGTCTGGAAATGGATGACAGGGGAGGGATCATGTGAGGATTACCTGTTATGGTCCCTCCCTCTGGCACATCTGGTATTGGCCACTGTCAGCAGACAGGATACTGGGCTAGATGGACCATTGGTCTGACCCAGTATGGCTTTTCTTATGTACATCTACACTTGCTCCCTAGTTCAAGCTAGGGATGCAAATGTAGACGACCGAAATTGCTAATGAAGTGGGGATTTAACTATCCCTCTCTTTATTAGTATGATCTCACCAGCACATTACTCTGCTCAACAGCTGAATCCAACCAGGAAGTGCGCTCCGGGACGCGTTAGTTCAAATCAACCCCTTGGTTCGAACTAACATTACTCCTCATTTTTTTGGGAGCAAGTATAGACGTACCCATGCAGATTTTCCTTTTTTCTCAGTCTGTTCTATGTCCTGCTGGCTGCACAGTTGCTTTTTTCTGGGTTTTGACCATGCCTTGTGGCTCCCAGTTTTGCTCCTGATTCTCAAAATGGTGGGAATCTGTCTTTGTTTTACTCATTTCACTGTGGCAAAATATTACTTGGTGTGACTTTTCTGGATAGGCACCTGGCACAATCCAGCTTCTTTCTGTTCTTGATTTGTTTTTCCTAATGACCAGTGTATTTGTGTTTTAAGCATTGGTTGAGCACACAAGCTGAAGCAAAAGGCTAGTGCTTCCAGATGACAAGCACAGAGAATTTGGTGGTTTTTTGAGGTATGGAGATACCTGTGTATATGCTTCAAGAGAATCTGGAGGCATGTTAGGCTATTGGTGGTGGTTACCTGAATGGGGTAAGATGACTGGTACAGAGGGAATTACCAAAGGAAAGTTGGTGTCAGGTTTTCATGCCCTGCTTGTTGCAAATGGGAAGTTTTTGTCTTTCTTATGTGGCCTCTGACTCTGTTCCCTTTCTTGTTCAGTCTCTTGAGTGAGGGTTATGGACTGCAGTGATATCTGTGAAGTGCTTTGGGATCTTTAGACAAAGTGCACATTTATTATAATCAGTTTACTCCTATGAAATAATGTTGCAGGCAGATGTGGTCAGGGATCTTGTGTCTAAGGAAGAACTGATTTAATGGAAATAAATTGAGCTTTGGTTTACTTGAACTGATAATCAGATTCACCTGCCAATCAATCCTCTCTCTTACAGTAACTGGCCATGAAACCATGGCTTTACCCATTAATACAGCGCTCACTCTGAGCCATTCATGCCAGGAGTGTGTCTAGCCTTCCAGAATGCTAAGCCTTAAGTACTCTTGCAATATTATTACTGCTTCTCCATCTTTCCCCTTCGTGATTTTTTTCATTTATTACAAGGGGAAAAAATCTAGCCACTTTCAATCCTGGATAGGTTCTAACTGTGTTTGACAAATGCTGCAGGCCAGAGCAGTCTGGTTTCAGCTTGATATTTAGGTGGCTGCAAGCAAAAGCAATACCTAGACTTTAGTAAGGCATTTGATACGGTCTCGCATGATATTCTCATTGATAAACTAGGCAAATATAACTTAGAGAGGGCCACGATAAGGTGGGTGCATAATTGGCTGGATAACCGTAGTCAGAGAGTTGTTGTTAACGGTTCTAAATCCTGCTGGAAAGGGATAACAAGTGGAGTTCCTCAAGGGTCTGTTTTGGGACCCGTACTGTTCAATATCTTCATCAATGATGTAGATATTGGGATAGAGAGTACACTTAAGTTTGCAGATGATACCAAACTGGGTGGGGTTGCAACTTCTTTGGAGGATAGGGACATAATTCAAAATGACCTTAGCAAGTTAGAGAAATGGTCAGAGGTAAACAGGATGAGGTTTAATAAAGAGAAATGCAAAGTGCTCCACTTAGGAAGGAACAATCAGTTCCATACATACAAGATGGGAAGCGACTGTCTAGGAAGGAGCATGGCGGAAAGGGATCTAGGGGTCATAGTGGACCACAAGTTGAATATGAGTCAACAGTGTGATGCTGTTGCAAAAAAAGCAAATATGATTCTAGGTTGTATCAACAGGTGTGTTGTAAGCAAAACTCGTGAAGTCATTCTGCCGCTCTACTCTGCACTAGTTAGGCCTCAGCTGGAGTACTGTGTCCAGTTCTGGGCGCCACATTTCAAGAAAGATGTGGAGAAATTGGAAAGGGTACAGAGAAGAGCGACAAGAATGATTAAAGGTTTAGAGAACATGACCTATGAAGCCAGGCTTCATGAACTGGGCTTGTTTAGTTTGGAAAAAAGAAGATTAAGGGGGGACATGATAGCGGTTTTCAAATATCTAAAAGGGTGTCACAAGGAGGAAGGAGAAAATTTGTTCCTCTTGGTTTCTGAGGACAGGACAAGGAGTAATGGGCTTAAAGTGCAGCAGGGGAGGTTTAGATTGGACATTAGGAAAAAATTCCTAACTGTCAGGGTGGTCAAATATTGGAATAAATTGCCAAGGGAGGTGGTGGAATCTCCCTCTCTGGAGATATTTAAGAACAGGTTGGATAGACATCTGTCAGGGATAGTGTAGACGGAGCTTGATCCTGCCTTGAGGGCGGGGGGCTGGACTCGATGACCTCTCGAGGTCCCTTCCAGTCCTATTATTCTATGATTCTATGAAACCAGGAAGCTGCCGTCTGCCAGCTCAAACAAGAAGGTGAGCATTAGCCATGGAGGGGGCTCAGCTAGCTATACAAATAGAAATTGGGACACCCCCCCTCCCCCAGGTGACTGCTGTTACCTCCCTGTATGGAAACTGGAATGTTGCAGCACTACAAGCTGAAGGGATTAGCCCAGGATCACATAGTAGGTGAAGGACAGAGTCAGGAGTAGAGCCCAGGAGCTCTTGAGTCTGGCATCCTGAGCTAACCACTTGACCATTTGTTTCCACAGCTAGAATGACTGGAGAAGCCATTTATTGGCCTCGCAGAAGCCATGTGGAAACAGGAAGATTGTTCTGTCCAGCATCTGGGTATCAGCAGGCAGTGGAAAGCTTGTGTGTGTACAAGCTTGTGACCTAGTTGGCTGTTTTCTTTCCTCTGCTGTGGTTGTTGATTGCTGCTGGAAAGGTGCCCTGAGGTTGTGGCTTAATTAATTAGTGTTTGCAAAGTGTTTGGGATGCTCTGAGGAAGGGTACAGCAGCACTGAGGGGTGCTGCTGCTGCTGCTGCTCTTGGAGCTCTGCCTTTGGATGGAGCTGCCTCCAGAAGTGGCTCACCCCAACCCCAGAAAGCTGTGTATGGGAAGGGGGAGCTGGTGCTCAGGAGGTGCAGAGGCACTTAGCAGCTTTTGGGACCGCTCATGTGCAGTATTTGCCCCAAAAGCAGGAAGATGCCTAAACTCATCTGCTGATGGGGGTCTACCCTGGGGAGGAGCTCAAAGCGTTAGTTGAATGCTATCACTTCTCCATGCCTACATAGCTGTGGGGAGTTCAGGTTCTAGAAGGCCAGCATTTGGGACCCACAGATACTGTGCCATGAATAGACCTTGCTTAGCGTTTGGGATCAATTTAAAGGGAGCCAGAAGTTTCAATTCACCTTGCAGTTTATTGAGAAAGGAGCTGATAACCCCTATGCATGTTTAGCAAGGGGACTGGCCATTTGCCATCTGCTGAGATTCCTGGTGTTTGGAGGCACTGAGGAGAAACCCAACTTCAGCTCCAAGGGCTTGGAGGTAGTGGGAAGTGCTGTTCAGATCCCAGTGGCAGTCCTTTTGTGTTTCTCCCCCATGTCCTGAGGCAAGGATTATGAGTGACCTGGTCAGGTTTATGGCTGACACATGCTCACTCCCCTGGCTCAACCTACTTGTTTCTGTTTAGAGACATATTGAAAATCTCAAACTCTAGACTCTGGACAAAGGTTATGGCAGCAGTTGGCTCCACTGTGGTTAGTTAAATTGTTTCTAAGTGACATTCAATCATATCATTTTAATTCTCTTCCCATTTTCTCTGTTATTATCCTGGAAACCCTTTGAATCCCCAAGGCAAACCCCCAGAAGGACCATCTTCAAATCCCAGCCAGGAAAGAGCTGCCTCTCCCTCCAGTCTATCTGGATGTCTGGTTTTGGGTCTCCTATATGTTTTTCTTTCCCCTATGACTGAGAAAAGGGAGTGTTGAAGAGAAGCAGGGGATAGTTGCATTTTGGATTGGTGGTGGAAGTGCTGTGTACCCTGGCTGCTGCTGTAGGATGCTCTGGTGGAGGCAGCATCCCCTCCCTTCTCAGTGGGAGGCAGATGCTCATCCACATGTCTGGAGCTGATTCTCACTTGCTGCAGCTCCAGCTCCCTCCCAGCGCTGCGCTAAATGTTCAGTTTTGTCTACAAGACTCCAGAGGAAAAGTCAGGAAGCCCCAGAGGCCGATTATTGTAGAGACAGGGAAGACGCAACAGTCACTCCTGTCTCTGTGGATGAAGTAAGGTATGTGCAGCTGTTCTCTGCCCAGCTCCCAGCATACCAGTGAGACCACAGGCAGAGCCAAGAAAACAATGCATTAGCATCATGCTGGAAAGAGCTATCACATTTCAGTTGCCGGGGCAATACAGCTAGTGGGACACCCAGCTGGTCACTGGAATATAATCCCCAGGCACCTGAGCTCCAAAGAGATGATCAGCATGGGAGATAACACTTAATAAGGGCATGACTAAACCTGAACCCTAGGGCGGATTAGGGCAGAGTTGGAGGGGAGAAGGGAGGGAGGGGCAGTTGAGCAAAGGCCAGCTCTGCGTGCTAGAATTTCATAAATGAAAAGATCCAGTAGAGGTCCCAGTACCTATTACTAAACAGCTGTTATGTTCGTAGTAGCTCAAGGCAGGAGATGAAAAAGACACATGTATGTGGCTGAAGCTGCAGGAGGAATTAAGGAGATGGAATTTAGGTAGGTCAGTTGTTAATATTCCTTTTCTTCTGAGATGTGCCCTGGACTCCTAGGTTACGTCTACACTGCGGAGTCTTTTGAGCAAACCTGTTGTTTCAAAATATAATGGGCTTGTTGTTCTGACATCCCTGTAAATCTCATTCTATGAGGAGTAAGGGACGTTTTGGAATAGCACTCTATTTTGAAATTTAAATCCAAAATAAGCTATTTTGAAATTAACTCAAATAAGCTACACAATTTGTGTAGTTCAAATTGTGCAGCTTATTTTGAGCTCTAGGTGCAGTATAGAGGCATCCCTAATGGCCCCAGATAGGTAGGGTCTCTGCTTGGGTCACATCCAGAAGATAGCATCTGTGGCAACCCTGTGCTGTGGCACTGGCTTAGAGAAGACCACCCACAGGAGCATGGACTCAGACTATTTGTCTTTCTAGTGTTTCCTCTCATCTTCCAGAGGAGATGCTCCAGTACATGAATCCCTCTATGTCCAAGTGTGGAATAGCCCGGCTATAGGACAATGTCATCTGAAATCTAGTCTTCATGCTTAGGAATCGAAGGGTTAATAGCCCTTATCCTGTCTAATGGAGCTGTGGGTATTCGCCTTTGCATTGCTGGCACCATTTCCTACTGTGTCTAGCATTCCTCCCAGCATGTATATGCAGCACACACCTGCAGTCTGGCTCCGGCCTCATCCAGAATGCAGAATGCTAGTTCCGAGCAATTAGAACGTCCAAGGATAACATGGGCACTGCAGAGAGCGTGACAGTTGGGGGTAGAGAGATCTTTTTTGTGGGCGCCTTCTACTGGCAGCTTTCTGCTGGAATGTTTCCTGTGGGATAAGACAAGGATTTGATGCTGGCTCCCATTCCTTCCATTCCTCTACTGGCCACACAGTTGTGGCTATGATGAGTTTGGCTGTGGTTACAGTAAATACTGGTTCCCTACTGTGGAGAGGTAGGCAGCAGGTGCACAGATCCAATCCAATCCAGTCCACCAGGCTGTGGTGGCCATTGGTTCTGCCACTCTGGGCTGTCATGGTTCCTTTGGAGTCTCCACAAGTGATTTGGAGCTGTGGTTTTGTGGGAACAGTGCTTGTGCAACAGGGACCGATTTCCTCATGTGGGGCAGAAGCTGGATGTTTGCTCCCTAGCCTGGGCTGTTTCTGGCCTGTGTGTGCCCACATGGCCTGATTGAATGGAGGGGTTTGGCATGAGTTAAGTGTGAGGTTAATGGTGCTGTCTCCTGGGCTAATGTGTGCTCCTTTCTCTCCCTCTGGCAGAATCAGAGCGTCTAGTGAATGGCAACCACCAGCTGTCTCTCAATGATGCCCATAAGGGGCAGGGAATGAGGCCCCGGCCCAGCCACAGCTCTCTAGTCAGCTCCATCGAGAAAGATCTGCAAGACATCATGGACTCTTTGGTGATAGAGGAGTCGGGATGCCCCAGGAAAAAGCTGTCTGCCAATGCCCAGTCCCCTGTTTCCTCAGTGGTGAATGGTGGTGGGCACTACTTCTTGTCCCCACCCTTGAGCCCCGGGGCCATGTCTGTGGGCTCCAGCTATGATAACGCATCTCCACCCTTCTCCCCACTTTCTTCCCCAGCCAGCAGTGGCAGTTACACTAGCCACTCTCCCAGTAGTCAGGAGCAGGGGCCACCCATCCCCCCCGTGGTGCCAGTGAGATCATCCAGCTACAACCATGCCATGCAGTTTCCACAGCAGCGGACACCTCCCCCTCCAGGTGGTGCCTCCCACCTGGACCTGAGGAGCAGTGCCATGGGCACAAATGATACACAGCTTGCAGAGAGTCCTAAGATGCAGAGGAAGGCCGTGCATGGCACTCCCTTGAGCCCCACACCTAGCCAGAGAACCCTGCACCCTGAAGGCCCTGGGCTTTCAGCCTTCTCCAGTTCCCGGAGGGCTGTTGAGAGCACACAGTTGGGCCATCCTAACCAGCACATGCCCCTAGTGTCTATAAGCCTGAGTGACTATGTGACAGGAAGCTCCCAGGCTCAGCCTACCAATATCCCCAGTAGTCCCCGTCTGACACCCAAATTTCAGTCGCCATCTGCTCAGAGGTTGAAAATGGTGGCTCTTCAAGAGCGCCCACCCAGCCCCTTTAGGGAGGTCAAGGAACCCCCTGGCATTGACAGGCACCTGGCCTCCAGCCCATCCCGGCAGATGTTGGCAAGAGTCTTCCAGCCTCTGGAGACTGCAGGCTTCATCCATGTCAGTCAGGGCAGCCGTTCTCTGCAGCCCCCTGAAAGTCCCAGAATGGGCAGAAGGAGCATGGAGAGCATGAGAGACTTGCCTCCCCTCAGCCCTTCCCTGTCTCGCCGGGCAGCACCCCTGCCTTCTGCCTTGTCTCCTCAAGCAAGGACCCCCCAAGAGAGTCCCTCACAGCAGACCAAGCTGGCCAAGGAGGTTCCTGAGAGCCCTCGCATCCGGCACAAGGCAGCCAGGCCCCTGGAGAGACATGAAGACTTCTCCTCATCCTCCTTGACAGGGAAGAATTTGAGAACCAGAAGTCCCTCACCCATCTTCCAGGCAGAACTTGCCTCCCAGCGTAAGCCCAGCTTCAGTATCACTCTCAGCCCTGCATACAGCCTGGGATCACTGGCTGTGTCCTCACCCCATCAGAGCCCCCGGGCACAGAGAAAGCTGTCTGGAGACCTGCGGCTGCCCATGAGCACAAGGGAGCGCAAAAATAGCATCACTGAGATCAGTGACAATGAAGATGACCTGCTAGAATATCACCGACGCCAGCGCGAGGAGCGGCTACGTGAGCAAGAGATGGAGCGCCTGGTGAGCAGCATGGCATGCCATGGGGATGCAGTGGGATAGGAACTGGTGAGGGAGCGGGCACAGTGTGGAAGTGGTTTAGAGGGATGTCGGAATAGGCCTGGTAAAGAGTTAGAGATGGTGCATAGTGTGAGAAGCGCTATGGGTAGAGGCTGAGCTCTAGAGAAGGGGGAGCACTGGATCTTGAGAGAGAAGTGAAGTCTTCTTTACGCCATGCTTGTCGATGCTGTTTCTCATTCTGAGGTGCACAGATAACAGCACAGTGGGTAAAACAGTGAATGTTTAGGAATAGCCAGTTTATCCAAGACTCTCACAGCAGCTGGAAAAAGTCTCTTAGCGTTGCTGGAACTGGATGCTGTAATGCTAGGTAGGTCGCTTTGACTTAGGCCATGTCTCCACTTCCTGGAAGATCGATGCTCTGGAGATTCCGGGGTTTGATTTAGTGGGTCTAGTAAAGAACTCTGAGGGCGCCCCCGTCAGCACTGGTACTCCTACTCCTTGTGAGAAGTAAGGAAAGTCAACAGGAACATTTCTCCCATCAACTTCCCGCTGGTGGGGCCTCCCCAGAAAATTGATGCAAAATATGTTGACACCAGCTACTCGATTCACGTAGTTGGAGTTATGTATCTTGCATTGATTTTTTTCCTCCAGTGTATACCTGGCCTTAGGCTAAGGCTGATCAGATCTTAGGGCATTAATTGGCCATCCTACATTGTACTGTGCATGCTGGACTCTTTTGCCTCCTCACTGGGATCATAGTCTGAGCTGTGCTGGTCAATCTGTACCCTGTGGGATTTGATTCCTGGGTCCTTCTGCCCTGCCAACAGTAGATTCATGTGAGATATACAACTGTCTGTTTTCTCCCACAGCTGAGGCAGCAGTGCTAGGCGCTGCCCATGGTGGCTTGTTAGTTTACTAAGCAGCTGGGTGAGACTCTGCATGTGACCCTTGCTAGCTCCCATCAGCATGGCATCCTCAGCTGAGGAATTATGTGCTGCATTTCTGACTTCCATTCATTACAGCTGTAAGCTCAGATGCTGTCATCTGCTGACTGTATCCTGGGTCCCTGCAGTTTCACATCAGTCTGACAAGTTCATGCTGTCACCCTGTCAGAGCAGTGTCTGCTGAGAGTGAGGCATTGGCTACAGTGAGCCCTTTTCTTTTCCCCCTCTGTTCCAGCTGGCATACTACTTTATAGGAGAAGTAGGACTGTAATCCCGTCTGTAACACCCATTACACATCCATGGCAGGATCATAATAAGGCACATATTGGTGAGCCCCAGGCTTGTAGCATGCTACAGAGCTTAGAAAGCTCTTGCCTTGTGTATGTGATCCACAGGACCCCTCACCCCTCAAATGCCTAGCAGGGATTTGTGAAGGATAGTCAGGAAGGCAACCACAGTGTCCTCCACAGTTTCAGCCCATCCCTTGGAGAGCGTGGAGAGTGGAGTGCTCTGCTGACGGCCAAGGGTCCTATAGCAAGGGTGGGCAACCTTTTTTGGGTCGGGGGCCGCTGACGCATGGAAAAATCAGTCGGGGGCCACACACAAAGGAGAAACCAAAAAACCTTTAAACCCTTACCGATGTGGAGAAGTAAAAAGACACTCACCACATTCCCCACACACACCAGAGTCTAGTGGAGCCCAGGCTAGTAGATTTTGTGTGCTCCAGTCCCTCAGTAGGTGTGGGCTCCCCAATACTAGGAGAGGAGCCCTGAGCCTCAGGGGCCAGATCCAGGTAAGCTGGGGGCCGCATCCGGCTCCCTGGCCTGAGCTTCCTCACCCCTAGCCTATAGCATTAGCCACTGAGTTGCTTTGGCATTGCACAGTCTCCAGGATGCATACGGCTTGGCATCCTCCTTGCTCTAGAGCAACTCTCAAGCCCTCCTCTTAGCCTGACTGCTCTGTGCTTGCATACAAGCCTATGGGCCTGGGCTTGCTTTGCCACATATTGGTACACAGAGCCCATGCTACTGGAAGGTGTACACATCATTGGAGAGCTGTCTAGTCTCTCCACTCACCTCAGTGGCATTACAGATTCTTGCTCTTACAGGGTTTGTCTAGACAGTGGCACTATTTCGGAATCCCAAAATAGCATTTTCCATGTCTTGATAGTGTGCCCATTATTTCGAAATAGCTTTCAAAATAACGCACGTGCTATTCCAACATCCCTGTAAACCTCATTCCACAAGGATTAAGGGATGTTTCGAAATAAGCTATTTCGAAATTAACTCAAAATAAGCAACACAATTTGCATAACTCAAATTGCATACCATATTTCAAGCTAAGGATGCGTTGAGTTTGACTCTTTGTAAGCCCAGACCCACACCCAGATATGAGAGATCACAGGCAACTGCAATCATGGCTGGTGTATTCTTTGCATCGGCCGTTGGATGTCTACTGTTTTCAAACCTAGACCCTTCTGCTGTGCATTTTGCTGCAGTTATAAACAACTACATACCAATATTGTGCATAGGCCTTTGAGTATCTAGACTTTTTGCTTTCTGGAGAGATTAACACAAGGAGCAGCACTTGGGCCTCCATTCTGAATGCAGATCACTGGATTATGCAGAAGCCAATGTGCAATTATCTGTCATAAAAGGAAAGGGAACCTCAGGGATTCACATCAGGTCAGTGCTGGTAGGTTATGCAGAAGGGGTATGTCTACACTACCACCATAGTTCGAACTAGGGTGGTAGTGTAGACATACCCTAAGTGATCTGCATTTATGTGAGGTGAACTGTAAATCTACAAAGTTTGTGAGTTATGTTATTGAGTCTTCATGCTCAGGGTGTCATGTGAACCTTACAGGACACTGATTGGCAGAGTCTGGCCAGTAAGTATAGGACTTTGAGGCCTTTTATCTAAATGTAGGCCCTAAGGATTCCGTTCGCTCTCTAGGAGCAGTCAGGCTGGGACTCCAGTTTCCTGTCACAGCAGTTAGCTGATTGTGCCCTTTTAATAGCGTTACATATATTGTACAAGGATGCTGACATATGGGAGGCTTGCAGACACTTAGGCCCTATATTTAGGCCATGGGACAGAGTTTTTATGGACTAGGCAGCTGCCTGGATGGGGAGAAAGGTGGGGTTTGACCAATGCATTTGTCTCTCTTTTTTTGTCTGTGTGTAGCCAATGAAGGGGACCAGGCCAGGGTGGTTCAAAGAGATTATGTAGCAAAACCCCTTCCCTTGCTACCAATGGTGTGCTGGGGCAAAACAGGTGTTAGTTGCTGCTCAGGTGATGGGATCAAGGCGGCACCTACTGACTAGACTTCTTGCCTTACAGGGTCATGGCTGCAGATATGGCCAAAACTACTAAAGATGGCTGCTGGCTATTGGGCTGCCTTTTGTAGGAGCTCATGGAGAGTCTGGTCTGTGTCCCCAGAAAGTTGTCCAGCACCCAGCCATGTGCTTAGGGGCAGGGAAGCACAGCTCTCCTCCCTCCTTGGTCTGAGTCTGCAAGAAGAGGATTTGACTAAGGCAAAGGGCTCAGTGCCTGAGATTACTTTCTTTAAGCCAAAGGAATCCATGTAGGAACTAGTGTCTTAAATCACATGGGAATAACTCTGTATGGGAAGGAGGAGGATATGATAATGTCCCTGACTGGAGGGGCACTTGGAAGATGATGACAGATGCCTTGTCAGATGGGAGTAGCATCAGGTACAAAATAATGAGACCCAGCAAGTTAGACTCCACCTGGTACTTGACACTCCCCTGACACTGTCTCCCAGAATCTATGAATCTTCATTCTACAGCGCACTCACTTCTTTTAATTCCCTGCAGGATTACATTGGAAATGGGGTTCTTCTCTTGCCTTGTCCAAAATGTGTGTGAGTACTGTTGCTGTGTGCCTTCACCCGCTTGTGGGAGCTGCCCTGGCCACAGCCCGTTTTGTCAGTACCATATGCAATGTGTGTGGAGTACTTGGGGCAAGAAGCGCAGTGGGAATGCAAGGCTGTTCTCCTTGGCACAGAACTGTATCCAGTATAAAATATCAGAGGGGTAGCTTTGTTAGTTTATAGCTGCAAAAACAATGGGGAGTCCTGTATACCTTAGAAGCTAACAGATTTATTAGGGCATAAACTTTTGTGGGTAAAACACATTTCATCAGATGAATTGGAGTGGAGTTTAGAGGCATGGGTTTATATAAGGAAAACAAAAAAAAGCGGGTACTTGTGTTAATAAGGCTAATCAAGTCAGGTTGGCAGTCGCTCATTCACAGCAGTTGATATGGAAATGTGAATATCAAGAGAGCGGAAATTGCCTGTGTAGTGTATTAACCAGTTAAGATCCTTATTCAATCCTAAATTGATTGTATTGAATTTGCAAATGAAAAGCTGGTTACTTATCTTCATAACTGTTGTTCTTTGAGATGTGCTGCTCATATGCGTCATCGGAAGTTTTTTCCCTTAGCAATATCTGTTGGGTCAGCAGGGGAGGCCCCTGGAGTGGCACCACTATATTAACTAATATATTCCCCTGATGGCCCTCCACCCCTCGGTCCCTTCTTACCAGACTACTCTGAAGAGGGGAGGCAGGCGGGATTTGGAATGAAGTGGGTGAAAGGCCATGAGGGGAATATATTAGCTGATATAGTAGCGCCACTCCAAGGGGCTCCCCTGCTCTGATGCCGTTTGCATGCTGCACATGCACACCTGCATGGAATGGACATGAACAATCACTCAAAGACCTTTAGCCATCTCCCTTTGTAATTGGGGGTTGAAATTCTTTTGCAGAAGGATGGCTACTTTCAAATCCATCACTGAATGTCCAGAGAAGTTAGTGTCCCCTACAAGTTTATTAAGTATGTTACCTAAGGATGTTAAATTGTGGTTATCTGGCTAATTGTGTAGTCAATAAGGACCGCTCTGCAAAGCCGCAGTGGGAGTCGCTCCAGCAGCCAGCTCCTACTGGCTCCGGGAGCCACCTCCACTGTGGCTCTGCATTTTAAATGTAGTAAGAACTGCTGGGCTCTTACTACATTTAAAATGCCAACATGCAGAGTTCCGGACCAGAGGCAACAAGGGGGGGAGCGAGTAGTCTTTAATACAGTCAACTACTTGCCAACTTCCCTTATGTTACCATTCCTGAGGTCTGATTTGGGTGTGATTTGGTGTAGCTATAGACTGTCTGGTTTGGTCAATATACATGGCAGAGGGGCATTGCTGGCACTTGATGGCATATATCATGTTAGTCAATGTGCAGGTGGATGAGCCCCTGATGGTGTGGTTTATGTGATTAGGTCCTGTGATGGTGTCGCTTGTATAGATATGTAGACAGATTTGGCAGGGGTAGGTTCCTGGGTAAGTGTCTCTGTGGTGTGTTGTGTGGCTTAGGGATGTAAGTGGCTAGTCAACTATCCAATAAGCATGAGCTTGACTAGTTGCGCTCCCCCCCCCCCCACCCTTCCCCCACGTCTTAATACATTTAAAAGGCAGAGTTACAGTGGGGTTAGCTCCTGGGCCCAGGAGCTAAAACTCCGCTGTGGCTCCCTCGCTTATTGACTAACCAACTAGTGTGGCTGCTGGTGAGCATTTGCTTCAGGGTGGGGATCGTCTGTAGGCGAGAACTGGCCTGTTTCCCAAGGTCTGTAGAATGAGGGATCGTTTCCCAGGATAGGTTGTAGATTGTCAGTCATGCACTGGAGTGGTTTTATCTGGGGGCTATAGGTGATAACCAGCAGTGTTCTGTTATTTTCCTTGTTTGGCCTGTCCTAAAGTAAGTGACTTCTGGGGTACTCATCTGGCTCTCTCAGTTTGTTTCTTCACTTCCCCATGTGGGTATTTAAGCTTAAGATTGCGTGATAAAGATCTTATAGGTGTTTGTCTCTGCCTCAGCAATATACCCATGCCTCTGTAAACTCTACTCCAATTCATCTGATGAAATGGGCTTTACCATTGTATCCACTGTAAAAATAAATCTGTATCCAGTATGTTTGTCCTGGGAGCCCCTCAAAGAGGAGTTGCCATTTAAAAAAAACCTCTGTCCATAACTTCCAATGTTTGGGCTGTGAATGCACTCATGGTGCCCTGTAGGGATATAAAACCGCATTTCTAATGTTAACTGATTAGACAATATGTTTAACATAGCTAAACAGCCTAGCTCAGCACAGAGGGTCCGTATGGGCTGGAGCAACCCCGTACGTGGCACAGTGCAGTGCTGTTCTGGGCAGGTCAGGCAGGGTCTATTGCTCCATACTGCGAGCAGGGCGCTGCTGTGGTCCAGCTGGACGGAAACACTCTTCCTGTTATGCAGTGGGCCCAGCTGGGTCACTTCAGCCGGACCAGGCACCAGTTAACCAGTTATCCCCTAAGCATGTTGGTGAGGCAATGCTTACTGGATAACCCTAGTGCCCTGTTGTCCCTGTGAGGGGGAAGTGCATCTTTGCAACTTCATGTCCTGCCCAGATCCTTTTGGTTGATCAGGAAGGTGTCCAGCAAGGGGGACAAAAGGAGCTTTGAGCATTTTGCCACTTGTAGCTCACTTGTGACATGGAGCACATTATAAGGAACAATCCCTTCTCTGGACCGACCCAAGGCCCCTAGGAACTAGATCTGGTGGTACTTGCTGGCACTAGCCTATTAGGGGCTGAGAAGAAGGACTCCAGCGTGTAGGCCAGTGCTGCCCTCTCCAGAATCTTGTTGCACTGCTGCTGTCTGCTTTTGCTCAGGAGGTCTTTGACTAGATAGGCCCTAAGCCCCTGTGTTGCTGTTGACGCCATATCCTGCACCCTATGCCCTGAGCATGTTCTGAGCTCCTTAGAAGCAGGTGTATGTCTTTGGCAGGCCAAAGAGGCTAAGTCTGTTGTTTCAGCTCATTCTCTGTTCCCAGGGAAGCACAGGGTTTGCAGACAGGTCTGGCTTCAGAATTGGGACCAGTATGCGAGGCACAAGTACTGGGTCTAGGCTCTACGTGTTAGCTGTCCCTGACGAGAGTGGCTCTGGCTGGGCTGCATCTGTGCATGACCTAGGCTTGCTGTTTGGCTGCACCCAAGGCTGGGAGATGGCCAAGGGGTGGCTCTGCTCCTTAATGTCTGGCTCAGACTGTTGTGCTTTGCAAGTGGCAGTCAGTCAGTCCCTTTCCTAGGAGCTCAAGTTCAGAGCTGTGCTGTGGGGTGTAAGAGAGTTGACCTGGCCCACAGATGGAGCCCACACCCACCCCTCTCTTGAATGTCCTATGTCCTCCGCAACACTTTCCCTGGGTCTTCCAGATTGTTACCGCTTCTCCAAGCCCAGTCAAGTTAGGATCATTAACCAGGGTGGATTGATTTAAAACAAGGCAATTTAAATAATTGATTTAAATCACAATTTAAATAACCAAAAAAATCATTGATTTAAATCAAATTTCTTGATGATTCTTTTTCACATATTTCTTCAAACAGCAATGCAGATCTGATCACTATAAAACATATTTTACAGCTCAACACAGCATTTTACTTCATCTAAGAGGATATACTTTGTGTAACTTTTTAAATAACTTGATTTTTATTAATTTAGGAACTAGTACATAATACAGGTTGAACCTCTCTAGTCCAGAGCCGTTGGGACCTGACCAGTGCCAAACCAGAGAATTTGCGAGATCACAAGAGGTCAATATTGTCTAGCAACATTACCAACACTTCCACTGCTTATGGGGCTCTTAGAAGACATTGAGGCTCTGTCTATACGTCACTCTTCTTCCACAAAAGCTTATGCAAATGAAGCGCAGAGTAGAATATTGCTGCACGTCATTTGCATAATTAATTAGCAGCCATTTTTGCGCAAGAGCCTTTTGCACAAAAAGGAACTGTGTAGACGGCTCCTTTTTGTGCAAAAAACCCTCTTGTGCAAGAGCCTGAGGAAGAATGGCTCTTGCACAAGAGGGGGTTTTTGCACAAAAACTGCTGCTAATTAATTATGCAAATGAAGCACAGCGATGTTCTTCTCCATGCTTCATTCTCACAAGCTTTTGCAGAAGAAGGGTGCAGTATAGACGTAGCCTTAGAGGTAAATTAGAGTTAAATAACAGCACAGAACACTGAGAGTGAAGATTGGTGGCTGTGAATAAACTTTATGGGACCACGGGAAGCTTGGACACACGCATGGTAAGTTGAAGCCTGGCTAACTAAAATCTTGCCAGATCATTGATGTTGTCAGACCAGAGAGTGTCAGAATAGGGAGGTTTATCTTGTACTCATTCTCTGTGTCAAGCTGCAGATGCAGCAGCAGTACATTAGGAATGGTACAAACTAAATCCTACACACAAACATAATAGCACCTACATTTTATTAAACTAAATCTTAATGGTTATGTGTTTCACATTTGTAGTTAAAGCAGACTCCTTATATGCTGGCTGATCGATGGCTGTCCTTAAACCTTTTTTTTTTTTTAAATCAAATTTTATTAACTCTACCAGATAAATCCTTGGAACATTAAGTGTACCATATCCTTAAAACGTCTACAACTAGCTTTCATCTTCCCCACTCCCACTGTCATTTTGATGCAGATCTGATTCCAAGTTACTAAAAAAGTTAAGACTGACTGTGCCTAGAGTGCACTTAATTTTGGAGTAAGCCCTATTGAAAACAAATACAGGATGGGGTTCCTTTTGGGAAGCTGAGTTATGTTGAAATAAAATAAGCAATAGACTTATGGCATCACCATTATGGTCTGTAACCATGATGTTCCAAAATAAAAGGCATGTATTGTGTAATATAAAATTAGAAAATGGAAGTGACAACTGGCAACTCTAGATTTCTTTTACTGCTGCTTTCTGTAATTTATACATTGGTGATAGATTCTAAACTGAGTTAACTAATTAAACAAGTCATAAATATTCACTGAGCTAAACTTTTTTTCTAGCAACATCCAACATAGCAAGCTTGGGAATTTACTTGTTAAATCACACTTATAACTAAAAGGCACAAAGAGAGTCTTGAAGAATGATGGATTGCAAAGTTGACCCACATTGTTCTTCAGGCATATTCACATGATTTTATTCCAATAAGCAGTTTTGCTTAGGATGTTTCATTATTGCAGCTAAACCCTGCATTTTCCTTTTCTACCCAGGGAACAAATTTCTTCAGAATAGTCTCTTTTACACCTAGAAGTCATGACAGTTTTTTGGGGGCAAAAAAACCTGTGTGGGTGCTGAATAATGTTTCCTTTTCCTTTCTGGTCCCCTCCAATGTTCCTTTCTGTGCTGTCTTTAGGCAATATCTGAACTAGCTCTGCTGTGCCTGGCCCGTGTTCACCAGCACTTAAGTACAGAACAAAAACAATCGTATCTCGCCTGTGTCCATCTTTGCACATGTTTCTCAGCAGACTAACAGAAATTGAAAGCCCAGAACTTTCAAGAAGCAAGAACTGGTTGTTAGACTGGACAGACTAGAGCCATTAATTCATTTTTATGAGACTGTAAGTGTAGGTATAGCATATTTCTGATGGAACTTAATTGTAACTGTTATTTTTAAATGAGAAATTTAATATTTTATTGATGATTTAAAAGACATTAAAAATCTGCTTTAAATTTTTTTAAAAATCAGATTTTTAATGTTTTTTTTTTAATCCTTGATTTTTATCTACCCTGTCATTAACAGCCATTGCTCTCCTGGGGAGACCAAGGCACAGGAAGGGCATATGTTTTGCCAAATTTCATGCAGCATTTCAGTGACACAGCTGGTAATAGAACCCAGGTGTCTTGTTACAACTGGGTATTCTGACTCTGTCCTGTATTATAACTACAAAACCTTAATTCTTTTCACCCAGACTCTGGAGGCTAGACATTTATTTCACCCAGGCTGCATCTGGCTGGGACGGGGGAGGGAGCCCTGTTTACTCAGAACTGGTTCAGGTTGAAGCTGCAGTTTGCATTCAGACTGCCTGATTCACCATCCAGAAATAGCCCTGTGTGGTGCGGGTGGAGAGCCATGCAATTCTCAAGCCTGGGGCTGTAGTCTATGTAATTAGTCTATCTCTGACTCGTAGCCAATCACGTGTTTCCCACAGGGCAGTGGTTTGGCATACTTCATAGGGTGGTGCTGAACCCAGGTAGTTAAGAGGGAGAAGGTGAATTGCCTCCTGCAGGAACTCTGCCGGGACCATGAAAGTGGGGCGTGATTCCTCTGTGAGTATGTGGAATCGGGGGTGGGGTGGGGGCTAGCAGGAGCAGAGTGCTGAATCCCTCTGAGCCATGGGGAGCACTTCCTTTGCAGAGGCTGCAGTTCACCCTCTGTCTCTAGCTGGATCAGTGCAGGTTGGAAAGCCTGCTACAAGGCTCTTTGTGCACTACTACCACTGTCGTTCTTTTGTTCCCCTCCTTTTTGTTGCTGTGTCCAGACCTTTGCCCTGTTCTCTTTCCACACTCTGCCTGGGCTGGGAACATATCTGGGGCAGAGTGGATGCTTGTGCAGCCTGCCCTTGAGCCTGTGGTCGTCCAAAACTAAGTTCATTTTGCTCTGGGGCCTGATTGTCAGCCATTGTTCAACCTAAGCCCAGGATTGGAATAGCGGGGGAGGGGGGGCTGAAGGTTTGGAGTGAGGGCACTGACAGAGCTGTGGGAGGGGGTCGTCTTTGTCCCTCTGGTGCTGTGTGGTATATTCTGCTGTACAATCAGTTCCATATTTTTATCCCTTTCCCAAGAAAAAATCTGGCAAGACCCAGTATCTGCCATCTGGGTTCCTCGGAGACTTCATCTAAACTTGCAGATGTTGGCAGCATCCTTTGTGGCATTGGCCCCTATCTCTGTGGGTCCATCAGGCCACTGGCTTCCCAGAGCAGTTGAAATTGGCTGTCACACTGAGCTGGGTAGGGTTGTGAGTATGTGTCCACATTTGTGTATGCACACACAGAGTTATTCTTGCTTCCCTAGCAATCTTGCCACTGAGTCACAGGACAGCACTGGCATCTGCAAAGCAAGTGGTCACTCATGAGCCAGGGCAGGTGATGGGAGCAGCCTGTTGGGAAGGAGGAGAGCCTGAAACCTCTTGGAATAAATTCCTAGCTTTTATGTCCAAGGCTGGATTACCCCCTGAGGACAGCTATCTCAGACACTTTAAACTCCTGAACCCTGGGCAAGAGCAACGGAGCGACTTACATCTGAAGTCTGGACTATCCTGAGTCCATCCGTACTCTGTGGGTGACAGTCCATTGGTGTTTAGGAATTCCTTGGGATGGAAAGCAGCATTCTGCAGCTGGCTGGATGATTTCAGCAAAGGGATTTGGAGTGGGAGGCCTTAGGGAGTGGTAAAAAGGGATTTCAGGAACCAGTGGGAGGGATGGGCCTGCATGGGAAAATACCTCAAGGAATAGTCTAGTACTCTGCATACCAGACAAGCGCTGTGTGGCTAGCAGTTCCTTGCAGTGTATCAGTGGTGGTTACAGCAGGGCACTCAAAACCTGGAGTTCTGGGATCGTCTCCCAGATCCTCTGTGGACGTGGTGTGTGGCCAGGTTAACCTATATAGGTTAACAAAGGATCCCAACAAACCCTTCCTCCTCCCCCGTCTTCCTGTACAGTGGAGTGAGTCACAGCACTTTACTGTGGCCCAAAGCCAGGAGCGGAAGTGAGCAACATCTGGCAGAAGGCATGTGGGGGAGGGGCACCAGAATGTGCTGGGCCAGGTTGTGTTGTGTGCACACTATGTAATCAATGAGCCAGAACGGCCACTCATTCACCCAGGTAAATCCGGGGAGCTCTGCAGGCTTTTAGATAGATACACATGCCCTGTCACTCCCAGGAGTTTGTTAATGAATGAGAACGAAGTCCTTCTGCTCCAAATGGGGATTTGAGAGGCCTTGGAGAGGCACAGTCCTGTCCCCATGATCTGCAGGGGGTTGAACTCTTCACTGCGATTAGGAAATGACAGGTCTATTTTATCCCTGTACTGCTCCTTTGGGGGAGGGGATTGTTTGCCTTTTGTAAATAGGGGGTGCAACCTGGGGTGGAAGTTACAGCAGTGTACTAGAGCATGAGACCTTGGTGGTGACCTTGGATCGTGAACACTGCAAGGAGAGGTGGGGAAGGGGATAGGTCCATGCATTCAGCTCCCTGGGTGACTAGTATTGTAGATAGATCCCTGCTATGTGGATATGACTGTCCTGAGAACATCCCCTTAATATACAGCACTGGCTTCACCTTAGTTTCCTGCCCAGATGGGAAGCAGGGCCTTGCCGGACTCTGGGGATCAGATCATGGGAGAGAGGGTGCTTCTGTGGCTGGAAGAGAGAACAAAAGTCATAGAGGGAGCTGGCAGATGCAGACCCTTCCTCTGGTTGTTGCAGAAGCAGCTGCTACAGAAGCAGTGAGATGCTGGGTCTGGGTTGATTTGTCGGGAGAGGTTCAAAGAGGACAAGACATTCGTTGGAGTGCCATTGTTTTCCATTTTCCTCTTCCCAAGTATTCTGGACCATCTAGATGGACTCCATTGAAAGTAGTGTAGGCTGCTTCTGTATCTCTTTCAGTCCACTCCAGGGCATGGCAGGCTAGCTCCACACCCATCCAGTGGAGAGGACGATTCTGGGTGCCTCTCTGTGGGTTATGTGGAGCTGTGCTGCTGAGCTGTTTCAGTGGCCAGGGATGAAGCTCAGATGGAGCTTCACAATTCATGAAAAATCTCCAGGTGCCCTTTTGGTCAGCAATGCCTTGATACAAATCCAACTCCAGGGGGAAGTCCTGCTCTTGAATCAGGTCTTGGCACCAATAGGCGGTTGTCTCAGGCCTGTGATTCAATTAAAGAAGTGCTTTGTAGTGTTGTTTTAGCTTTAAGCCAAACTTAGTTCAGTTTAACTTGAGTTACTTAGGAATCAGTTTAAGCTAAACTGCAGTCGGAGCATCCATACACTGGCCTGCTTCAGTTCATCTAAAAACAACTTAAGCTAAGAAAGAGCTACTTTCTCATATATGCCCACCCTCTACCCCGGGGCAGGCTGGATCTGGCCCACCACGCCTTTGGATCTGGCCCATGGCCTGCCGGGACCCTCAGACAGGCTCCCTGCCTGCTGGAGCTCCAGACTACTCAAAGCAGTCAGCTGCTGAGGCTATGTGTTTCTAGGCGCCAGACCGCCCTCGTGGGCAAGAAGGGGATGGTATACTCTGGAAAGAGCTTCCCTGCATTATCTAGCTCACTGCCATGTGGTCCAGGCCCAGTCATGTGCACTAGCAAGTTAATTGGGAGAGATGAATGTAGGTGGTATCTGGGCACGTTATTGGAAGAGCTGCGTCATGGCTTGGTGACTTGGTCCAAAGAGGTCCTCCCCTCCCTCCTACTGTTTCCCCTGCCCCTCCAGCACTCAGTCCCATATGCCAGACCCCAATATGTATGAAGGTCTGCTGGGAATTAGTGGGTGGGAGGATGAGAGGCCAACCTGATCCATCTCCTCCATTCCCTGTATATTAACTGTGACTGCTGCTGTCACACCTGCAGGCAGGGACCTGTGCTAGGAGATGAGACTGAAGTCAAACCCCCAGGCTCTTAGTGCGGAACAGAGCAAGACTAAGCAAAGGCTTGTCACTCGGCCTGCCTGCTCCCCACAGGGTTCCTGGTCCTATTCAGCATGCTGCCCCAAGCTGATGGGGTAAGACTGGTGATGGAAAAGCTGTGTGTTCATCAAATACTGGGGAGAACAAGGCCAGTGCACTGGGGAGTGAAGGGTTGAGGCAGATCAGTGTTTTAGTCCAATATAAGTGTCACTTCAAGGAGTTGGAGTCACAGGAGGATGCAGGGGTGGCATGCAAGAGGGGAACGCCCTGAACACTAGGGCTTCGGTTCATATGCCTCACAGTTCCTGCATGCATGGCCCCCACATAACTGTGTGAGGATCCATCCTAGCAGGTACCTCATCGATACCTTCCTCCCCCCCAATCTCTGTCCAGGAGCGCCAGCGCCTGGAGACCATCCTGAGCCTGTGTGCAGAATACACCAGAACTGATGGCACCACAGACACAGGCAACTTGCACCAGCACTTCCCGAGTGACGGAGATGCCACCACCATACTGACAGGCAGGAGGCATTCGAAGGGCTCAACCAGCCTGTCTGCCTTGGGCCTTGGCAAGGCCATAGAGGAGACTGGAGAGTCCACAGGGACCGAGCAGAGGGTGAGCCTGGAGAAATCTGAGGAGGAAAATCTGAAGGAGGAATGTAGCAGCACAGAGAGCACGCACCATGAGGTGAGGGGAGGCAGGGCTCACTGCGTGGAGAGCACCCACCATGAGGGGTGGGCAGTGAGGTCCTCCTCAGCATAGACAGAAGCATCCACCATACGATGCTGTGGGTCCCCCACCCTGCACACAACATGCACCACAAGGTGAGTGGGGACGATGCCCACAGCATAGAGCACCAGTCCTGAGGTGAGAGGGAGGATAGGCAGAACATGTCTCGCAGGGCACCCTGCTGTTGCTGCTGCACTCAAATATGCTTATGACCCACGCTGGGCATGGGCAGTGGTGAGCTTCTGGGTATGTCAACGTCTGAGACTGCAAAGTAACTTTATGGCCAGCAGAATGCCTGGGTGCACTGATGCAAGCACTGTGTGGATGTGCATGCTCCTTCACTTCAGCCCCATCTTGGCTGTATGTTGGAGGCCTGTCTTGGATGGGCTGATGGGTTGGGAGTGGCTGTGAGCGCTGGGGCAGGACCCTCTTCTTGCTGAAGTGATGTGTGCTCCCTACCCTGCGAAGAGCAAATAAGCAGTCACTCAGGGATGTTGCTTTTTCTCCCAAGCAGCATGAGGACTTGACAGGCTCCAAGAGCAAGGAGGCCATCCAGTTGGAGGAGGAGTGGGTGCGGGTGCTAAGCCGCGTGGATGAGCTCAAGAGCCATGTCAAGGAGCTGGAGCAGCAGCTCCAGGAGTCATCCCATGAGGTGGGAGGAAACCCTTTCTACTGTTCCTGTTGTGGGGGAAAGGGGCAAGACATCCATGGGGGCCAAGATGCAGCCCTGCATTGGACTGAGGTGGGGGGCCCTGGTGGCAGATTAATGGTGGAGCAGTGCTGGAGTGAGTGAGTGATTATCCCAGCATCCCGAGCCTCACTTCTCTGGAGTTCTGTGGGGCTCTGCTCTTAGAAAGCTTTGGCAAGGCTCCACTTTCATTTGACAGGAAGGCAGGGAAGGACCCAGACCAGAGCCTTAAATATGACCCCTTTGAAGTTTTTTTGGTTTATTTTGGGCAAGAAGAGTGGTGGGTCAGAACTAACCCTGACCACTTAGGCCTGGCCCTGATTTGAGGCTGGATGGGGCCTGTCTCTGCTTCCTGTGTTTGATGGAGCAGAGATATGATGGGGAGAGCATGTTAGGTCTGAGAACCATTGAACCTTCGCCTTTGGTCTCAGCCCTGACCTCCATCTGGGCCTGACCCCAAACCAGTTACTCTCCTTGTCCCATCTCTGCCAGCAGAGCCACATCCCACCCAGGCATTGCTATGTCTTTGGGGAGCCCTGAAGTGTGATTGGAAGGTGAGGGCTAGCTGTAACATGGCTGTGTTCGCCTAGGCGGAGATGGAGCAGGCTCTTCTGCAGGGGGAGCAGGAGTCAGAAATGATACAGCTGCAGCAGGAACAGAAGATCGTGCAACAGCTACAAGAGAAACTCTGCAAGCTGGATTCCAGTATCCAGAAGGAGCGGGACAAGGTAAATCCCAAAACTGAGGGTTCCCGTTGGTGCCTTGGAGCAATGGGTGCAGGATGCTCCCCCAGAATCCCAGGAGGCTGCTCAATCCCAGGTCCCCTTCCTGCTGGAGAGTGTTGTTCCTGTGCACTATGGCTGGCTCCAATTCTAAAGAAACTCATCTGGTCACCGGCTGCTCTTGCAGGACAATGTCATGGGCTGTGTGCACTGCACACGTGGGCTATCCATCCCCAAGAAAGCCTGTGTCATTTGTCTTTGGGCTCTCCTTCTCAGAGGGTTTGCTGTCACCTCTTGCATGGGTATCTAAAGTAGGTATGTTAGGGTATGTCTGTACTACCATCCTAGTTTGAACTAGGGTGGTTAATGTAGGCAATCGAAGTTGCAAATGAAGCCCAGGATTTAAATATCCCGGGCTTCATTTGCATCTTGCCGGGCGCCGCCATTTTTAAAGCCCCGGTAGTTCGGACTCCGTGCCCACATCTACACGCGGCACGGAGTAGGTAGTTCGGATTAGGCTCTCTAATCCAAACTACTGGTACTCCTCATGGAACGAGGTGTACCGGTAGTTCGGATTAGAGAGCCTAATCCGAACTACCTACTCTGTGCCGCGTGTAGCCGCGGACACGGAGTCCGAACTACCGGGGCTTTAAAAATGGCGGCGCCCGGCAAGATGCAAATGAAGCCGGGATAGTTAAATCCCGGGCTTCATTTGCAACTTCGATTGCCTACATTAACCACCCTAGTTTGAACTAGGATGGTAGTACAGACATACCCTAACTGGTTAACTGGTGGCCCATCTGAGCCCACTACAGGGTGGGAGGCTGCTTTAGTCTGGCCAGGCCCACCTGTGAGACCCCAGTTAACTGGTTAGTTAATCAGTTAAACATTTCATTTAACTGGTTAACTAATTAAACAGGATTTTACATCCCTAATCTAAAGTGCATTTTCCATGAAGAGGGCACCTTCACCCCCAGATACAAGGTGCTGAATTTACTGTGACCAGCCTGAGACAGCACATCCTCTGCTTGGTGCATTTCCCTTTTCTCTGTCTTTGTCTGAGGTCCTGGGGAAGACTGGCCAGTGGCTCGAGAGCTTTTGCAGCCTGTCTGGGATTGGAACTGTCCATTTGTGGAGCTCTGATGGAGGAGAGCAGCTCCTTTTGATACTTGGGATGCACTTAGGGAGTCCTCTTTGTACTCCCTGAATCTTCCCACAAGTTGCCAATCTGGAGCTTTTTTTATTGTCTCAGCCTTCACGTGGGCAGCACATGGATTATTGGTCCGTTGCTTCCTACCCTGCTTTTGGTGTATAATTTTGCAGTGAGTTTGTCAATTCTTTATCTGCCCCACCAATCAACAGCTGCAGGTGCTCGTGTGCAAATGGTGATGACAGTTGCAGTGCTTAGTGTGCTGGAGACCTTTATTTAAAGCATCAAACTTTGACCATCATGCTACTATTGGTCATTCATTTCCCAGCTTATTGACTGTGACATGGTTCCCAGAATGCTGGAGAGGAGGGGGCGAGAGTCATAATGTACCTTCTAAAATGATTATCTTAGTCTCCCTTTCAGATTGTGGGTCTTGCTTGCTCCATGCTTCTTAGCAGGGGAAACCATTCCTCTGATCCCTTGTGGAAACGCACACAACGCCTGAAAGAGATCTGAATGCAATTTCCTCTGTGGTACCCCCCTGAATGTCCCCTGTAATAACTTCTGCAGCACAGACTGTACCTCCATCCCCATCAGAAACTGCACCCTCCCCCGGCTGATTATTTCTGCCCTTCATCGCAACAGAACCCTCTGCAGGTGCCTCCTCAGAACTGCAGGGGCCTAGCTCAAGATGTTTTGTTGGAGATATTCCATTCCCATACAGGACGGGAGCTGGCTGCACTGGACCACAGTCCCAGACTTGCCTGGAACGCATCACTCTATGAACAAGGAGCAATGGGAGATGAACACATTCCCAGCAGTGAGATCAGCTTTCACTCTATCCAGCTCTCTGAGAACCTTTGCCCTTGTCCCTCTGGGGATTCCCACTCAGTAAATGGGTGTTTGTGCAGTCCTTGCTCGCCCCATGGCAACCCAGTAGAGGTATCACCATGCTAGCAACATGGCTGGAAGTGCACCAGGCCATGATTCATGTGATTGGAAACTACTTCTGAGGCTGGAGGAGGAGGAGCCTATGAACGGCAGAGCCTGCAGGATTCAGGCAGCCTGTCTGCACAGATGCAACATACTGGGTTTTTTTCCCTCTCTTTTAAATTTTGCAGCTCTTTTAAAATCATTCCTAGTGAAACAACTAGTTCTATATGGAGTCAGGAGAGGGACTAAAAGAAACCACACTCTGCTGTCTTAACTCTTTGCTTTCCTAAACAGTCTGCACTAACTCGCTCTAACAGCGCCCACTCTTAAATGTGTCTAGTCTGTCATGCCGTTGCATGCCGTGGGGCCCCACGTAACCTCCAGTACTTGTGCACACTATAAACACCTGGGCCTAAGTTGGGCAACTGTTCTTCAGCAACACTGTATCTTTGAGACAGATCCTCTGAGCCTCCCTGGGCCAGGAATCTCTGCTTTTGGACTGGTACCATTGTTTGTATCGGTCCAGATCTCCATTAACTCTGAAGGACCATCTGAGAGAGAGAGAGAGACACATGGATCACTGTTCGTAATGTTTCTGTTTTTTATAGTTCCTTCCCAACATTTAACCACATGTTGTAGTCGGAGGAGCACATTAGGGACTGTCAGAGTAACTTAGCTGGATGTGTGCCTCAGGAAATATTGTTTGCTTTACACAAAAGATGATGAACAATCAAAGCTAATAGACTTTGATATTTGACTTGGGCTGAGAATTCAAGCTTTCTTACGTGATCTTTATTCACCCTGGTCTGAATGAGCAGCCTGGAAATCCATTCTTCACTAGTTAGCAGCCCCGTTAGCTGCTCCTCTGACCAATTGGATCCTCTCTGTGACAGATATATGACTGCTTACCAATTCTTAGTGACATAGTATCCTCAGATTCAGGTTAATTTGGGGACATTGGTGTATCTAATAACCTACCCTTTGGGGGCACTGACGTGTGTGGGTGGAGAGAGTTGGATTCTCATGTTGATAGGGGTCTCATGGTCTGTCTCCATTGGTTACAAAGTAGCATTTCCTGTCCTCTTGCTAGGAGTTAACAAAGGGAGTAGGAGAGGGGGAATGGGTTAGTACTCCCTCTGGCTCCACAGAGGATGTTACTCCTACATTTTTTTTGCATTGTGATTCTGGTGCTTAACCATTACCCCACTTTCCTCACAGTGAAGGAAGTATCCTACATGACATTGTGGCTTTGCAGGTATTCCTGGGTTCTTTCATGGGGTTAACTGGGGTAATGTTAGCTTCAGCATGGAGAGCTAGTTGCAGGTTGAGCACCTTTGGAAGAAGAGATGGATGTGCTGACAGGTGACTTGTTGGTAGCCACAAGATATAGAGAAGAAGGGCAAAGTTCCATTCTGGCAGCCTGGTGTAAATTTGGGGTGACAGTGATGTAAAACTGGTGCAAGTGAGTGGAGAATCAGGCCTGGAACTATCTCTAAGTCATCTCCTCCCTCCTCTGTGGTCACTGCAGAAGCATTCATTATGGTCTGTCCTGTAGAGTTCCCCTTGTGTTCTGCATCCAGTATGTCCCACTTCATACTGGGAGCTGCATGTTTAATGTTTCCTGGGAGCTCCTTAATTCTAAGGAGCATTTTGCTTGTGGCTTTGATGTGGTGACTGTGCTTGCAATGGGGGGAATAAATCTAATCCTGCTTGCAGTGCAGAGCAATGAAGTACCACTGATTTTAAAAAGGGAAGAAGGAGAATATGGAAAACTTTTCCAGTCATCCTCACCTCAGTCCCTGGAAAAATCATGGAGAAGTTTCACAAGGAATCCATTGTGAAACACTTGGAGGAGAGGAAGGTGATCAGAAACAGTCAATATGGATTCACCGAGGGCAAGTCATGCCTGACCAACCTAATTGCCTTCTATAATGAGATAACTAGCTCTGTGGATATGGGGAAAGAGGTGGATGTGGTATACCTTGACTTTAGACAAGCTTTTGATAAGGCCTGAAGAAGGATGGATTGGATGCATGAACTATAAGGTGGATAAAAAGCTGACTGCATCATCGGGCTCAATGGGTAGTGATCAACGACTTGATGTCTAGTTGGCAGCTGGTATCAAGCGGAATGCCCCAGGGGTCAGTCCTGGGGACAGTTGTGTTCAACATCTTCAGTAATGATCTGGATGATGGGGTGGTTTGCACCTTCCAGAAGTTTGCAGATGACACTAAGCTGGGGGGAGAAGTAAATACTCTGGAGAGTAGGGTAAGGTTGAGAGTGACCTAGACAAGTGCAGAGTCCTGTGCTTAGGATAGAAGAATCCCAAGCACTGTTTCAGGTTAGGGACAGAATGGCAAAGCTGCAGTTCTGCAGAAAAGGATCTGGGGATTACAGCAGACAAGAAGCTGGATATGAGTCAATACTGTGCTCTTGTTGCCAAGAGGGCTAACAGTATATTGGGCTGCATTAGTAGGAACATTGTTTAGGGAAGTGATTATTCCCTTCTGTTTGGCATTGGTGAGGCCGCATCTGCAGTACTGCGTCAAATTTTGGGTCCCCCACTACAGAAAGCATGTGGACAAATTGGAGAGACCAGCAGAGGGCAATGAAAATGATTAGGGGGGCTGGAGCACATGAAGTATGAAGAGAGGCTGAAGGAACTGGGCTTATTTGGTCTCTGGAAGAGAATAAGGAGGGAAAGAACCTGATGGGAGGTTTCAAAGAGAATAGAGAGAAGCTGTTCTCAGTGATGGCAGATGACAGAGTGAGGAGCAATGGTCTCAACTTGCAGGGGGGAGGTCTAGGTTGGATATTAGGAAAAATTATTTCACTAAAAGGTTAATGAAGCACTGGAATGAGTTGCCTAGGGAGATGGTGGATTCTTCATCGAGTAGTGTCCCCAATGGGTGCTCCACTCGAGGTGCTGGGCTTGTCCCGGCACCGCAAACCGGAGGATCTTCAGTAGCAGTTGGCCCCCCACCGGACCGCGCATGCGCGACCGCTGTTTCGCGCCTCTCAGCTGAGCGCGGTCCGGCTAGTCAGTTTCCTTTCAACCGTCCGCGGCCGCAGATGGAGTTACCCTAGGCTCCCCCTCCTCTCTGAGGAGTGAGAAAAATCAGTTAGTTTAGCCTTTTCTTCTGTTCGGTTATAAATTGTTAATATTAGCATAGTGGTAGTTAGTAGTAGTTCTTAGTTTAAAAAAAAAAAAGTTTTTGCCTGTACTTGTCTGTCAAGCTTCAGGTCGCAATAAGGATGCCAGGATCATCTGGTTTTCAAAAGTGTACTGAGTGCCAAGATGCCATGCCGGTATCAGATGGACGCTCTCGCTGCATAAAATGTCTCGGGGACGGACATGTTCCCCTGAAGTGCAGACACTGTGCCAAATTGACAGCTTGCGCCAGGAGGGATCGAGAGCTCTGACTTCAACAAAGCCCTCCAGGCTCCGGACACGTCAGCCCCGCGCCCGGCTGGGCAGCTTGATGACCGGATGGCTCAGGACAGTCCCCGCAGCATGGCGAGCAGAGTAAGCAGCGGGGACAGACCAGGAACCTCTGGCCATTCGCCGAGGCTTCCTGCGGATAGAACGGGCAAGGGCCAAAGCTCCTCCGTTCCTCTCAGAGCCCACCGCAAGGAACCGATTCCGGCACTGGTGGGGGGCTCCAGAGTGGAGTCGGTGCCGGCAAAGGATAAAACCGCCACTCTAAAACCACCGGCGGACGCCCCAGCACTGGTTTTTCCTGCGCATGCGCAGATGACTGTAGCCGCAGAAGCGGCTGTGCCGGCATCTTCCTCAGCTGTTGCTGCGGCTTCTCCCCCGGTGCCGGAGTCAGTGGCACCGGGATCGGCGCCGCAGGAGGGTGCCTCTGCCTCACATCCGGCGGCACCGGCGTTACCCGCACCGAACCTGCAGCCTACGGCACCGGGTCAGCTAATAAACAACCAGGCTGTGGGGATCGCTTCATCATCCCCTAGTCCCTTATACTCTGCACCGCTGCCTGCTTCCAACTCCGCGGTGCCGACAAAAGCACAACACAAGTCAGCGCAGCTCTGGACACCGTCTTTGACACCCGACTGTGCAATGTTTTCACCGGGACCGATGTCTCCTAGGTCATCTTACTCTGCGCATCATCATGCTCCTCATCATCATTATCATTACTCATCGGCCCCAGACTACTACTACCGGTCATCCCACCACTCACTGTCAAGCCGATATCGCCGAGAGCGGTTACTCCCGATCTCCTTCTCACTACTCCCGGAGATCTTTTTCTCCAGGGTCCCGAAGAACCCTAGAATGTTCTCGCCGTTATGACACTCGTGGAAGATACTCTTCCAGGCGTTCTCTGAGTCCATACCGCAGACATCATTACGACCGACGTTATTATGACCACCACTCTCCTCGGGATAGATGACGTCTCTGCTCGCGCTCACCGCGATACAGCCGGACTCTATCTCCACAGCCGCCAATACAATCTTCATCTTCGGCTGCTCTACCGGCTCCGGCGGAGGACTCAGCATCCGTCTATCAGGAGGATGACCACACACACCAGGACCATCAAAGCCTGGTTTCGCAGGCTCCCAACTCACCTTTATCACCTGATGATGCCGTGGTCCCTGGGGACTTGTCTCCTGCGGAGGACCATAGACAGTTCCAGGAGCTTTTCAAGAGGGTAGCCCAGTCCCAAGAGATCCAGACGATGGACTTGCAACAAAAGCAGCATCGGCTGTTGAAGAACCTGCAACCGTCCCAGAAGTCAAAGATGGCATTTCTCTTTGATGTAGCCATTCTAGAGATTGCCGATGACATCTGGCAGACCCCAGCGACATCCTTGGCGACTAATAAGAAATCAGACAAGAAGTACTTTGTAAACCAAAAGGGTTGGACTTTTTATTTATGCACCCTCAGCCCAACTCCCTCGTGGTGGATGCGGCACAACAGAGGTCGAAGACTTCTCAAGCCAAAAATGCAGCAACTGACAAAGAAGCTAAGCACCTTGATCTCCTAGGCAAGAGGGTTTACTCTTCAGCCACTGCATCCTTAAGAATGTGCAATTATGCAGCGCAACTGGCAAATCACGACTTTGACAATTATGCTAAACTGGTCCCCCTATTTGAACATTTGCCGGACTCTAAACGCCAGATTTTGAAGGCGGTGATACAAGAAGGTTACATCATTGCCAGGATGGCGTTGCAGATAGCGCTTGACACGGCTGATGCAGCTTCTCGAGCTACGGCTACAGCCATAGTCATGCGCCGAGCGTCATGGTTGCACCAGGCTGTGGTCCCAAAAGACATGCAGTCTAAGATGGAGGACCTACCATTTGATCGGCAGTCACTCTTCGCTCAATCCACCGATCAGGTCTTCCACTCAGGCAAGGACACATGCACGACTTTGAGAACGCTAGGCATTTACACGCCTCCTTATAAACGCAAGAGATACATGCCCTTTAACAAGCAAAGACCGTTTTCTTATGCTACACCTCGGTCCAGACCTTTTGAACAGCAACAACAACAAAGACCTAGACAGCGCCCACAAAAGCATCGACAACGCTTTAACAAGGTGCCTGTTCAGGAACAAGGTCGGCAGCAAGTTTGATGGGTTGGTCGAGGGACTCTGCACCATCCCCTTGATAGAGACTCCACACAACGTGCAAGGCTTGTTCCATCACCGCCTGAGACCTTATCAACATCGTTGGTCTCGTATATCCACCGACCAGTGGGTCCTCGACATAGTTGCCACAGGATACCTCATTCCCTTCAACTCTCTCCTCCCCCCTTCTCCTCCTCCCCTCCCTTTTCAGGGACCTCTCTCACGAGAACCTGTTACGACAGGAAGTTTTCCATCTGCTCTCGTTAGGAGTGGTGGAAAGGGTACCAGCCCAGTTTCGCGGGAGAGGGTTTTACTCCCGTTATTTCCTCACCCGGAAGAAGTCAGGGGGTTGGAGGCCTATCCTGGACCTACATCAGCTCAATCGTTACCTGCGGAAGCAGAGATTCAAAATGGTCATGTTGTCTTCCATCATTCCGGCTCTCGAAGAGGGGGATTGGTTCGCTTCCCTCGACCTCCAGGATGCCTATTTCCACATAACAATTTATCCGGCTTTGTGGTAGGAGTCGACCACTACCAATACCGAGTACTACCCTTCGGCCTCTCGGTGGCTCCACGAGTTTTTTCCAAGACCCTTGCAGTGGTGGCTGCTTATCTTCGCCGTCTCGACATTACCATCTTCCCGTACCTGGACGATTGTCTACTAAAGGCCCCCACCTTCGACAAAGCTATGTGGGCGGTCACCACTACTACCATGATATTCAAAGCTCTCAGTCTCGTAATCAACACCGAGAAGTCTTTTCTCATTCCGAATCAAGATCTGGAGTTCATTGGGGCGAGGCTCGATTCCTCAACTGCAAGAGCATACTTGCCCATGAAAAGGTTCCAACTGATTCGAGATTTGGTACAGACTATTTCAGTTTCCCCCAAATCTTGAATACTTACCTGCCTGCAGCTCCTAGGGCATATGGCGGCTACCACATCTGTAGTTCCTCATGCAAGGCTTCATCTCCGTGGTCTCCAGCATTGGCTATTCACAGTGTACACCCCCGGCATACACAGCACAAACAGGGCAGTCTCTATCCCGAACCAGGTCAGGACCTCACTGATATGGTGGGGCGACGCCAAGAACATGTTGCTAGGAGTTCCCTTCCATGCTCAGAGACCATCCCTGCAAATCACAACAGATGCATCTCTGCTCTGCTGGGGTGCTCATTTACAGGACAGCCAAGCGCAAGGCCTCTGGACTCCCCAAGAATCACTGCAACACATAAACTTTCTCGAGCTTTGAGCGGTCTTCAACGCTTGCAGGAACTTTGTCCACGTCATTCGCGGTCAATCAGTACAGATCCTCACCGACAACATCTGCACGGTGTATTACATCAATCGGCAAGGGGGTGCGCGTTCCCGCTCCCTCTGAGCAGAGGCAGTCCACCTCTGGAATTGGGCAATCGGTCATGGTGTCACCCTGATGGCAGCTTACCTTCCTGGCAAGGACAACGTCCGAGCTGACGCTCTCAGCAGGAATTTCTTCTCCCAGCACGAATGGGAGCTACACACGGAGGTCACCCGCAACCTCTTCCAACGATGGGGCTTCCCAAAGATAGAGCTCTTCGCCACTCGCAGCAACAGGAAATGTCATCAGTACTGTTCTCGAGTGGGCACCGGAGCAGGCTCTTTGGGGGATGCCTTCCTGCTGGACTGGAGTCGTCACCAGTTGTTGTACGCATTTCCCCCTCTCCCGCTTATCCCGAGGGTGCTGGAGAAGGTAGCAGCAGACCAGGCAACAATAATTTTAAAAGCACTCTTCTGGCCCCGGCAGACATGGCTAACTCAGTTGTCAAGGATGTCAGTCGTCGAACCGATACAGCTACCGGTACTGTTCAATTTGCTGTCTCAACAGCACGGCATGATGATCCACCCGTGCATCGACCGCATGTACCTGATGGCATGGCTCCTAGCTGGCTCCAAGGGTTGGAGTTCATGTGTTCTCACGAAGTGAGACATGTACTAATTAACAGCAGACGCCACACCATGTGCAAGACTTACCTGCAGAAATGGTGTCGCTTTCAAGCTTGGTGTGCGGCACGGGATCTCGACCCTCTCTCGCTGCCTATCCAGCAGGTATTGGATTATATTTTGTACCTGAAGATGACAGGGTTGGCATGTTCTTCTCTTAGAGTGCACTTAGTGGCAATCTCCGCTTTCCTTCTGTCCATCGGTGGTTATTCACTGTGTACACACCCCCTCACCAAGAGGCTTTTTAAGGGCCTGGACAACTTATATCCAGCTCATAGGATTCCTCCGGAGCCATGGGACTTGGCGTTAGTATTGGACACTATCACTCGCCCTCTTTTCGAACCGTTAGCATCGACTGATTTACGGATGCTTACAATGAAAGTGGTGTTCCTCCTGGCTATTACATCCGCGTGGCGAGTGAGTGAATTAACAGCTCTCTCGGTAGACCCACTGTACACACAGTTTTCCAGTGATGCCGTGGTACTTCGTGTACACCCAGCCTTTCTGCCAAAGATCAATTCTGCTTTTCATATAAATGAACCCATGTGTTTTACAACGTTCTTCCCAAAGCCTCATTCTTCTCCGGAGGAGTCCCGTCTGCATACTCTAGATGTTAGATAAGCGCTGGCTTTTTATCTCGAAAGGACGCGTAGTTTTCGAAAATCTCAATGACTATTCCTGTCTACAGCTGAATGTTGCAAGGGCAAACAGCTCTCTGCACAGCGCATATCAGGCTTGATTGTCTCCTGCATTAGACGTTGTTACGCTTTACGGAACAAACCCCTGCCTGACCGAACCCGAGCTCACTCTACTAGGGGCATGGCAGCATCCACTGCCTATCTTCGCGGAGTACCATTACAGGACATATGCCGAGCAGCTACCTGGTCCTCTAATCTTACCTTTGCTAAACATTACGCTCTTGTAAACTCTCTGAAGACCGACTCGGCAGTAGCTCACGCGGTCTTGTCTGCAGTGCAGAACCGATGATTCCAAAGCACGCATTTGTCATCGGACCACCGCTGTGGACTCACCTCGAGTGGAGCACCCATTGGGGACACTACTCGATGAAGAAGAGAGAGTTACTCACCTTGTGCAGTAATGTCTGTTCTTCGAGATGTGTCCCCCCATGGGTGCTCCACGTCCCACCCTCCTCCCTGCTTCGAAGTTATATTTCTATATTTTTCAGATGCTTCCGGTTGGGAGGAAACTGACTAACCGGACCGCGCTCAGCTGAGAGGCGCGAAACAGCGGTCGCGCATGCGTGGTCCGGTGGGGGGGCTACTGCTATTGAAGATCCTCCGGTTTGCAGTGCCGGGACGAGCCCAGCACCTCGAGTGGAGCACCCATGGGGACACACATCTCGAAGAACAGACGTTACTGCACAAGGTGAGTAACTCTTGCATCTCCATCCTTAGAGATTTTTAAAGCCAGGCTTGACAAAGCCCTGAAATGATATAATTGGGGTTAGTCCTACTTTGAGCAGTGGGGTGGACCACATGACCTTCTGGGGTCTCTTTCAACCCTAATCTTCTATGATTAAATCAAGTCACTTGGCTTTCACACTGAATTACAGGAAACACCTTGGCTACATGGGGGTTTCTTCCCAATCTGGATGTATGACTCACTCTACAGCAAAAACTTTAAAAACCAGTTTTTCCTATTACAGACTAATTCCGCTGCCCCTGAAGCTTTCACTCTACAGCACTTTGTCAAGTTAAACAAATCACCTGGCAAAAAACAGCTGCTGTGCGTGGGTGCCTTGCTAAAAGGCAGCAGATTCCTGCAGGGATGAGGAGGTGGCAGAGTACTTGGTATAGCAGTGCCCAGGAATTCTGTTGTCATTGAGAAAAAACTAACTTAAGTGGATGTAACTAGCTGTGTTTGTATGGAAAATTCTGTTCTATGAATAGAAATGAACTGTGTAATCTCATGCACACTCATGTAAAGGTAGGTATTATAGTATTGTCTGACATTCTGGGTTGTCATGAACACTACTCGCATCATTCCCGTGCAGAACATCTGGGGATGTTTTGCACCGGAAATTTGAAACCCAAAGGCACAACGGTAGTGGTTACTGATTTCCTAGAATACTACGGGAGTTTGTTTGGATGAGCCCAGATCCTCCATTTATTAGCCTCTGAGAGTGATGCAAGAAAACAGATCTCTTGTTTTGGAGACAGCCCAGAGTTCTCCAAGACCCGTGTTACTGAATTGTGGGGTGGTACTTAAGAGTTGTAAGGTGCAAATTAGGAATATAATAGAATAACCATTTTAATGGTTAACCAATAAGCTTAAGCTTACTGGTTACCATTAATGGTTACATGACAGCTCTGGGCCCCCTTCCTAGGGAGCCGGCTGCCACCCCGCGCTGCTGCTTCTATATCAAAGTCTGCAATGCGGAGCAGCAGCCGTCTCCCTGGGAGGGCTGGGAGCTGGTACACACTGGGAGTTGGCTTGGAAGCCAGCTCCTGCCTGCAGTCCCACTCCTGGGGAGCTGGCTGCTGCCCTGTGCTGGTGCCTCGGCTCTCAGCACTAGGCACACACCGGCTCCTGGCTGCCAGCCTCACTCTCAAGGAGTGGGCTGTGCTGCAGGCTCTGCCGTGTAAGCTTTTTATTGCAGTGCCCACAGTGTGTAACCGTGTCACTGCTAAGATTTTCAGCAGTTACACAGTTACTTAATTAACCACTTTTAACATCACTAGTGCAAATACTCTGAGGGACTGCGGTCTAGTACTTAGAATATGGATAATGGCATCTGGGCTGCTGGGTTCTGGAACAAGTCACTTCACTTAGACTCATAGACTTTAAGGTCAGAAGGGACCATTATGATCATCTAGTCTGACCCCCTGCACAGTGCAAGCCACAGAATCTCACCCACCCCTCTTAGAATAATCCTCTCACCTATATCTCAGATATTGAAGCCTTCAAATACTTTGAAGACCCCAAGATGCAGAGAATCCTCCAGCTGTGATCTGTACCCCATGCTATAGAGGAAGGCGAAAAACCTCCAGGGCCTCTGCCAATCTACCCTGGAGGAAAATTCCTTCCCGACCCCAAATATGGCGATCAGCTAAACCCTGAGCATGTGGGCAAGACTCATCAGCCAGTCACCCAGAAAGTTCTCTAGTGATAGAGATGTAGCCATGTTAGTCAGGTGTAGCTGAAACAAAATACAGGACTATGTAGCAGTTTGAAGACTAACAAGATGGTTTACTAGATGATGAGCTTTCATGGGCCAGACCCATGACTTCCTCAGATCAAATAATGGAAGAAAATAGTCACAACCATATATACCAAAGGATACAATTAAAAAAAAGAACACATATGAAAAGGACAAATCAAATTTCAGAACAGAAGAGGGATGCAGGGGGCGGGGAAGGGGCAGGAAGGCGCAGGAATATGTATTTCTGGAGGCGCAGGAATATGTATTCTTGATCTTATAACTCACTTGGTTAGGCCCAATAATGGTGTCAGCAGAGTATATACATGATACCAGAAATATAATCTATGCTATCATGTGCCGAAAGTGTCCGTCTGCTATGTACATTGGACAAACGTCTCAGACACTTCGCCAAAGAATCAATGCCCACAAAACAGACATTAGACAGGATCACAAAGAAAAAACAGTTGCTTGTCATTTCAACCAGAAAGGACACTGTCTCAATGACCTGCTAACCTGCATCCTACTTCAGAAGACATTCAAATCTGCACTTGAAAGGGAATCCTCTGAACTGGCATTCATGCTAAAATTCGACACTCTCCACAGGGGAATTAACAAAGACTCCAACTATCTTACCCATTACAAAGATAGCTTCCCCAATTATCACCTCTAATACTATTAACTCACAGACATTTCCCCTTCCCCACCTCTAATATTAACTCACTGGCATTCACCTTCCTTCCCCCCCCCCCATCCCCCTTCTGTTCTGTAATGTGATTTGTCCTTTTCATGTGTGTTCATTTTTTTTAAATTGTATCCTTTGGTATATATGGTTGTGACAATTTTCTTCCACTATTTGATCTGAGGAAGTGGGTCTGGCCCACGAAAGCTCATCATCTAATAAACCATCTTGTTAGTCTTTAAAGTGCTACATTGTCCTGTATTTTGTTTCAGAAAGTTCTCTAGTAATTCCTATCATCCCTCCATTGACCTATTTCCCACTGATAATGAATGGTCAATTAGTTACCAAGATCATGTTATCTCATCAAACCATCCCCTTCATAAACCCATCTAGTTTAATCTTGAAGTCAGATAGATCTTTTGCCCCCACTACTTCCCTTGGAAGGCCGTTCCAGAACCTCACTCCTCTTGTTATTGCCTAACTTATTGCCCCTTGCAAAAGAGTTATGCGGTAATCAGCTTCTGTGTCTTACTCTTCAGATAAGAGATTCCTTAGAAGCCAAGAGCATTGTGCCATACTTAGGTAGATGCTGATGGTCATATGTTCATACAGTTTAAGAACAATTGCCCAGGTAGCCAGTGCTCAGTGCCGAAAGCCAGAAATAATAAGAGCTGAGCCCAAATTAGTCCCCAGTTCTTTAAAGTATAGATTTTAAGATCAAAAGGGACCATCAAATCATCTAGTCTGGGCTTCTGTATAATACAAGCAGATGATTTTATCCAGTTACTGCTGTATTGAGCCCAGTACTCATATAATTTAATACAAAAAACAGGACTGTGTAGCACTTTAAAGACTAACAAGATGGTTTATTAGATGATGAGCTTTCGTGGGCCAGACCCACTTCCTCAGATCAAATAGTGGAAGAAACTTCTCAGCAATTTAGATCCAAACTTCAAGACTCAAGCCATTTCTTACATATTCCATACTGCCCTGCTGGCTTGCCTTGTCCAAGCCAATGACTGCCTAATGACCTGATGCCACTTCTATTATCTCATTCAGTTGCAGATTTCTCAGTGAGTTCCAGGATTTCTCTGATGTAACCTGAATTTGAAAACAATGCAGAGATTCGATGGAATATGCATATTTCCTTTTTCTGATTTGCACTCAATGATCACATCATTCTGTGTTGGTTTGAGAGAGAGTCTCACGTTACAGGGTTTTGATGCAAACTTACTCTAAATTAAAGGGAATGCAGTCTGGGGTTACTCCCATTCAATATGTTACTTATTTTTGTAAGTGGAGGTAAAATGGGCAGGATGGAAAGAATCATCATGGGGCTATTGCTAAAGAAAGGGAGCCAAAAGGTTCCTGGTTCTCCAGCTGTCTCATTGTGTGACAATGGGCAAATTACTTGCTCACTGTCTGCCTCATTTTCCCCACTTGTAAAATAAGTATAACATCCTTATCTTCCAGGGGCTCAGAAGTTGTAGGGCATCTTGAGACCAAAGTGCTCCTCTCATTGGTTATAGTGCATTGCTTTATTAATCCAGGATTCCCTGGCACATGGACTGTGGATTATATCATCAATCTGTATGCTGGCAGAACCCCCAGTGGGACCCTAGGAGCTGCCAGGGACTCTGTTCCTCCGAAAGTATAGCATGTTCATGCAGGACTGAAGCCAACTGCAACTTTAAACTGGGTGGGGAGTGAACCTCTCTGTTCAGACTAGGCACAAGTGTCCCCTTTATACCCTCTCTGTCACTAACTCAAATCAAATCTGAAATGTTCCTGAGGACCCAACGAGTTAGCCTGTATTAACTGAGAAGAGATTGGATTGGATCTTAGTCTCTTGTTTTTCATGTTGTCCATAGGAAAACAGAATGCCAGGATATCCCTGTGTATGGAACAGGACATTTGACTGTTAGTGTAACCTCCATATTTGACTTGCTTTACAATTATTTGATGGTGTCCTGGTTTTGAACTGTTATAAAATGATGTTTTTTAAACTGACAAACTAAAATGTAGGGCTTATGAAAATGCTCTTCTGATGGCAAGCTATGCAGCACACCTAATTGACAAAGCCATTCCCAGAGCTGTGCTGACATCATCCTTGATGATGAAGCCTTGTTAACATTAATCTGCTCAAGCCCTAGAGATGGCCTGGTATGTGCTTGCTGTAAAGACTTTGTCTTGAGACATGAGACTGAGGTCCAGTCCTGAGCAATAACTGTTCTAATCCAATCCAGCCCTGGACGCCAATTGCTTTTGCTTTTAAAATCTTCTGGAAAATGCCCTTCTGACATGTCCCTCCTTTATGCCCCTTCCGTCTCTGGCTTGAGTCACTGTCTAATTCTCCAGCTTCTGCATGGCACGGATTTGAGAAGTGTGTTTTTCTCTCTTTTTGTTTTGTTTTGTTTTTTGTTTTGTTGTTTTTCCCCTGATTCAGGAAAGGGCAAAGGTTGATGCTGAAAGGAAGGAACTAGAGAAACTCCAAGCGCTTTACAATGAGTCGAAGAGCCAGCTTGATAACTGCCCTGAGTCAATGCGGGAGCAGTTACAGGACCAGATCAGAAGGGTCAGTGTTTTACCCTCACCTTCCTGGATCACTGCCCACTCCCCCTCAACTCCATGCCCATACCTCCAGCCTTAGCCAGCACTCAGCTGGTGCCATGTGCCAAACTGAGTGCAGTACACTAAGGGCTGGAGGAGGTTGGCATCCAGATGCCATGGTTTTGGTAAGCTCACCACCCAGGATGTAACCTGGCTAGTGCACCAGCAGCTTGCAGAGCAATTCTCTCCTGCTGTTGATAGTGAAGGCAGGTCCATGTGACCCTGTCTCCAAATGCCATGTCTCACTGCAGCCTCTCTTGGCAGCAAGTGGGGAGGGTGCAGGTTTCTTTCACTAGTTCTCTCCTCCTTTTCCACCAGCCTCTTCTGGTCACTGCTGCCCTTCTTTGGGAGGCACTAATGTGGCAAGTGCTGCAAGCCACCCCTCTTCTTGTATTAGTGCCCAGAGGGGGAATTCTGAGCATAGGAGCAAATCCCCCTTTCCTCCATATGTGAATTCAGTTGCATCCTTCCCCACCTGACAACAGAGAGCAGTGATCTGAATGCTTGGCCAGCTCTGATTTTGATGAGGGACTCTTGTTAAGCATGGAAAATGGGAAACTCCCTGACACTTGTCTCCTTGAGGTAAATCCTCCACCTATGTGCTGCTCCTGAGCACCTGCCTCTGCCAGGGACTCCATCTGTGTTGCTGGAGGCCAAGAAATTGTCAGGTAGGAGTTTGGGCAGTTTTGGTAGAGCAGTCTTTGTACCATGATGCAAAGAAATGAATGTCCAACTCAAAGACCTCAGGCCCGATTACTTAGACTGGACCTGCCAAGTGACACTCTTGCTCTGCCCATTGAACTGCAGTGCAGCATGGATACTTAGCATTGGTAGATCTGGAAATGGCCTTTTGCAAATGCACATGCAGCCAGCTTCTGTGTGCTGCTCTGATACGGGACACAACTTTAGCTTTAATCCAGCCCCTCTGGAAGTACAGGTTGTGAAGCCTCAGGGGACTAAACTCTGTATCTGTTCTCTGCTGTTGCCTGTGAACATGTATTTATATGGTCCACGCCAGTTAATGTCAATTTCACAGTGCTGCAGCATTATTTTCCATTAGCTGGATTTTACAGTAGCACTCTGATCTTCCTTGGCCTGGGAGTGGAATCTCGGCCATTTATTATGCCCAGCTTTTTCAGTGCAATAAATGAAAACATTTTCCTGGTTCCCACAGGAATCACACCAGATCCCAGCCAGAAATCCTATGTCCAGTTTAAAGTGGAACTCGGCAGATGTCTAATGCAGTGAGTGACATGCTGAGATACACAGACCAGGAAACCATTGTCTCCCCATTGACTCTGAAAAGGAACATTTCCACTAACTAGATGCTAAAGTGACTGAAATGGGGTTCAGTCAGGCTGAAAATCATATATTTTAAATAAAATGCAAAAATCCCAACCAAGCTAAAAACTAACTCTAATTTCTGCAGCTTTTTACTAACAGCTGGAGTCGCTGGAATATAAAGGATTTAAAACATCAGATGCACTGTTCCCCCAGTGCAGTGTTTGCTTCTTGCTTCCTACCTCGCAAACTAGCCTGGTCAGTTTCTTTTTCAAGTTCCTATGCCCCTGCTCCTGCTAGATTTGCAAGAGCTGCAGAGGGATGTTTACATCCAAACAAAATCTTGATTAATTTATAAAAATATATTAATAACTACATAAAAATACACACCTAAAGGTTCTTGCTGATAGGATAGAAGCCCTGAATTTTATCTGCACTTGCCCGGGAGATGCCATTAACATTTAAAACTGAATAAAGCAGACAGTTATTATACAAAGCACTATCCAGGAAGTGATCTAGCTCAGACCCTAGAAATCTCGTCTATCTCTGAGCTGTGTGGTCACATGCCTGGAACACACATGTTAGCTTGGCCATACTAACTGTTTGTAAAAGATCTTTGTGCAGCCCCACTAACCCATCCACACGGAACACCCCTACTGGCATCTTTCATAGAAGTAACAAGAAAAAAAAGAACAAATGACCTGGTAGCACTTTATAGACTAACAAAACATGTAGATGGTATCATGAGCTTTCGTGGGCACAGCCCACTACTTCAGATCACTGGAGTACAGGCAGTCCCCGAGTTACGCGGATCCGACTTATGTTGGATCCGCAGTTACGAACAGGGTTTGCTCCCCGTCTCCCTGGTCTGCTGGAGACCAGCAGACCAGGGAGATGGGGAGCAAAGCCGCGGAGCACGCTGGCAGTGGGACAGCCCAGACGCGCCGCAGCTGTTCCGCTGCCGGCGTCCTCAGAGGCTTTGCTCCCCATCTCCCTGGTCTGCTGGTCTCCAGCAGACCAGGGAGACGGGGAGCAAAGCTGCGGAGGACCCGGGCGGCGGGACCACGGTGCGTCTCGGTCCGCCACCCACGTCTCCCTGGTCTGCTGGGGGGGGGCGCAGCTAGTACCCCCCCCCCAGCAGACCAGGCTTTTCTCTGGACGCCTGTGGCAGAGCAGCTGGGGCGCTGCCGGTTGGTCCCGCAGCGCCGCTCTGGGCACTACTGGACCGACGCCTGGGGCAGAGCAGCTGGGGTGCTGCTGGGTTGGTCCAGTAGCGCCGAGGAGCGGCGCTACTGGAGCAACCCAGCAGCACCCCAGCTGCTCTGCCCCAGGAGTCCCCAAGTCAGCCGCTGCTGAAACTGACCAGTGCTGACTACAGGAAGCCCAAGGCAGAGTTGCTCTGCCCCGGGCTTCCTGGAATCAGCCGCTGATCACAGTTTCAGCAGCGGCTGACTTGGGGACGCCTGGGTTTCTTAAGTTGAATCTGTATGTAAGTCGGAACTGGCGGTCAGTTTCAGCAGCGGCTGAATCTGGACGCCAGTTCCGACTTACATATAGATTCAACTTAAGAACAAACCTACAGTCCCTATCTTGTACGTAACCCGGGGACTGCCTGTATATGAAGAAGTGGACTGTTCCCATGAAAGCTCATGATCCCATCTACGTGTTTCGTTAGTCTATACGGTGCTACCAGACCATTTGTTGTTTTTTTCTGTAACAGATTAATTCGGCTACCCCCTGAAGCAAGAAAAAAAAGCAGGGGAACAAATCTGCTGTATGAGTCTCTTCTGCCAAGATCAGTGTGCTGTGCAGAGCCCCTGCCAAGGCTGATCTGCTGGGACCTCTCTTTCCAGCAGATGGCAAGCCTGGGCAGTGCCATGGTGCAGGAGCCCTGCACATCATCCCATTCCCCAAGCTATTGTCTTTCTTTCTCTGCCATATTCAGCAGGGAACGTTCTGGTCTGGACCTCTCTCTCCTGGGGTGTGATCATAACATGGATTTGAAACACTGGGGGGGGATGGATTGGGCCAACGAGACTTGGGGGGAGAGTGCATTTTTTGTGAAGAGTGTGAGCGTGTGGAACAGAAGACCTTGCCTTGGTAGGTCCCTGGGCTGGGCATGATTGCAGGTTCCTGTTGAGCAGGAAGCCATCATATGCTCAGTCAGAGTCACCAGCTGTGCACTGCCCTGTGCCTCCCAACAAGCAAAAGGAAAGTTTAGAGCTTCCCTCCTACTGCAGCAAATGGTGCTTTGTCCCTGGCTTTCTCAGGGACTACTCTTTTGTCAGAGCAGCTCCTGCCTGGTACTTCTGGCAGGGAGGAGCAGCTAGCAGGGAGGCATCTCTGTTCCAGATGGAGCTGAGCAGCCGTTGTTGTGTGTTTGAAGGAGGCAGAGGCCCTGGAGACAGAAACCAAGCTGTTTGAGGACTTGGAGTTCCAGCAGCTGGAAAAGGAGAGTCGCCTGGAGGAGGAGCGCGAGACTGTGAGCCAGCAGATCCTACAGAGCAAGGCTGAGTGCCATCGCAGTATCGCCAAGAGGAAGGTGGGGAAAGGGCCCTGGACCCCTGGGCAAAGGCTATGGAGCCTAGGCTCTCCCTCATCCCAGCAGTATCCACTGCAGTGAGCTCACCTGTAATCCTCTCCCAGCCTAGATTTACTCTGATCTGCTCTCCTAGCCCCTTCCTTTATTGCCACAAGCCCTGGACTGTCCCTGTGCTCACAACAGCCCTTTGACTCCCAAGTACCATCAGCTCCCACACTTGTCTCTGGCCGAAGCCAGCCCTGTGCCTGTTCTGGGTGTGGACAGAGAGGCTCCAAATACCTGCCCAGACTGAGTAAGGCTTCTCCCTTCCTCTCTCCCTCCCAGATAGCTACTTCTTCCCAAGCCACCCTGCAGGGCCTGGTGCCATCTTACTCATGCCTTGTTTTCTTTAAGGAACGGCTGGCTGCATTGGAAAGCCAGGCCAATCACATACGTCTCCAGACTGCCCAGGAGTCTGAGCGCCTTGCCAAGGAGAAGAATGCCATGCTGCAGCTGCTGCAGAAGGTAACATTCTGAAACCATGCTGCCTGGAGCGGAGGAAAGGGATTCACTGGGGGAGTGTGTGCCAGGCCAGACACACGCACTAATAAAGAGTGCAGTGCCTTACGCGGGGCTGGACCGGGTCTCTACACAGCTACATCTTTCAGGTTCGAATGAGACCACGTTGCACATGTGCTCTGCTTTCCAGCAGTTTCCACATGGCCTGTTGGAAACTGAAAGGGCAACAGTACAGGCTATGCTATGTCGGCACAGCTTGTCTCACCCCTCCCACCTTGAGAGAGACTGACCTGGTAGCAAGCCCAGACCTCAGCCGGCCTGTATCCAAACACTGTCCCTCGTGCCCTGGGGAAAGGTTTCAGTTGGGAGCCCAGCTGTACACCTTGCCCCAAACCCAAGAATGGGTCTTGGCAGAAATGTGAATGATTTGGGCCTGTGTCCATGTGGGTGCTGGCAGGCAAGGTACTATGGCTGCCCTAGTGTTGGCCTCACTTTCGGACCCTTTTTGGGGCTGTCATTAACTCTCTTGCTATCACCCCTTTTTTCATTGTTACTGTGTGCTCAGGAGAAGGAGAAGCTTGTCTCCCTGGAGAGACGGTACCATCTTGTCACTGGCAGACGGAGTTTCCCCAAAACATCATCTGCACTCAAAGAGGTAATAAGGGAGAAGAGGGATGGTTAGTCACTAGAACTACCCTCCCTTCACAGAGCCATCCCTGCCTGGGACTCCAACCACCCTGCTTCTGGCTTTCAAAAGGTGTAAATAATGTGGCTGTTGGCACAAATGCATGAATGTACCAGTGCCCTGACAGTGGAAACACTAGACACTGGCAGCAGGCAGGACAGTCTCTCATTGGACCAGGGATCCTGGTTCCTTTTGATAAATCCTTCCGGGAGCAGAGCCATGGAACTAGAGTTTAACGTCCAGGTTTGGAGCTGTTCCTTTGCACTTGGGTTTGTCATTACTTTGGGGTCCTAAGTCTGTCATACATCATGGAGATTAGAGACTAGTCTTATCTGGTTGGCCCCAAACACTGGCACGGAGAGAACTTGATTCACCCTTGGGAGCAGAGCACTGTTTCCTGGGAATATGCTGCCTTTGGCACCTGAAAAGGTGGTGGCCTTGGCTAACCCACCACAGCCCTCAGAGCAGTTCAGTTTGTTAGGGTCTGACACAAGAGGGCATGGCATGTGTGAGGGCGGGGATCCTAAGGGCAAACCTTGCATGGGGAAAGGAGTGTGCTCAGTGCATGCTGTTGCTCAGCAGAGAATGAAGCTTTGCCAGGTGGGCCTGGCATTCCATGTCACAGATCCTTGCTGCACGTGTCGAGGAAGAGCATGGCACTGGCTCTGTGCAAGTTCCCAAGATTTTCACTGATCATGTAAAACCAGGGTGTTCAGTGTGTGCATGGGAGGAGGGGCGTAGCCCTTTACTCTCTCTCCCACCAACGTGATTCTCAGTGCATACCGTTGTTTATTTTGGGGAGGGGCAGAGTGAGCTAGAGGCTGGCTCTTCCACAGACTCCGCCATGGTGTGTGCACAATTGGAATTGGCAGCTGTGAATGTGTTGTGGGAAGTAGGAGCATTTCCAGGGAGGGTTGGCTCTACACTGTGGAGGGCAGTGACCCTTTTCCTTCCTCTTGTGGCTAGAACTCCAAAGGTAGAGCTGTCACAATCCAGCCATGGAATATATGATGCCTGGTGCCTTCAGTCATGCCACTAAGATGGTCTGCAGGATGAAATCTTCCCTACAGCTGGGCCCTTAAGCTGCAAGGGCTTTCTGGCTGGAAGCTCCATTAGATCAGTGGTTTACAAACTTTTTTTCTCATGACCCAGTGGAAGAAAATTGTTGCTGCCCACAATCCAACTTAATTTGGCTAGAGTGTGGGCTCCAGAGTGGGGCTGAGGATGAGGTCTTTGGGGTGTTGCAGGGGGCTCTGGCTTTCAGGGGGGTCAGGGCTGGGGAAGAAGGAGCTTATCTTGAGTGGCTCCCAGTCAGCAGTGCAGCAGGGTTGTTATGGCAGGCTTCCTGCCTCTCCTGGCACTGCAGAAGGGGCCAGCAGCAGGTTCCCAGCCAGTGGGAGTGAGGAGCTAGTGCTTAGGGCAGGGGCAGGGGCAGGGGCAGTGGATGGAGCCTCCCACCTAGGAGCTGGGCCTGTTGCTGGCCTCTTCTGGGGCACAGCACAATCTGTGGTGCCAGGACAGGCAGAAAGCCTGCCTTTGCACTCCTACGGTCACCTGATCACCCTGCAGCAATGAGACCCGTTGCCTGACATTCCACCAGCAGTATTGAGTCTCAACCCCTAGTTTGAGAACCACTGCACTAGACAGTGCCCCTGCTTTCTGCCTGAAGCTGTTTTGATCTCAGTGTGTCTCTGCCTGCTTTATCCTTATGACCTTTACCCTCCAACAGGAAACCCTTCATATCTCAGAGCCTTATGACTTGGTAGAGGAAACTAAGCCCCAGAATGCCCTGCCAGCAGCAAGTACTTCCTTAGGTCCTTCTTTCTCCGCCCACTCTTACCCCAAAATACAAGAGGTAACAGACCTAACTGCATGTGCCTGCTTGCTCACTGCTCCCATTGTTCTGCAGCGTGTGGGCCAAACTGCTGTGTACAGCCACCTTGTCAGGGTCTTATAAATAATTCAGGAGACAGGCAAGCCAGCAGATCTCTTAAATGGGCTTTTGTTGCCGTCAGTGACTTTGGTCCCCTTAGGTAGGCATGAAAAAAGCTCATGTAGGGCATGTCTACACAGCAGGGCTACACTTGAAATAAGCTCCGCACTTTGAGCTATGTCAATGGCGTAGCTTAAGTTGAAATAGCTTATTTGGGCTTTTGGCGCTGTCTACTCAGCAGGAAATCCGAGGTAGAGCACTCTTCCTCCGATTTCCTTACTCCTCGTGAAATGAGGGTTACCGATATTGGAGTAAGAAGTCTTCCAGCTCGACATTATGTCGAAATAACTGCTTGCTATGTAGATGCTGACTATGTTATTTTGGAATAACGTCAGTTCTTCTGAAAAATGCTGCTGTGTAGACATAGCTTCTCGGGCCCGAATCGGATCCAGAGCTGCGTATTTCTCATGCAGCTTTGAAGCATTTGGGATTAGTCACACTCCTCACAGCTGGTGCTCTTTGAACTTCAGATGCATTCCTATTATTTCTAGACAGTTTGCCTTCCTGGTTTACTTGCACTCGCACCATACTGCAGTGTGGCTTAAATCCCAACAAAATGACTTGTACGTATTTCTCCCCCTCCCCCCATTCTGCAACACTATAGCTCCTCAACAGAATCCTTTTAATTTCTTCTATTTTCCTGGGTTTTTATATAGCAACAATGTGTTTTATTTAGAAATAATGAGAGAGGTGGGAACTGGTTCTAAATAAGACAGTCACTTACACATTGTTTAGGTCTTCAGAGACTACAAGTCCCAGCATGCTCTGCCCCCTTCCAAGAGGCACTCTTGAGATGACAAGTCCTGTCCTGCAGTGCTGCTCTTTCAGGATGAAGTGTTGCATGCTAGGACTTATAGTCCCCACAGGCGGCACTCTCTATGGAAGAGGGGTTCAGGCTGTAGAAGAGCACTGCCGGCTGCACTGTGGCATTCATGGAGCTTTCCTGCTGTGTTGTGGTTGGTACCAGGGGACTGGTGCATAAGTCTAACTCTCCTTCTTCACTGTGGATTTTTAGGAGTACATGAGGCTGTCTGATGTTTTCAGATTCTACTGCAGTATGTACAGCCCTGGCCAGGATACTAAAGCTGTTGCTGCCACTGCTGCTACTCCTCTTGCTTGCTTGCTTGCTGTACCTCCCACAACCAATGAGGTACCTGCTTTTGAGCATGCTGAGTTTTGCTTACAGTGTTTTTGGCTAGGTTTCAAAATCTGTACTCTAGTAGCTGACACTGAGATCAAGGTTGTTTTATTGCTCAAGATGGTTCAGATTGGTGCAAGGGATGAAGCCACTTTGCCCTCACTGTTCCCTCAATGGGCCTTACTGGAGCAGATGGGTATTGGTTTGCAGCTGACTGTGTGAGAGAGGCTGGAATGGTCTTTACTGGTGACCAGGGAGCTCTCTCCTCTTGTGCTGTAAAACCTTGGTCATCAACCCGTCAATCGCAATCGACTGCTCGATCGGGGGGGCTCAACCAGTCAATCGAGAGGTGTTCCCCCCCCATTCCTCCCCCAAGAAGCAGCCCCCACTGATGCTACCTCCAGCGACGATGAAGGTAGCGCCAGCTTCCTGCAGGGTCGGGGCAAGTCCCACAGCTGTGCACCACATCTGCGGTTTCAGGAAGTGCATGGGTTGCTCCCCCCTCCCTCAAACAGCCAGCGCGTTTCCTGAAACGCCGGGTCTATCACGTGCCGCCAACTTCCTTCCCCTGCTGCCTTCCTGCACGAGGAGGGGGAGTAGGAGTCCCCGGACCGCGCCAGCTCCAACTTCTTAGGAAGTGTGCGACTGCTGTGGGGAGCGGAGGAGCAGGATGCATGCGCTTCCTGAGCAGTTGGAGCTGGCACAGTCCAGGGACTCCTATTCCTCCCCTCCTCCCTCGCGCAGAGGCAGCAGTGGGAAG